>NC_136261.1:178844467-179131967 GCF_964187855.1 Myxine glutinosa
ACTCAATGGCCTTGAAGTTACAGGCGTTTGAGAATTCATTTCGTTCTATAAACGGCAACTTTCATCGGATTTTCTTCCCGTTTGTTTTCAACCGAGTCTAAAACTATGTTAGCGACTGTGAAAAATGAAATGATATATCGAATTTGATTTGAAGTAAAACTGGGAGAGAGCAAGACACCACGGGCCTACAAAACAGGCCTCAAAGCTATGCGAGTTAATAAAATGGTGGATATTTGTTTATAATTATATGAAGCCACTCCCAGAATGGGTGGAGCTATGGGTGGAGCTACTCTGCAAACCGAGTAAGCCACACCCCGGACAGACACCCAACAGACAGACAGACAGAATCATCTACGGCTATTATAATATAGATTCTACGGCAGCAGGAACCCTTTAGAGTTTAGAAGGACACAGAAGGAGCAATCAAATTATATATTGTAATATTTCTCAAAGCAATAGAAATGGATGTAAAAATACATGGAATGAGCACACAAAAAAACAACAACTATAGCCACCACGACAGCACAGCAGTGGCAACAACAACTTCGTGTTATTAAAGATCTTTTTTTTCACGTCTCACTTAGTTTTACATCCTCATTGAGATTTACAGACAGGTGTGCAATATGTTTGTGAAGTAAGACATGCTGTCTTCTGATTAAACCCATCAGCGAAGCAGCGGGTACAGGCACTTAGAATGGGAGAAGTAATATTAGAATGCATACCTCCCGATTCAAGACTGACAGGCTCACAGGTGAGCGTGTAACCAACCACAGTGCCTTGAGGCTTCAATGGTTGCTCCCATCGGAGCTGCAGTGAGGAGTGTGTGAGTGCAGCAAAGACGAGAGGCCCAGGTGCATTTGGCGTGCTCAGTGTGAATGGGGACCCTAGGCTCGGCAAAAGAAAAGAAGCGCTGAATGTGATATGCTTCAAGATGACATTTGTCTGCCACAACTACTCCAGTGCAATCGATATGTACTGCTCATTCCTCAATAAAACTTCACGGGAAAAAGGCTCGTACCTGGAATTGGGATATGTGGAGTTGTTGGGTTGACTTGTGACTCAATGGTGATGACCCCTTCTCTATCAGGGCCCCAGCCGAGCTCACTCTTTGCCATTACCTGAAAAGTGTAGGCCTCATTTGGAAGCAGGTGGTCTACATTGACCGTTGTCTGATCAGGATCTGTGATCTCAATATTTTTGGAAATCCCTAAGAAAAGAATCTCTTTTAGTACAAATGGTTGAATGATATGAGTATTTCTCAATTTGCAAAAGGATGTTTTTTTTTATTCTCACCTTCAGAGATTGCATGATAGGTGACCCGGTAGCCAAAGATGTTGGCATCGCAAAAAGGTTTCTGCCAGTTTACTTTCAGTGAGGTAGGGCCCGTGGCAGAAAAAACGAGGCGGCCAGGAGCTTCAGGAATTCCCCATGGCACAGGTGATCGAATAGGACTGGTGGGCTGTGTAGTCGAACCAGCAGCTGAGGAAGGACAAAGGAAAGAGAGGAGTGCATGGGAGTTTGGGACAATGAAAAATGGAGTAAGCTAGAAACAGTGGCTCTGCAATCACAGATTGCATGAGCAAATGGTGTTTTGTATTTATCTGAGAAGCTTTGAGACAATTTTTCAACATCTTTCTCTGGAGGGCTTAATTTATGACAATAATCCAGTGTCATGTAGGAAATGAAATATCTACTTGTATAAAATCATAATAGAACAAGGATGCAAGTCCTCATCATGCACATTTCATTCCATTGATATATATATACCTAGAAAAGGCTAAAAATCTCAATCTCTCTATCTATCTCTATCTCTATCTCTATCTCTATCTCTCTCTCTCTCTCTCTCTGTAGGTGTTCTATGCACGGCCACATATTTTAAGTTACAAACTCCAAACTCAGGGTACAATAATATAACTTTGTATGGGGGGTCTATGTGGCCGTAGCCTCACCTAAAGGTGTGTGAGGGTGGGGGGAGATGTGGGGAAGGGCATAAATTATCCTTGTAAATGTGAATAGTACCGTGTAGCGCCATCTGGCGGCGGTGGCGGAGGCAATGACAATACCTTTTTTTTACCTGGGCAATGCTGAGGTTAAAGCATTCTTCATACAGGTAAATTCGTCCTCCGCCATCCACTTTCCTCCCTCTCCTCCCCCTTTCCACCTTTCCACACACCTCCCCCCCCTTCCCATCGCTGGGCAGCAACGCCGGATACTTCAGCTAATATATCTATATTATAAAACAGGAGTTTCTGTCCGTCCGTTCATCTGTCTGTCCATCCATCCATCCATCCACAAACTACTCTCTCAGTTTTGGGGCTAGCCCTGACAAACCTCCTGCAGAACTTTTTGGGGTCCCAGTGGATGTTGTAAGGTAGGTAAGAGGTTTCACAAATTCCTCGATAAAATTATGATTTTGAAATCGACTCGACACAAACCTGCCCTGAATCTGGAAGTGAGCACATGACGATAATGAGCTGGTTTGATAATATCTCAATACAATCGTCATTTAACACAGAATTTTGTTATTGTATCAATTTATGATTGGAATGACGTTTGGAATTAAGTGAATACAAGTGATTTTGAATTTTCAACCGTACGGAACTCCTCCATATCCTGATGTAACGTCAGCACGGATTTAAAAAATTTTTTTATTTCACAAGTGTTCGTGAAAGTTTTTTTTTTTTTAAATCAATGCTATTTAATTTGTGATTGGAGTTATGCTGTTTGGAATGAAAATAGAGATATTTAGTTCAAATGAATGAGGAAATGACGTGAGGGTTTCTACTTCCTAACCATGACATTCGCGGATCGCCATATGCAGATTCGCCATTGACTGGGTGTAGAACCATTCAAACGGGTATGTTTTTCATGCAAGTCCTTCACGAACCTGCTGTCCATGCTTGATGTTTGACTACAGGTGGCACAGGAATGTGGAATGTATTGGTTCCTCGGTTTAGCATTCACCGTTTCTGCAATGTTTGTTTGGCTTCAGCTCCTGACCCATGTGTAGCACAGGTACCTCGCTAGTATATAAATAACAAATATTGTATATATATATATATATATATATATACATACATATACATTAGTGCTGGGCCGATATCGGTACCGGCAATTTTTCATTCATCGGCATCGGCCGATTGGAGTTAGAGTGAGTGCCGATTACCGATTACAGTACTAGTGGGGCGGCTTAGCCCAAATATTCAAAAGAATTGTGCATTTTGTGATACAAGCACCAAATTTGGCACAAATGTACATTAATATGTTGCGAACATTTTCAGATATTGGGCCACTTGAAATTCCGTAATTTTTTTTTTCAAATTTTTTCAAATTTCGTAATTTCAAATTTTTCGGGTGACACCGTCACAATTTCGGTCTTCGAGGCCGGCCGATAGGCAAAGTGTGACCGGAAGGGACGAGGTTCTCCTGACCACGTGGCCCTCGATCTGGGAAGCGAGAGGCGTTCCATTAGTGGACGCGCCCCTCACGCCCGACTTTTGGGCGGCCCCGGCAGGCCGTTTGTTTTGACGTTCCGTGACAGGCCCCGCACCCCCACCTCCGGGCCGACCGGAAGCTTGTGCTGAGTACATCATACCTGAACAACTCAGTGAGGCAGAACACAGCAGTGCACACCAGGGTGACCCCTTCAGTGCATAAACCAATTAACCTGTCCACTGCAGGGCATATAGAAATGAAGTTATTTTCTGCATATAATAATAATATAAGTTCAGTTGTATATAACAATTTCTGTTATCACCACTACCACTACAACTACCACTACTACAAGCTTTGTCTGGAATTTTGTGGACTAACAGACAAACAGACATACAGACAAGCTGGGATCAAAACATTACCTCCTTCCACCATTGAGTGTAGAGGTAAACATCATGGAAATTATATCATGCCCTAGATTTAATTCATGCTTACCCGTGTATTTGCTTCACTGGTTCACAAGGTCTTTTGCATACATGTAATTCAGACTCTCGTCTTCATTGCTGACCACACAATGTTCGCAACATATTAATGTACATTTGTGCCAAATTTGGTGCTTGTATCACAAAATGCACAATTCTTTTGAATATTTGGGCTAAGCCGCCCCACTATATCGGCCGGCCTCGAAGACCGAAATTGTGACGGTGTCACCCGAAAAATTTGAAATTACGAAATTTGAAAAAATTTGAAAAAAAAATTACGGAATTTCAAGTGGCCCAATATCTGAAAATGTTCGCAACATATTAATGTACATTTGTGCCAAATTTGGTGCTTGTATCACAAAATGCACAACAGGTTTGCTATGCTGCTACACTAACTGTATGCAACTCAAAAACCTTGAGTATATGGATTTTATTATTACTGTTGATATGTGTTTTTCTCTCCTCCAATCTCCTCTCTCCCATTTATTAAATCTGATTACTTCAATTAACTTGTGTGGGTTGGTTCATGGTTCATCATTTGCCCAATAATCCCAGCGTTGTTAAAAAGCACGATCGTGAAAAATTGGAAAAAAAAAAACCTCAAAGGAGTTTTAATAAAATCACTGCCGGATCACTCAAGCCACCGCTCGCGCTTCCATCCTGTTTTGAAGGGCGATCCGGACAGAGTGTCAGATTCCCATTAGAGCGAGATTTATGCCTAAAACTGAAGTAAAGATCAATTCAGCTTTCCCGGTGGATGGTGTATGGTTTCTTGCTAAATCGTCGCTAAATTGGTGATCATTCGGGTGGAAGATTTGACCTAGAAGCCATCCCCGGTCGACCGCAATATTGGTTCTTCAGGATTGGGATTTATTTTTATTTTTATGTCTACAAGATCGAGGCTTGTGAAAGAGCTAATATTAATCACACAAAAAGTCAAACCGACACATAAAACACAAAATGAAGGGAGTGGTAGACAAGATGGGGAGAGAGGGGGAAGGACACAAACACAACATTTGAGAGCAGGGACATCGAGAGAACTGTGGGAGGGAGAGGGCTTGGGGGGAGGTGGGAGAGGTATAAAACATATGGACACTGCAAGGACTTCCAGGAAAGAAGTTGGAATTTCAAAAAAGTGGATCTGGGGTGAATTAGCGGGGGTAGAAAAGATCAAGGTTTTGGATGGGAGAAGATAAGAGATGGTGGTGAACAGCTGTTTTGAAGACCTGGACTGAGGAGTGGGATTGAAGGGAGTGGGGGAGTTTGTTCCAGAGGCAGGAGAAAAGGGGAATGAAAGAGTGAAGGTGAGGAGAGAGCCTAGATTTTGGCAGTTTAACCATAAGAGGGTTGCTGGCAGATCTTGTGCGACCTGTAGGAATATTTTGGGGACAGAGCACAGAGAGAGCTGGGGGAGCAAGGCCGGAGAGGAGTCGGTAGAAGACAGAAAGACCACCAACCTGCCTGCGGTGAGTGAGTGAAAGGCCCTCGGAGTTAGCTTCATCGCAGGAGAGTCCAATGATTCTGAAAGCTTTGGTTTCAACAGCGTGAAGCCGAGCTGGGTGTGAGGAAGGAACACCGGCCCAGAGGGGGAAACTGTATTCCATTGAGCTGCGGATGAAAGCCTTGTATGTGGTGAGGAGCTCAGGTGTGCCAAGGACTTCGCACGATGGAGGATGCCCAGTCGGCGACTGGCTTTGGAGGCCAGCTTGGAAATGTGGTTTTCCCAAGAAAGATCATTAGTGTAGCAGCATAGCAAACCTGTTGTGCATTTTGTGATACAAGCACCAAATTTGGTATACTAGTAGACTATCATGTTATGAAAAGATCTGGATATTGGGCCATCTCAGATTCAGAGATTTGATTTTTGCAAGATTTCGATTCGATTGGGATCGAAGAGAACACCTTCTTCGTCTTCTGTACAGTGAAGTTGCCAGCCCTGAATTCTCTGGCTACATCTGGGTGCTTCATTGGGAGTGCAACCGTGTCCCTCAGGTGAGCAGGGACCCACCTGGCATAGTGTGTGTGGTCTAAGGCATGGAACCATGGGACCAGTTCCGTCAGGGCATCAAGGTACGTCGTGAATGAAGCCTGCCGCAGAGTACGCACGTAGACCAGTACCAACATCTCTAGTTCCAGCACAGTTGCCCAGTACTGAAAGTTGGGAATGTCTTCTCCTCTCTGGTGACACCAGTCTTCGAACTCAGGCAGGTCTTCTGCATCATCAGCATATGTCATACAGTGGCGTTCATACGCACGGTGTTGCAGGATGTGCAGTGCCGCTGCAGTGATTTGATGAGCTCTTCTTGTGCGGGTGACGTGGGCAGCTCGTAGGAAGGAGTCGGCCGTCCCTGGCGTTGCAATCTCAGCTTGCAAAATCTGCAAATCTTGCAAAAATCAAATCTCTGAATCTGAGATGGCCCAATATCCAGATCTTTTCATAATATGATAGTCTACTAGTGTGCCAAATTTGGTGCTTGTATCACAAAATGCACAATTCTTTTGAATATTTGGGCTAAGCCGCCCCACTACATGGCAGATAGTGAGACCCAAAAGCTTGAGCGACAGAAATTCTTGGAGAGGATTGTTGAGAAAGTAGATGGGAGGGTTTTCCAGTCGGTCTTTCCAGAGAGACATAGTAAGAGTGTGAGATTTGTCAGGATTGAAAGACATGTTCCACTTGTTTGACCAGTCTGTGATTTTGTCCAGGTCTGCAGAGAGGGAGGAGGCTGCAGACTGCCGATCTGAGAGATGAGGAATGGAGCGGCAGAGAGTGGAGTCATCAGCAAAGAGATAGAGAGGATTTTCCAGAGAGACGGAGAGATCATTGATGAAGACCAGAAATAGCACAGGGCCCAGAACACTGCCTTGGGGAACTCCAGCCAGAACAGGAAGGGGAGATGAGAGAAATCCATTCAGGGTCACACGTTGACTACGACCAGAGAGGAAGTCCGCAAGCCATGCGTGGAGATTTCCATTGATACCATAGGAGGAGAGTTTGGTGAGCAGAGCTGGGTGCCAGACCGTATCGAAGGCACGTGATATGTCAAGGGAGACAGCTCTGATTTCCTGTTTGGCATTGAGGACCTCCATCCATTGTTGAGACAGCAGAAGCAACATGTCCAGAGTAGAATGATCTGGTCTGAATCCAAATTGATGATCGGAGATCAAGCCATTGGAGAAGAGGAAGGATTTGATATCCGAAGCAATGATGGATTCCATGACTTTGCTGATAACTGGGAGCAGGCTGATTGGTCTGTAGCTGCAAGGATCTGTTTTTGCACCTTTTTGTGTAAAGCGGTAATGTTTGCTGATTTCCAAGATGCTGGCAGATGACCTTGAGCAAAAGAGAGGGTGAAAAGAACAGAGAGAGGGTGAGATAGAGTGGCAGAGCAGGATTTTAGGGCCCGTGGGCTGATACCGTCTGGTCCAGTTGCAGAATCAGAGTCGAGGTTTGACAAAAACTTCTCCACCTTGTCAGGAGAGAAGGACACAGAGTCCAGGAGCAGTTGGGTTCGACTGGGTAAGGTGGGAACAGAGAGAGATGGGTTTGGGACACAAGATTTTGAGGCAAACACAGAGTTGAGGCATTCGGCTTTGTCACATGCAGTGTCAACTGTGTAGCCATTTGAGGTAAGGGAGGGGATAGAGGGGGAACAAACACCAGAAACGGATTTGACCAGACGCCTCCAGGATTTGGAGGAAGGAGACAGGTTTGAGAGTTCATTCTTGAGTGTGGAGAGATAGTGCTTCCTGGCACTCTTGAGGGTAGACACACACTTGTTCCGAGCTTGGTGGAAGGAACTGAGATTGCCTTCAGTTGGATTTGCCTTCCAAGAGGCAAAGGCAAGTTGTTTCAGGGCGACTGCCTCACCACAAGATTCAGATTGGGACACTGGTCTGAATCTGGCGACCATAAAAATATTGATACAGTTTTGGAAACAGATCCCGGGGAGTTGCCTGAGTTAGTTATTTTGTTAGTATGTGTGCATACATAGGTCTCTTCCCTTTGTATAGGGGATGGGGGAAAATATGTTGTGTGGATTTAGCTAGGCTTTCACCCTTTATTCAATTTCCCAACCTCCACTTAGCTTCCATCTAATTTCCCAATCTTCCGACTCTCAATCCCTGTTTTAACCCATCAATCCATCAATCCATCATCAACTCTCCCACCCTCCTTGCTCCCAAACCACCATCCACCATACCTCCCTCACCCCACAACAGTCAATACAATTCTTACTGTCAAGCATGGTGATGGCATCATCATTTCATGGGGCTGCTTTTCATCAGCAGGGACTGGCAACCTTGTTAGGATAGAAGGGACAATGGATGGTGCAAAGTACAGGGGATTCCTTGATGAAAACCTGCTTGATTCAGCCATGAATCTGAAACTGGGTAGGAGATTCACATTTCAGCAAGACAATGTTCCGAAGCACAAAGCTAAAGCCACATTGGAGTGGCTGAATAAGAAGAAAATAAATGTTCTTGTGTTGCTCCATAAAAGTCCTGACTTGGACACAATTGAACATTTATGGCGAGACTTGAAGATTGCAGTCCATTGACGATACCTATCGAAACTTGGCAGAATTCGAGCAATTTTCACATGAAGAATAGGAAAATATTTCACCATCTCACTGTAAAGCTGGTAGCGATCGACCCAAAAAGACTCACAGCAGTCATTGCTGCAAAAGGTGCTTCCACCAAGTACTGACATAAGGAGTTCAATACCTTTGCAACCAGTGAAATTTGATTTGTACATGTTTTTTGCAGGTATTCCTGACATATAACCTCCTTCAACTATAATTGTTTAGCGAGTTGAATTTATAATATTAATCGACTTGAATTTTGATGAATGCAATTTGCCCTATACCCTATGAGCAAACACAAGCATATTAAAAATGCTACGTGGCTAACGTGGTGGGGCCCGGGGGTAGGGGAAGGAGTCTGAAGGGAGAAAGAGGGTGGAGGGGTGGGGATGTTCATTAAAGGTGGAGAATTCATGCTTTAGATTACATATTTGGGTGATTTCATTATGTTTCAGTTTGAGTCTAGTGAATCATGGATAAGATCATGTCGATTAATAAGATATTGACCGACAAAGCTTGGAGACCCATTCATAGTACCCGTTCCCTTTCACATTGACATGGAATGAAGACAGCAGGTGGAGAGGAGGGTGGTGGGGATGATATCATGAGAGGTAAGATCAGAAGAGACTATATAGCAGATGTCAGAAATGAAATAGGGAGACGTACACTGCAGAGTTTGGTCCAAATATCTCAATGCCTCAGAAACTTCCTCACAGCCATATCGAGAGCCTTGGGCATCATGCTGCAGCCCTGCACAGCACAAAGTAGAAGCAAGAAGCATTTTTGTTGTTGTTGTTGTTGTTGTTGTTATTGTTGCTGTATCTAGATAATGAGGAGTGAGAGCAAAGCGATTGTTTTGAGAATTCATGCTGAAAAGCAATAGCCATGCATCAAAGCAACCAAGTCTTTTAGCGAAAGCAATCTATGGTGCGACATCTCAACTCTGGAATATACCCGCCCTTAAAACGTGCAGACATATAGTAGTTTAATGGGGTTTCCTTGCTTTCATTTTTTTGGTGGTTCATGATGCAAATAGCAAGAAATAATCTCAGTGATAATCGAATAACTACAAGAGTCAGTCATGCAGATCAGGCACCCTCATTTAGATCTCATCTTGTAAGAAAAGCTATATTTATTGTTCGCATATTGTGGTTCTCAATGTTGCGTATGGTTTTCTATAATGGGACGTGCACTATATAAGCATACGCTGCATGTTTCTTGCAACAAACTCCCTCACTCTCTTCAATCCCACTCCTCCCTCCAGGTCTTTAAAACAGCTGTTCACCACCATCTCTCATCTTCCCCCATCCAAAACCTTGATCTTTTCTACCCCCGCTAATTTCACCCCAAATCCATGTTTTTGAAAGACCAACTTCTTTCCTGGAAGTCCTTGGTGTCCTTGTGTTTAAACTTCTCCCACCCCCCCCCCCCCCTTCCCATGCCGCCTCCCCCCAAGCCCTCTCCCTCCCACACATTCCCGATGTCCCTGTTCTCAAATGTTGTGTTTATGTGCTTCCCCTTCTCTCCCCATCTTGTCTACCGCTCCCTCTTTTTATATACTTTGTTTGTTTGTCTGTTTGATTTGTTTGTGTGATAAATGTTAGCTCTTTCACGAGCCTCGATTCTGTATACAAAAACAAACAAACAAACAAAAAAAACAAATACATCGATACATCTATGCTGGAATTTGTTTTCTCAATTGAGAAATTAATATATTTGTGTATTATACTATTTTCACAACTCTAAGCTGTAAAAAAAAATTTTTACTGCCTCTTCTGCCCCCCCCCCCCCCCACCCCCCACTCCCTACCAACCTCTCCCCCAAACCCCTACCTCATGTAAGTTTATATGATGAAGTGGGGGCTGGCAGGATACATAGCCTAGACTAGAGGTATGCAGACCCACTCCTGAGCTGTCTAGACAGGGTTTGAATCGCAACCCCACGATACACTCTCATTCTGGGGTTTCACAGGCAGGGAGAGGCATCAATGTGTGTCGTCGTCCCTCGAATGGACATTAAACGGGGTGTTCTGCCTGCTAGCATTAGTTGGTGAATGCCACGGTGCCCTTCAGTAAGGGTAGGCGAGCGATCAACGGAACGCTGAACAAAATCAAATTTTTGCCTTAATCTAAAGGGAGCATAGCATCAGTAGCACAGCTATGCCAACAGCACTGCATGATGCTCATGTGCTGCCCGTACTATAGAAGATGATAATGAAGAGTGAAATGTAGATTTCTAATGAAAATAAAATGGATCTATTGCAAGAAAATCACTCTATTATGGCCTGGGTGTTTTAGACTATTATGGCTAAATATGAAGTACTGGTTGAATCATATAAGACACCCTGTGTTGTATGTAAGGAAGGGAAATGCAGGTTGAGGGTGCATGTCTCTGGTTGGTGTTTAGTATGAATCACTCCTCTGGGCAGTGAGAAAATACGGTACCTTAATACGAGCGTATTATCTATTAATTCAGCCAGTGGGTATCGCTAGGCCTTTGTTGTGAGGCACGTTTTGTGATATTCGCCATTTTAGAGACTGATATACATTATAGACCTATCTGTGATCTGGGCAGCGACAATTTTCAAATGCAAGAAATGTAGCTGTAAGGCCAGGACACGTATAGTTGGCAGTGATAGTCTTAAACATAAAAAAAAATTATTTGGGTTACCTTGTGAGTCTATTCATGATACACAGTAGTGTGAGAGATGTGGAAACAACATTGAGTGTCTGGAAAACAGGTAGTGAATATTTAAGCCATTAAGTGAGAGAGGAAGCAGACAAGGACCAAAATATGAAATTACGAAAGCTTGAAATAGCTCAAGAGGAGGCAGCAGAGGATATGAATAGGGCAGTTCATCGACTTGCATTGAGAATCTTCGAGGATAGAATCATACAATCCTCTGCAGAAGGATGACAATATCAAATTTGTGTACCTTTGCCTTCATCTTCACCCCCCTTGAGAGTTCTCAGAGGTCACTGGGATAATTGGTAACTCCCAAGTCCCAACCGCATCCAGGTCGACTCCATATAGTGAGTGGATACCAGAGATAATGTTACCATGTGGCAGGCGGTGCTTATCGCTCCCAGTAGGGTGCAGCAGCAGATGTATGGGACACCTTACTGGCAGTTCTCCACTGATGGTGTGAAGTCGCATAATGACTGATATAAAAACCGAAAGGTTTTCAGAGTCAAGTGTATGGAAGGCTCATTGCGTTGCCCTGATGAAGCCCCAACAAGGGTGAAACCAGGTCGGTAACTGTGAGTTTTGCATACACTTGTGACAGTATCTGAATTTAACATCCACAATGATGCACTGCTAGATTACCCCTCCGGAGCTTTGCAGGCAATGCGGACATGCATGGCGACGACCTCATGACGTTCGCTTATTAGGTTGGAGCACCAAAATTACAGATACTAATATATATATATAT
Organism: Myxine glutinosa; assembly: GCF_964187855.1. Taxonomy (NCBI): domain Eukaryota; kingdom Metazoa; phylum Chordata; class Myxini; order Myxiniformes; family Myxinidae; genus Myxine; species Myxine glutinosa. Next base: position 178,856,398 of record NC_136261.1, read on the forward strand.
ATATATATATATATATATATATATATATATATATATATATATATATATATATATATATATATATATATACACGCACACACTAGTGGGGTCACCCGTTGTAATCAAAATGTACCTCTGTTTCTTCAAAAAGTAATTTTTGATGAAGTAATTTATGAAGTTAAAAACTTTTCGCTTTACAAAGTAAAAATAGATTAAAACCAAACGTTATTAATAAATATTGTATTCCATAATTAGTTTACATTATACAGGCCTTCTCATTTAAAATGCATTTTGTTCTATAAATGTTGACTTTCATCGAATATTTCCCATCTGTGTTATTTGGGCGGTGTATGATATACCGTGCCGATCTCGACTATTTCCGGCCTGTGCATTAACTTTCATCAAATTTTCTCTCCGTTTTTTTGTAAGCGAGTCTAAAACCATCTTAGCAACTGTGAAAAATGAAATGAGATGGTGAATTAGAGTCGATATAAAGCCGTGAGGGAGTCTCAATGGACTTTATGTTACAGACCTTAGAAAATGCATTTCGTTCTATAAACGGTAACTTTAATTGAATTTCCTTTTTTGCAATTGAGTCTAAAACCATGTCAGCAATTGTGAAAAATGAAATGAGATATCGAATTAGAGTTGAAATAAAACTGTGAGAGAGAGAGAGAGAACAAGACACCGCAGGCCGAAAAAAAGAGGCTTTAAAGCTATGCGAGGAAACAAAATGGTGGTGATTTGTTTCTGAAGCCCCTCCCACACCGGGTATAGCTTCACCCCTGGACAGACAGACAGACAGGTCACAGACAGGTCACAGGCAGACAGAATCACCTACGAATAATATTATGTAGATAATTATATATATACGTAGTGTGTTCAAAAAGTATCCGACCTTTATTTTTCGTGCGTAAAAAAAAAGAAGCTAGGGAGGCGTTGATTGGTGCACGTATGTAGGCGATCCTAATGCACACGCGTGAATTTTTTCACACCTGCAGAAGCTGTCATTCGACGGCAGACCGCCGATGAGTGAGGAAATGTAAGTGAGCGCCGTCGGATTTTCGTTTTTGACAAAATGACGGAAAAACTTGAACAACGCTACTGCATCAAATTTTGTGTTTCATCAAACTTGCATCAAAACTGCAACTTGGTTTCTGGGTCGTACCCATAAACCCAGGACTCATCGCCAGTGATCACTGTGTTGAGGAAGCTGGGATCGCTGTTCACAGTCTCCAGCATGTCCTGTGCGATCTCCAAACGGAGTTGCTTCAGCTCAATCGTTAGCAGCTTTGGTACGAACTTCGCTGAGATTCTCCTGTAGCCCAAATCCTCCTTCATAATGGAATGAACGGTGTTGAATCTTGCGGATCGTTTCCACTTGGGAATCGCCAAGCTTTACACAAAATTTGATGCAGTAGCGTTGTTCAAGTTTTTCCGTCATTTTGTCAAAAACGAAAATCCGACGGCGCTCACTTACATTTCCTCACTCATCGGCGGTCTGCCGTCGAATGACAGCTTCTGCAGGTGTGAAAAAATTCATGCGTGTGCATTAGGATCGCCTACATACGTGCACCAATCAACGCCTCCCTAGCTTCTTTTTTTTTACGCATGAAAAATAAAGGTCTGATACTTTTTGAACACAGTAGTATATACTAGCTTGGCTCGGCTTGCTACGCTCACCTCACCAAGCGTGTTACTGAGGAACGGGCTTATTTTAGCTGAGGATAATGACTGTACCTGAGTTTGCTGTGTTGTCATGATTTACACCAAGCCATTACACCAATTTACACCAAGGTGAGAATTTACAATTTACAATGATTTACACCAAGGTGAGAATCATAATACAAACAATTATTTTGCACAAATGTATTTGTTGTGTTTGTGATATTACATTTTTATAGGCAATTTAGGTTGAAAATTTAGGTTGAATGTTTTTTTTTCAAGAAAGAACCCTCAGCAGGTACATAGGGGAGGGGTAGGTGCAGACTGGAAGTTTGGGACGATTACACCTCACCACCACGTAATTCAAAACACCTCACCACCAAGTAATTCAAAACACCTCACCACCAAGTAATTTAAAACACCTCACAGCCATAAAACACGTAATAAAAACACCTCACCACCACGAAATTAAAAACACCTCACAGCCATAAAACACGGAATAAAAACACCTCACAGCCACGAAAAACACCTCACCACCATGTGATTTAAAAACACCTCACCACCACGTCATTTAAAAACACCTCACCACCACGTCATTTCAAAATACCTCACCACCACGTGATTCAAAATACCTCACCATCACGTGATTCAAAACCACCACAACGTTATTAAAAACACTTCACAACCACGGAAACAAAAGTTTGAGGGAGTCGTTAAGTGACAACACAGACACTGCCCAGATGTGTAGATATACGTATAGATAAATGACTGTACCCGAGTTGCTGTTTTGTCATTGATTAAACCAATCATAATTCAAACAATTATTTTGCACAAATGTATTTGTAATATACGTGATATCACATTTTATCAACAATTGAAGTTGAAGACTTAAGTTGAAAAAAAAAATTTTTCCTGAAAAAATTCCCCCCAAAAAAAAAAAAAAAAAAATTGGAAATTTTTTCAAAAGAAATACCCTTAGGACATACCGACGGGAGAGATATGTGCATACCAGAAGTTTGGTACGATTTCATAAAAGTTTGAGAAAGTAGTTCAGTGACAAGACAAGACAAGACAAGACAACACAGACACTGCACAGACATATATATATATATATATATATATATATATATATATATATATATATATATATATATATATATATGTATATATATATATATATATATATATATATATATATATATTGTTGCGAATATGGAATTTGGCCTCCATATCCGCTTGTAAATATTCCCCTATTTCCCCAATACTCCCCAACTATCCCCAATCCCCCATTCCCTAGTCCCATTGTCTGTAAACAACACTCTGTAGAACCGACCTTCCCCTTTTTCCCCCATTAAATGTCGTGCCCAGGTCCACCGCATCTCACGTAGACAACTTTCGGACATCTTGCTAGTTATTCTTAGTCTATGTCAGTTAAGGACTCGTTTCCATTAATTCCGACTCTTCGTTGCACCAGAATGTGATTATATGGCACCAGTAGTGAGTTTAGGACCTTCCCATACCTCCTCCCATCTTCTTTCCCAAACAACAACAACAACAACTACAACTACAAACAACAACTACAACAACGGCGCTGCGCGGGGGAGTGTGCGTCCTCACACCGGCTCGGTTAGCCGCCATTGACGATGTGCTCCGACGGGGTTACCACGAAGGGGCTCCTTGTCAGCCCCTCGTCAAGGGCGGAGCCGGTAACCCCCCCCCCGCACGCACCCAATGAGAAGCAACGTGCCGATTCCATCTGGGGCGGAGCTAACGAGCCGAGGGCGTGTCACTCCCCGCCGGATATACGCGGCGACTTACCGGACGTGACGTCAGATGCGCCCCGAGCTTGAGAAGACAAGAGAGCCACCTCCGAGCGCTGAGAGACCTCCTGCATCTTTTGGGCCGCGCTATCCTGTCCCTGAGCACAAGGTGCACCTTGTGCTGGCCATCGAATACCCGCTTTCCTTGCCATCAATCCCCGTGTGAGTCAGCCTTTTGTCCCGTTTATCTGTCGTCTGTTGGGGTTAATATAAGAGTGTGTCTAAGTGCTTGTCTTTCTATGCTGTACCTCTCATCCCTGTAATCTGAACCTTCCGCACTAATATAACCTCCTCCGGGGGTCTTGAGAACCGTATCCCTGGTGTCGTGTCATTTGAATCCAGCAGTTGTGTCCTTTTCCTTCATTGATCTAGCGTAGCGCGACTAGTCAACGTTCGAGCATAATCGGGTAAACTGTGCAGACGTGGTCATACCAAACCGCTCAGTAAACTAACATCCACCACTGCGTCTGTAACAATATATATATATATATATATATATATATATATATATATATATATATATATATATATATATATATATATATATATATATACAGTGGAACCTTGACTTACGAGTTTAATTCGTTCTGTGACCGAGCTCGTAACTCAATTTGCTCGTTTCTCAAATCAAATTTCCCCATTAAAATGCATTGAAATGCTATTAATCCGTTCCAGCCCCCCAAAAACCACACCAATTTTTTTTTAAATATACAGTATATATAAAAATATCTCGCGCTTTATATTTCACCTGTATGCAGCATACAAGTTGGCAGGATGGCCTGGACTGGAGGTACGCACACTTGACTCTAAACTGTCCAGCCTGGGTTTGAATCCCGACCCAGCTATAACCTGTCATGTCGGTGTTTCACAGGCAGGGTGATTCATCAATGTGTGTACCGCTAAACTGGGCGCCCCGTTTGCGTCCCATTAGTTGTTGGATGTTAAGGATCTCACCGTGTCTTCCACAAAGAGAAGGCGAGCTATCGCCGGCACTCTGAACAAGTTGTGGCCTGGCATGCTCTTCTCCTCTGCCGTTATATACGTCCTCCTCGGCATCTTTTTCCAGAAGAGCCCTGTCTCGTCACAGTTGAAGATTTGCTGGGGGATGTATCGTTCGGCTTCTATCAGTTCGGCAAAAGTTATAATAAAATCTTCAGCTGCCTTCACATCTGCCTCACCAAGTCGACAACATGCACACCTCGCTCATGTTTTTCGACGATTGCGTGTTTTATATCCAAGCACATCATCCTCTTCTTCTTCTCAGTACTGCCCTTGGCACTCAATTACTTAGGACCCATGGTTAAAACTAAGAAATTTTCCAAAATAACCAACATGCGAAAACAAAACAGCAGCGATATACGGCAGATATGCTTGCATGGCAAGATAACCACGTGACCGGAACCCACCTGGTGGCGGCTGGCGTAAGCTCCAAAATAACCAACATGCGAAAACAAAACAGCAGCGATATACGGCAGATATGCTTGCACGGCAAGATAACCACGTGACCGGAACCCACCTGGTGGCGGCTGGCGTAAGCTCCAAAATAACCAAAATGCGAAAACAAAACAGCAGCGATATACGGCAGATATGCTTGCACGGCAAGATAACCACGTGACCGGAACCCACCTGGTGGCGGCTGGCGTAAGCTCCAAAATAACCAACATGCGAAAACAAAACAGCAGCGATATACGGCAGATATGCTTGCACGGCAAGATAACCACGTGACCGGAACCCACCTGGTGGCGGGTGGCGTAAGCTCCAAAATAACCAAAATGCGAAAACAAAACAGCAGCGATATACGGCAGAGATACTTGCACGGCAAGATAACCACGTGACCGGAACCCACCTGGTGGCGGCTGGCGTAAGCTCCAAAATAACCAAAATGCGAAAACAAAACAGCAGCGATATACGGCAGATATGCTTGCACGGCAAGATAACCACGTGACCGGAACCCACCTGGTGGCGGCTGGCGTAAGCTCCAAAATAACCAAAATGCGAAAACAAAATAGCAGCGATATACGGCAGATATGCTTGCACGGCAAGATAACCACGTGACCGGAACCCACCTGGTGGCGGCTGGCGTAAGCTCCAAAATAACCAAAATGCGAAAACAAAACAGCAGCGATATACGGCAGATATGCTTGCACGGCAAGATAACCACGTGACCGGAACCCACCTCGTGGCGGCTGGCGTAAGCTCCAAAATAACCAACATGCGAAAACAAAACAGCAGCGATATACGGCAGATATGCTTGCACGGCAAGATAACCACGTGACCGGAACCCACCTGGTGGCGGGTGGCGTAAGCTTGTAACTCAGATCTCGGCTCGCATCTCAAAGCAATAAACCGCCCGAGCGACGGCTCGTATCTCGGAAAACTCGTAAGTTGGTGCACTCGTAAGTCAAGGTTCCACTGTATATATATATTGTCGCGATCCCGTCTGTGGGATGTATCCCAGCACGGAATACGGACGTGAATGTCCGGGCTTCAAGCAGTCCACGAAGTGAACAAAGAGAACTCAATAAACACAATTGTGTTTTAATCGGCCTTCTAGGGGTAAGGCACGATTATTTATTGGCTCGATCACAAAAACCATGAAAGGTAACAAAATGGAATACACTGCATAAGCCTGCAGGAACTGTCGGCAACAGACGCTCCAACAGGACGCAGGTAAGATCACTCGCGGCTCCAATCGACGAGCTCCGGGACTCGGAGGATACCAGGATGGAATACCGCACAAGGCCGGCAGGAACGGTCGGCCAGTAGCTCCAACACGAAGCCGGGAATCACTCGTTCTCTTCTGGAGTTACTCGCTCGTAAAATACAGAACGGTAATCGACCAGCCCAACTCGGCTGTCGTGAGGCTTCAAGGAAAGCCCTTTTTGATATTTCCCACTCGGAGCCTTCGAGCCGTGTCCGTCGCATAAGATGGCGACCGCGCTCCTTGACCCTCCACCAATCACGTGAGGCTCCAAGGAGGCCATGTCACGCGGTGGGCGGGGCACCAAATCTGGGTGAGAACAGGTGGTTTCACCGGTGGTTTCTCACAGTCCTCCCCCCCTAAGTAAAAACCCCGTCGAATAGACGGCGTTTTTAAAACCAGTATTTGTAGTAGGTGCAAATCACATGGCAAGATGATGGCGGTAATCGCTAACAGGCAATTAACGCAATGAACAATTATTAACACTTATTAACAACAATAACGCAACAACGCAACAATACAACGCAACGCAATAGCGCAACAATAACGCAATTATTAACGCACAGGCAATTAACAGGCATTAACAGGTTAACAATGAACCAGTTTGGTTTTTTTTTTTTTTTTTTTCACACAAATTTTAACACCATACACCACATTAATATCTACCCTACAAGAGTTACACTTCACACAAAGCACAATAGAGAGGCAAGGGGGCCAAACTCAAGTTGGGGGAAGCGTTGACAGGAAGGAAACGGGCCGAGACCTAGAGCGGCGGGTACTCCTCCGGTGTCGAGAACAACAGTCATATGCGTAATGACCCCTTTCACCGCACTGGTAACATCGATCGTTCGGGTCGAAAGGCCTGCGGACCAAAGGGCGTCTGAAACGAGGCCGCCGCGACATGCCATTCGACATCTCGACGCACACACGCGATCCGCAAATTAACCTTCCATCAAGGGCTCTGACCGAATCTTCAGCATCTCGTGGCTCTTCAAACTCAACAACTGCAAATCCAGGTGGGTTTCGAGCAACCCATACGTTGCGGAGTGGTCCGTAATGTTCGAAGACCCTCCCTAGCTCGGCTTTCGCTGCTCCATTGCCCAGGTTTCCCACATATACCTTAGCATTAGCGTTCCTGCTGAATCGCGACATGGCGGGAGCGGTCCCTGAGGAGCACGGCACCTGAGGGTGGCTTGACGGGAGGCTCGGGTGGACTTCAGCTGACGCAACGTCACCGTCGGGAACTGGAGTCGAGGCGCTAGGCTCCTCGGGCCAGAGTGAAGATATGTCTGACTCCGCCACTCTCTCCGCCTGTTTACTCTGGGATCTAGTGACCCCCCCACAGGTCAGAGTCAATGACTCCTCCCTGGCCATGGCATCATTGCCAATCAGCAAGGAGACCCCGGGTATCGGGTAGTAGGGTACCACCACACAGGTCACTGGACCCTTAAAAATGTCACTCCGGACCTCGAGGAGGGCAAGGGGATACCGGCCAAGAACCCGGTCAATGCCCCGAAGGAGGGTATACTCGCCGGTATAACGCATCTGAGAGGCCGGAACTACCCCCGCCCGGAGAACACACCGTGTCGCCCCAGTATCCCGAAGGTATTGGGCCTCAAACTTCAGCATCGAATCAGGGCCACCCACTAAGGCTGTCCCTGAATAATCCTGGTACAGTGGATGAATGGAATTAGCCTCGGTGGCAGTGACCTCAGTCACCGATGCCACCGTCGTGTGCGAGGGCCCGGCGAATGAGCTCCACTGATCTCCCTCCGACTTAACAGGAGGGTTGCCTCGGTAGGCCGGACTAGCGGGATTAGAGAAGCAGCGGTTTTCACCGTGCCCCACGCGTTTGCAGAAATCGCACCAGGGCCCTGCCCTGGTCTGCGGCTCGCGACCGCCACCAGTGGAGGGCATCGGAGAACCCCTCCCCTCGATCCAGCCGCCGGGCAGACGGGGGGCGGTCTCGATCGCAGACTCCTCCGTCTTACGACGCGACTGCGTGACTTGCAGCATTTTGCACGCCAAAACATGTTTATCAATAAGGTTGACGCAGTCTGCCAAGGAAACAGTGTCTTTGTCGACAAGAAACAATGCTAAGTCAGGCGGAAGCTGTTGATCGATACGGTAACGCACCAGGAGTTCCGCAACCGCTTGAGGTAACTCAACCTTGCTCCCCTTGAACCATCTCTGCAGCTGTTCCAACAAGGCCCGCGAATGTTCCTCATAGGTTTGACTGGACTCACGAGTCCAGCTGAAAAAATTTCTCCTATAAATACATGCGGACACCGCATAGGCGTTCAAAATCTCGGCCTTCAATGCCCTGTATTTGTTTGCCTCCTCGGTTGCCATCCTCGCATATACCTCCCTCGCCTTCTCAGATAGATGGCTCACAAGATGGCCGACCCACAAGCTCTCATCAATGCCACCGGCAGCCAACAACTTCTCCGCCATCTCCAGATACGCTTCTGGCTTCGTGTCTCCCGTCCAGTCCGGCAAACGAACATGAACAGTTTCCGGGACTCTTGCAGCAGACCCCTCTGCCCGCAGTCGTTCAGTCAACATTCGCAACTCATGCTCTCTGACGCGTTCAGCTTCTGCTGCCGCATGCTCTCTCTCTGCTGCTGCCGCATGCTTTCTCTCTGCTGCCGCATGCTCTCTCTCTGCTGCTGCATGCTCTCTCTCTGCTGCTGCACGCTCTCCCTCTGCTGCCGCAGCACGCTCTGCCTCTACCCTGTCATTCTCCCTGTTATACATGTCAAGTTGTTGAACCGGAGTCAGCCCGGTCCAGAAGGGCGAACGCATGCATTTAGTCATGATGGGATCGCTTCCTAACATCTCGGGTTGAGTGACCGGGTCAAGGCTGCTTGCGTCGCTCACCTCGCCACCCACGTGACTGTCAACATGATCAGGTTGAACTCTCACTTCCCTGGTCGACATAGCTTGGCTACGAGTTATCATACGACCAGGCACAAAACACAACGCTCAAACACAACGCTCAAACACAACGCTCTGTTGGGGAAATACGACACGAACTACGCAATATCACCCGCACATCAAATTGCCAATGAGAAAAATACCACGTACAAATACTCACGTTTTTTTTTTTTGTCGGTTGTTTGGAGGGATCCGAGGCTATTCACTTATTCTTTGTCGGTTGTTTGGAGGGATCCGAGGCTATTCACTTCTCTGCCCAAGACAGCGTCCTACGGCGAGAAAGTTCCTCCAAGACGGCGTCCGCTGGTGAGAAGGCGATGAACAGATGCCAGAAGATGTCGTCCACTGCAGAATTCCCGTCTCAATCGAATGGCTCTTACTTGAATGATCCTAGGACGAGCAACCCATTTGTCGCGATCCCGTCTGTGGGATGTATCCCAGCACGGAATACGGACGTGAATGTCCGGGCTTCAAGCAGTCCACGAAGTGAACAAAGAGAACTCAATAAACACAATTGTGTTTTAATCGGCCTTCTAGGGGTAAGGCACGATTATTTATTGGCTCGATCACAAAAACCATGAAAGGTAACAAAATGGAATACACTGCACAAGCCTGCAGGAACTGTCGGCAACAGACGCTCCAACAGGACGCAGGTAAGATCACTCGCGGCTCCAATCGACGAGCTCCGGGACTCGGAGGATACCAGGATGGAATACCGCACAAGGCCGGCAGGAACGGTCGGCCAGTAGCTCCAACACGAAGCCGGGAATCACTCGTTCTCTTCTGGAGTTACTCGCTCGTAAAATACAGAACGGTAATCGACCAGCCCAACTCGGCTGTCGTGAGGCTTCAAGGAAAGCCCTTTTTGATATTTCCCACTCGGAGCCTTCGAGCCGTGTCCGTCGCATAAGATGGCGACCGCGCTCCTTGACCCTCCACCAATCACGTGAGGCTCCAAGGAGGCCACGTCACGTTGGTGCACTCGTAAGTCAAGGTTCCACTGTATATATATATATATATATATATATATATATATATATATATATATATATATATATATATATATATATATATATATATATATATATATATACATATATATATATATATACTGTATATATATATACATACATACATACACTGTATACACTAAATGGCCAAAAGTATGTGGACACCCTTATAATTAGTGGATTCGGCTGTTTCAGCCCCACCCATTTCTGACAGATATATATAATCAAGCACACAGTCATGCAATCTCCATAAACAAACATTAGAGTAGAATGGGCCATACTGAAGAGCTCAGTGACTTTCAACGTGGCAACGTCATCGGATGCCACCTTTCCAACAAGTCAGTTCGTCAAATTTCTGCCCTGTTAAAGCTGCCCTAGTCAACTGTAAGTGCTGTTATTGTGAAGTGGAAAGCTCAAGGAGCAACAACAGCTCAGCCGCGAAGTGGTAGGCCACACAATCTCACAGAATGGGACCGCGGAGTGCTGAAGTGCGTAGCACATAAAAGTCGTCTGTCCTCGGTTGCTACACTCACTACCGAGTTCCTAACTTCCTCTAGAAGCAACGTCAGCACAACAACTGTTCTTCGGGAGCTTCATGAAATGGGGTTCCATGACCAAGCAGCTGCACACAAGTCTAAGATCACCATGCGCAATGCCAAGCGTCAGCTGGAGTGGTGTAAAGCTCGCCGCCATTGGATTCTGGAGCAGTGGAAACTCGTTCTCTGGAGTGATGAATCACACTTTACCATCTGGCAGTCCGACAGATGAATCTGGGTTTAACGGATGCCAGGAGAACGCTACCTGCCCGAATGCATAGTGCCAACTGTAAAGTTTGGTGGATTAAGAATAATGGTCTGGGATGGTTTTTCATGATTCGGGCTAGGCCCCTTCGTTTCCAGTGAAGGAAAATCTTAACGCTACAGCATACAATGACATTCTAGACGATTGTGTGCTTACAACTTTGTGGCAACAATTTGGGGAAGGCCCTTTCCTGTTTCAGCATGACAATGCCCCGTGCACAAAGTGAAGTCCATACAGAAATGGTTTGTCGAGATCGGTGTGGAAGAACTTGACTGGCCTTCACAGAGTCCTGACCTCAACCCCATCAAACACCTTTGGGATGAATTGGAACGCTGTCTGCGAGCCAGGCCTAATCACCCAACATCAGTGCCTGACCTCACTAATGCTCTTCTGGCTGAATGGAAGCAAATCCCTGCAGTAATGTCCAACATCTAGTGGAAAGCCTTCCCAGAAGAGTGGAGGCTGTTATAGCAGCAACGGGACCAACTCCATATTAATGCGCATGATTTTGGAATGAGATGTTCGACGAGCACATACGGGTGTGATGTTCGGGTTTCCACATACTTTTGGCCAGGTAGTGTATACATACAGTATATATGTGTGTATATATATATACAGACATACATATATATATAATCATGAAATCATGTGCAGCTGTGCAGCCGATGCAATGCCCTCTGCTGGTTTTGGCAAGAATTTTGGAATTTGGCTATGGTGCCGGGGAATAATCACCTACCCTTTGCAAAGTACACAGTGGGATTTTTAACGTCCACCGACTAATACCAGCAGACAAGACGCCAGTTTAACGTCCATCAGAGAGACAGCATCCACGATGATGAATCACCCTGCCCGTGAAACACTGGGATGACTGTTTATAGCTGGGTTGGGATTCAAACCCAGACTAGATAGCTTAGAGGTTATTGTACGTATCTCTCGGCCATCCTGCCAGCCGTATATTGACAATGTACAATTAATTTATCTAAAATAAAAGGTAAGCTTGTTTCTGGTGAGTTTTACAACGTGAAAGTCGGGATGTGAAACTTGGGAAAAGTAGGACCAGAGAGTCAAGCTTAATAGTCTTTCATCAATCAAAGAAGCTGAGTTCTACTATCACAGCTCGACTGCATGTGAATCACGCATCATTAAAAAACAAATCAAGCAGCAAATCAATCAATTGATTTGTTTGAGAAAATCTGGCCTGTGATTTCAGAACTCATTATATCAGTAAAGGAGCAACTAAAAAGAAAATCATGCCACATGACTGGTGGGACACAAATCAGCAGGTAATCACACTCCAGATCCCCATTTATTGGAAGCCAATTGACTGTGGTAGACGTCACACTTGTAGTACCACTGATATCATCATAGCAAAGGAGATCTGAGCCGTGGCTGTTAAGAGTTGGAGGCTGCCATTTGAAGTTCACGGCTGGATTCATGATGGCATCATTTTCTTTACCCGATGGTGAGGTATTCAACGTGTTGATCAACATCACATCGGCCTTCTGAATATGCACCTTTTCTGCTGTGGGAAGATTCTGTCATGCATGCCTACAGCAATGTTCCACTCCAGACCCTTGCAGTTTTGGGTTAAAACATTAGATAGATTTTGGTTTCACACAAGGGGAGTTTGATGGTAAGATAGGAACTCCAAGGAATTTGTGTCTTTTAAAAAAATGGTTAAGTATATATTTGAAAAAAATCTTAAAAGGTTTGCAGTGTCTATTTGAGCACCTTCATGATCTTAAATTATTCGTCATAGAAATTCTAGGCATTATAATACAAACATACATGTGATACTGCACAACACAGGTTCGCATTAAGCCAGACCTGAAGGGGGCCATCTTACTTTGCTTTCCCCTTCTTACTTTTTCAATGACTTTTCCTACTATATGATCTCACGCACTTTCGGAACGTTTTTCACAAAATTCTGGAGAGATAAGCACATGTTGTGGTTCTTACCCATTCCGGAGTAGAGATAATCTGTGCTGCCTAACTGTGCCATCGTCTGTGTCATAGTGCGAGACACATTGGTGGTGATCTTTGTATCACCCCGCCTTGTCATGCTGCTGCTGTCAAGCAAGTTGCCTGCACAAAAGAATAGCACATGGGGGGTGGGGGGGGGGCAAATGATGAGTGAGAAAGGTACAATAAAATCAATCCACTACTTCAGCAATTTTAATAGGTGTTAGTAGAAAAGTACATCAACTCAGTGTGTCATTGTTAAAACTAGCGTGACTCGGCGTAATCTGCGCGCCTCACCACACGTCGTTTCAGAGGGGTAGGCATCTTTGACCATTTCGGTGTCTTTTGGGTCTTCAGGGTATTTTTGATCCTCTGGGCCTTTAAAGGTATTTTGGGTCTTTGGGGTGTTTTGGGTCTTCAGGGTCTTTGGTGTCTTCAGAGGCTTTGGGGTCTTCAGGGGCTTTTGGGTCTTTTGGTTCTTCTTGGTATTTAAGGGTATTTGGGTCTTTTGGGTCTTCGGGGTATTTTTGGTATTTGGGGTCTTTTTGGTCTTCAGGGTCTTTGGAGTTTTTTGGGTATTTGGGGTCTTCGGGGTGTTTTGGGTATTCGGGGTCTTCGGGGTGTTTTGGGTATTCAGGGTCTTCGGGGTGTTTTGGGTATTCGGCGTCTTTGGGGTGTTTTGGATATTCGGGGTCTTTTTGAGCCTCAGGGCCTTGAAGGGTATTTTGGGTCTTTGGGGTGTTTTGGGTCTTCAGGGGTCTTCAGGTGTCTTTGGGGTCTTGATGGTCTGAAGGGTCTTGGGGGATTTAAAGGGTCATCAAAGGTCTGAGCAGTCTCAGCAGTCTTAACGCAATTAAGAGGGTTAAATAAGAGGGTGGTAATTTTATTTGAAGAAGAAGAAGAAGACGTTTTCATCGCATATAAACATACATAACCATATACGTTTGCTCTATTATAATAAGATATATAAATGTGAAGATTCAGAAAAGTCAGAGTATTGTTTCAAAGCAAGTAAGGCCTAATGCCTGCTTTTCAGTTTAAAGTGTCCTCAGGTTAACATGTCATCAAGTGTGGTTTATAGGAATTTAAGGCACTACCTTAAGAGACACTGTAGAGTTTCCAGCTTTTGAATATTTTTGAATTACACATTGGATCTCCATTATCACATACATACATTGTGATTTGCTCTTAGAAGGAAGAAACTTTGAATCTAGCAAGAATGTTGTACAAATAGCTGAAATCCATGAAATATAAAATCTTTCCTTTCAGGGCAGATTGATTGAAAATCAATGCCAACTTGCCTGATATGTACAAGTGTTAATACTTGCATATTTTGTAAATTAGAGAAAAATCTGTCAAATTTACAATATGCCCTATTCCCTCTTTCCCTTTCTCCTTATTCCCCGTTTCCCTTTCTCCTTATTCCCCGTTTCCGTTTCTCCTTATTCCCCATTTCCCTTCTCTCCTTTCCCTCTCCTTTTACTTTTTCTCTTCCCCTATTTCTTTCCTTCATGCGTCGTCCTATCCACCTACCCCTTCCACCTCGCTCAATCCCTCTGCCTCCTATTCCTATCAACTTTCCAAGTTTCATTTTGCATATTTTGGGGGGAATCTTGTCTTTTTATGGCATAGCTCATAGGGCAAAGCTGTCTAGAACAGTGTTTGTCTGTCAGTATGTATGTATGTACGAGTATGTACGTATATATGTATGTATTGTCCTGTCCGGAGGTAGTTAAGACCAGCCTTGGACGAATAGTCGAAACAGTTTTTACTCCCAAGGCAAGCATCTGAATATATGGCGGTTATTTTACACACGCAAGATGGAAAGGATGCGAGATGTCTGGCTGAACGATAACCAAGGGTTTATTCCTGAACCCATGAACAAAGAAACATGACAGTAAATTCAACAACAGGGATTTAATGAAAATAAATCGAGGAATAAAAATGAAAGGTGAGGTACACTAAAATTCTCAATTGTGAGATGTCTCCACACACTGATTCACACCACACAACAGGGGAAACATAAAATAAAATAAAATGTTATTTTTAGTGCACATAGCTCGTGCAACGAGTTCTTTTGGTGAGGTCGGCAGTGCAAGGTGACGATGGCCGACGAAAGGCCTGTGCGTCGAAGCGCCCCAAAATGGCGACGATGCTGTGTGTCAAAAATGCCCAAGCGTGAAGCAAGTAGCCAAGACAGCCTCCTTTCGATTCCGTAGCCTGGCAAACACAACGCGTCCCCAGCTCCCACCACAAGCCCGGCAGTCATCAAAACCTCCTCACACCGGCACTGCAAGAGTTGCACAAGCTCTCCTCAAAAGCGCACCAACACAACCAAAATGGCCAGCGTCTCGTCCGATCTCAGAGTCCGTGACCAACCAATATACAGCATTCTTCTTTTCTCTGGTCAGCCAATCAGGCCGTTTCCCTCTCAGCTCGCCCGCCCACTTCTTGGTCCAATCACGTCGCTCAGAGCGTGGCCTGCAGGCTTTCTTGACCGCCGCCCTTATTCTCCGCCTCCCGTGGGCGGGGCTTTCGCCTATTACGTCCATTAGGGGTGGACGTAGTGTCCGGGAACCTGTTTGCTTTCAGTGAAGGTTGTTATGGTTTAACGGCGGCTTTCATGGCCGGCCTTGTCAGCAAAAACGTAAAGGGAAAGATTACAGAGGGAAAGCACGCACTGGGGAAAATTATCCTTAATCCCTGCCACTAAATAGCACTGCTTCACCCCCCGTCTGAAGAACATTTAAACAACCTTAAGTTACAGTTTCCCTTCTTAAGTACATCAAGATATCTCCTACGTGTCCACGGTCCATGCTACACTTATACAGTGCTACCTTTCCTACGGTATTCTTTCACCTACTCCCCCACCCCACAAACGTAACAGTATGTATGTATGTCCCCTCAAACGTACACCAATCAGAGCTGAGGATCTAGTCACATAACAGGGGTGACATGATGTCATTAGGTCAGTACAACGGCTGACTCCACACACCGCCATTTTGATTCCTATGCCGTTCAGGCTGGACATATCGTTGAACCTGTCATGTATCACAATCTGCATGCTCTACCTTTACGATTTTCATTCAGTGTGAAACTCAAACAAACCGATTGTTAAAATCACCATCAAATATCGAAAGCATAGGCGTTACGGCTCTCCCAACAACACAGTACGTACAGACCTTAGGCATCGTGCCTTCATGCCTCACCTTCAGGTCGCTTCGGACAAATTAGCCCAGGTTTCTTTATACAGTAGTATTGTTTCAGTAGTATTGTTTTCATAATAATAATAATAATAATAATATAGTAAATATAACCATAACACTTCAATCCCAATTTCGTGGATGCACAGTTAATGGATTGAAGCGGTGTATGGTTCATGAATCAATGATAAGCGGTGTACGACACTAATAACCATGAAAATAAAGAATTAGCCTCAGATTTTTGATAGTAATATCATTTTCATGACAATGATGCAGCGCCGGGAATCCCACCTCCACCCCAGGCAGCACAGGCCCCTGCTAGTATTATATATTATTAATGGTCCTCACGGCCCATCCAGCTCTCCTACTTCAAAACTTGATTGATAGTAAAAATAATGTTTGCAAAAAAAAAAAAAAAAAAAAAACCCATTCCCGGATGAGGTAATCCCGCAAAATTCAAAGTCCACTCACTGGCAGCGATGGTCAAAGGTTTGGATAGAACGCGCCCATGTACGAACCACCGGCCTTGCACCAATCCACACGGTCTCGGGAGTTTGTAGTACAGGCAGCAGCAAGCTATCAACTTTTTGGGGCGAGTTCACTAAGTTCTCCAACTTTTTTGTTGGGCAAAGGCATGCGCCCTTCTCGTCGTTACGTTTACAAATAATATCAGCTTATTTTAGAAGCCTTGTGGGAAGTTTTAGGTAATAAATTATCCAGCATGCACAATATACTGTTGCGGAGATGAGGACTGTATATTTTTTTAATTGTGTGCTGTACTATTATTATTATTGTTTATTCTGTGCCCCCCCCCTACCTCCGGAGCTGTGTAAAGGTGAAAGGGCATCCCATAATTAGTCCACAAGCATACACATCAGCCAAATAATAGAATACGCCTGTTGATAGTTATCTCTTATTCTGTGTTTTAGGGTAAGGCTGTGTCTCCCATTAATTGAAGAACTCCATTGCACCAGTGAAAGAGAATAGATCCCCTTTCCTTCCCATCCCCAAAATCTCCCTTTCCTTCCCATCCCCAAAATTTCCCTTTCCTTCCCATCCCCAAAACCTCCATTCCCTTTTACATCCCCTCTCGTGATTGCCAACCCTCGATTGCCAATTACATCCCCTCTCGTCATTGCTGAGCCCTCGATTCTCAATCACCTCCCCTCCAATAACCGCCATTGACCACGAGGCAGGGTCGGAGAAGAAAGGCGTGTCTCCACCTCGTCATAGAGGGGAGGAGGGGCGTACCCGCCCGTCGTCATCGAGGGGGGAGCCCGAGGGTCGTGCGACCAACCAGGGCCGAGGTGAGCACCCCGATGGGCGTGTCCAAAACGCCGGCGGCGTAATCGCTGGAGGCGCTATAAAAGGCGCGAACGGAAGTGAGTGGTGAGTTGGTCTGAGTTGGTTGAGAGTCGGTCGTCAAGTGGAGAGTGGTGAAGAGTCAGTCAGTAGAGGTGGTGGTCAAGTGGTTGCGTTGGTTGCGGTGAGGAGTCGGTGGTAAAGAGTGAGGGACCAAGAAAGAGTTGAGGGTGTGGACCAACGAGTCAGACAAGTCCTGGGAACGCAGCGGAGGCCGCCGCAGCAAGAACACCCAACAGCCAAAGGGGGCCTGAACGGCGGTTTGGAGCAGGACCGTAAAGGAACGGCGGCTGCTAAACGCGCCGGTTGAGCTGCAGGACCCCCTTGGACCTTTCCTCTCCCTCCAGCCATCCACCTCCTGCCTTTCCACCCTTCTTGTATACGTGAGTTTGTTTTGTTTGTTCTGTCCCTGGGTATTTAATTAAGTCTGTAGGTAAGCTAAAATTTGCACTGTGTCACCTGCGTCTTATGTGTTGTAAATAAACCTTGATTGCTCCTTTTTGCTTGTGTAAATAATAAATCTAATTACTCTTCTGTCCGTCTATTCGTTTTATTCCTTTTCCTCTTGCATTTCGTCGTTTCAGTCTTTTCCCAGATTGGGCAGCTGTGGTGCGATACGGCCAAAGTTCTGGGTGAATCGGGTGAGTCAGGGATCCTGTAACGGTCGCGGCAATACCACCGCTCGGTAAATAACATCTTAATCCGCGATCAGTAACAATTGGTGTCTGGGAGTGGGATTCGAGGCCCGAACCAAATTTTTAAAACGAATAGAGAAAAAAAAAATTTTGGTCAAAATTACGAGCTGCCGAAATTTGTTTTTTTTTTAAAGAAAAACCCGAATTTTGAAATCGCGCCATGGCTGGTCAAGGCGACGGGATGCCGGTGGGAGAGCTAGAGGAGGGGTTAGGAGTAACCCAGGATCAAGTGGAGGAGAGTAAAGAAGGTGTGGTTGAGGGGGTATCAGGTGCACAAAATGGCGCTCTCGCGCACGTGGTTACAGCGGCACCAAATTTTGCCGCGCCCGTGACCGTAGTAGCGGGCTTTGATGTGGGGGACTTCATGGCGCAATTCGCCGAGATGCTGAGAATAAACGGGGAGAAATTGAGTAATAAAATGGAAGCAATAACGAACGAAATGGAGGCCTTTATGGAGAAGAATAGTGAGCAATTGGGAGTAATGAGGGACGAAAGGAGGGCTAACAGTGAGCGATGGGGAAACCAAATTGAAGCAATAACCAACAGAATGGGTGACCGCATGCAAAAATGTGGGGAGACCATGGATCGCATGGTGGGCGAAAGGGTCCCGGGGTGCACGAGGAGGTAAAGCGGGTCGAAAAGCGCTGGTTGAGCGAAGCGGAGGAACGCACGGGTACAATGACGGGGGTAGAAATCGCGACCCGGGGTTTGGAAAAGCCGGCGACCGATGAGGTAGAGGGAATTTTATTAAAGCCAACGGTCGTCGAGGTGAACAAAGAAATTATGGGTATAGTTGAAATTGGAGAGACCGGGGACTTAAAGTTAAAAGAGCAACAATCGGAGGAAGGAATGGAAATTGCTCAAAGTCTAAATGCACATCCTGATGCTGTACTCGCTAATCCAAATGGAAGTTTGCAGGTTTTGGTGCAGGGAGGAAGAAGAACCCCGAAGGTGAGACGTGCTGTATATTGTGCGGGTAGATTTTGTAAGAGGATGTTTAGCGACAAAAGAATTTTCGCGCGCTTGGGATCGAGGAAGCATCCGGGCGTTGGTGAAGGGTCACGTGTGAGTGGAAATGGCACGCGTGGGAGGAAAAAGTGTGCGTCGGCGAGTGGGTGTGTTATAAAGTGTGGGAGTGAAACCGAGTGCGAGCGAGAATGCACGTCGGTGTGTACGGGGTGTGACACAGGGAGTGAGAGCAATACGGAGTGTACGTGCGAGGGTGAGTGTGACACGGAGAGTAAGGTGGTGGTGGAACGTGTGCGAGAAAGCACACCTGAATTGGTGGTGGCGCGGGTGTGGGAGAGCCCATGTGAGCGCGTTAGTGGGTGGATGCAAGAGTGCACGCCCATGGTGAGTGTTACGGAGGACGTAACGGAGGAGAGGTGTGGACCAAAGTGTGCGCAAGAGTGTGCGCGAGAGGTGTGGTGTGTAACAGGGAGAGCGTTGGTGGAATGTACGGACGGCGTTGGAACGCCAGGTTTTGTGAGGGTGAAAGGGGTAGCGTATGCTTGTAAGCATGCAAGTAAAGCATCGACGGTAACCGGGTTAGTGGTTAGGGCGACGGATAGCCGATGCGAGCACTCGGTGCGGGGGGTGCTTTGTTGGGTGCGAGGCCCGGCGCGGATCGATGCTGCGTCGCTTCTCTTCGAAGCGTCGTTGCCGATTCGGGCTTGGCCCCGCCCCGCACGGTCGAGTCCGGGCCTTGTCGGGCGAGGCGACCGGTCCGGTTCGAGGGCGAGTGGGAGGAAGCGGAACGGTGCCCCCTCGTGGGGACGGGGTTCCGACCAGGGGAGATTGAGCCATCGGGCCCGGGACCGCAAGGTGCCGCGCCGAGACGGTGCGTGGAATCTCGGCCCAACCAAACCACCTCCCTTGAACCGAAAGCCGGACGGATTCAACCTGCAGGCAACCAAACCACCCGAATTCATTGCTCGGCTTTGCGAAGCCGAGTTTAATGATGTCATGACGCACCGAGGCTAGGATATAGCGGACTGTGATGATGATGGTAGTGATTTGATACGAAATTTATAATAGTGAATAAAATTGACAGTAAATGGAAAATTTTTGAATTGGTTGGAATTTGGACGAGCAAAATTTATAGTGAGAGACCCCCGATGTGGTGGGATGGCAAATCCACCATCCCTCACAGAGTGGGGGCAAATGCGCAATAGTTTATGGGGTGGCTATGACAACCGAGCCAGGGAGGGCTTGGTTATATTGATAGGGATCTAGCGAAGATGACATTAGGTAACGTTAAGGTTTAGATAGTGACTGATACCTGTAGTGGGGACGCAGGTAGTTTAGAGTGGATGATAATGACGTGGGAGCGCAATAGTTTAAAGGGACGACTGGGAAGCGCAAGTTTCAGAGGGGAGTAGTTAGCTGAGATGATGCCGTGTGTTTGAGAATTGAACAGGTGTGATTGCACAGGTGTGCAACTGAACAGGTGTGTGGAGCAGTGTATGAGGGAGTAGTGGTGATTGCGTGTTGTGTTGACCAACTGGTCCAGGAAGAGGAGGAGGGTGCAGGTGGCACCAGGGGATTGCACAGGTGTGCAACAACAGGTGTATGTGGCTGTATGGAATAAATGGTATGGAGTATTGGAATGGATGGTCGTGGAGTGAGTATGGTGGAAATTGTGGAGTGGAGTGGATGGTGCGGGGGTGTGAATGGGGGAAGAGTGGACCCCATCACGGATACCCGGGGCGGGTAGTGTAAGTGTTAGGTAGAGGGTACAGGTAAATTGTGGTTGGATATTGGCATCTGTGGTGCGAGGTGAAAGAATGGTATTTGGATGGGTGCATTAGTGTTGTGGAAATGGCTGGGCGTGTAGCCTGTTAGTGTGTGTAGTTGGTTTGGGCACTCCACCACTGTGAGGATGTCGGCCAGGTGAGGCCACAGGTGGGCTCTGGGAGCCGGTAGTTGTGGATGGAGCCCGAGGATCCGGAGGACGGACCCGGGTAGCCCAGTGCCAGAGGGCACCAGGGGGTGACAGAGCCAGGAGAGGGCCTGCCCCAGTTAGTTAGGTTAGGGTGAGGAGCTAGGTAAGCTCGGGTGGCAACTGCAGTGGTGGAGGTGTGCAGGTGGGTAGACCTGCTGGGAGAGCTACACGTCGCAGCCCAGAAATTGTGTGAGGCACCGGGAGATGAATCGGGGGAGTGAGACCCCAAATTGAGAAGCACCACAGTTTGGTCAATGGGAATTGGTTTTTAGAACCCGTAGTGTAAGTTGGCCAATGGATTGGCAGGGAAAGACCCCGGGTAGTGTAAAGTGTGTTAATGTCATTTAGAAAGTAGTTAGGATGAAGTCTCCTCGCACCATCTGCATCCACTCACCTGAGGTGACAGGTACTCCGCACCATGCCATGTTTAATTATTTTTGATGCAAATGTTTTGGAATGTGAGACGCATCATGACGTGGGTGTGACATTGTGCTTTGATGTTCCATCTCTGCCTCCTTATGAGGATTGATGATGAATTTGGTGATGGCAAATTTTGAAGTAGAGGGATTGTGGAGACGAATTTGGTATAGGGGAAATATGGGGAAGACGTGACAGTAGTGACGAATTTGTAAATGTGTAGATTTTTGTACATATGGGGTAAGGGCAAGGGTAGGGTAGGTGACAGGGGGGTGACGTACGGTAGGGACGAGCTTTCTCACTTCGCCCTCCGTACGCATTTCGCCTTGCATTGCCTTATTGATGTGTACCCTTGTGACCTTACCCCTCGCTCAATTGTCTTTCCCCTTTTGTCTCCCACATGACCTGTGCGCCACTGGGTGCCGAGGGGAGCGTGCGTGGGTCGGCCATTGTGCGCCCGAAATTCCCAGAACCAGCTGTCTGCATCGATGCACCACATTATGGACCACATGTCTGTGGCCGAGCACCACTTATGGACCCCATGGGTTGGGGCATGGCCCCTCTGCTGGAACCGGCCATGAGGGCCCGAAATCTTGCTGGCGGACCTTGGCCACAGGGCACCGATGCCCCACAGGTGAACCACACGTAGTCGGCCCCTGTGGGCCATAAATAAAATAAAAACGGACACGTTAGGTGCATTCTTTTATTGCAAATAGGCCGCCAGTAAGCAAAGCAAAAGAATGACAACATCTGGAAGAACAAATAATAATCACCAGCAGAGGGAGCCGAAGAGCAAGAGACCACCTGCAGGGTTAGGGGTTGTTGATTTATTTTTTTTATTCTTGAACAATGGTGACTGCACCGATTGGTGCTTGGGGGTGTATGGGTGCGTTTTTGGGTGCTTTCATGGTGCGTCGATGCAGAGCAGACTGTCTCCCCCCCAGAAAGAACAATCACAGGTCCTGGGTTAGTCTTGTAAATAAAGTAGCGTCAATTGTAAATAATGCTTCCCACCGTCAGTGTGTAGTTTGAAGACCATTCCACAATTCGGTTAACTGTGGGCGTAAGTCTGTTAGGCAGTGTGCAATGGAGCAGCGGGACACATTTATTTATGTTTTAAAACTGTCGCACTCAGGGTCAGGTTAAAAGTAGAGGGAACTACACCTACGTGTCACACTAAAAGTAAAAGTTGTAGGCCCGGGTCGTGCCTAAGAGGAGGAGGGTGCAGTGTTGCGGAGATGAGGACTGTATATTTTTTTGATTGTGTGCTGTACTATTATTATTATTGTTTATTCTGCGCCCCCCCTACCTCCGGAGCTGTGTAAAGGTGAAAGGGCATCCCATAATTAGTCCACAAGCATACACATCAGCCAAATAATAGAATACCCCTGTTGATAGTTATCTCTTATTCTGTGTTTTAGGGTAAGGCTGTGTCTCCCATTAATTGAAGAACTCCATTGCACCAGTGAAAGAGAATAGATCCCCTTTCCTTCCCATCCCCAAAATCTCCCTTTCCTTCCCATCCCCAAAATCTCCCTTTCCTTCCCATCCCCAAAACCTCCATTCCCTTTTACATCCCCTCTCGTGATTGCCAACCCTCGATTGCCAATTACATCCCCTCTCGTCATTGCTGAGCCCTCGATTCTCAATCACCTCCCCTCCAATAACCGCCATTGACCACGAGGCAGGGTCGGAGAAGAAAGGCGTGTCTCCACCTCGTCATAGAGGGGAGGAGGGGCGTACCCGCCCGTCGTCATCGAGGGGGGAGCCCGAGGGTCGCGCGACCAACCAGGGCCGAGGTGAGCACCCCGATGGGCGTGTCCAAAACGCCGGCGGCGTAATCGCTGGAGGCGCTATAAAAGGCGCGAACGGAAGTGAGTGGTGAGTTGGTCTGAGTTGGTTGAGAGTCGGTCGTCAAGTGGAGAGTGGTGAAGAGTCAGTCAGTAGAGGTGGTGGTCAAGTGGTTGCGTTGGTTGCGGTGAGGAGTCGGTGGTAAAGAGTGAGGGACCAAGAAAGAGTTGAGGGTGTGGACCAACGAGTCAGACAAGTCCTGGGAACGCAGCGGAGGCCGCCGCAGCAAGAACACCCAACAGCCAAAGGGGGCCTGAACGGCGGTTTGGAGCAGGACCGTAAAGGAACGGCGGCTGCTAAACGCGCCGGTTGAGCTGCAGGACCCCCTTGGACCTTTCCTCTCCCTCCAGCCATCCACCTCCTGCCTTTCCACCCTTCTTGTATACGTGAGTTTGTTTTGTTTGTTCTGTCCCTGGGTATTTAATTAAGTCTGTAGGTAAGCTAAAATTTGCACTGTGTCACCTGCGTCTTATGTGTTGTAAATAAACCTTGCTTGCTCCTTTTTGCTTGTGTAAATAATAAATCAAATTGCTCTTCTGTCCGTCTATTCGTTTTATTCCTTTTCCTCTTGCATTTCGTCGTTTCAGTCTTTTCCCAGATTGGGCAGCTGTGGTGCGATACGGCCAAAGTTCTGGGTGAATCGGGTGAGTCAGGGATCCTGTAACGGTCGCGGCAATACCACCGCTCGGTAAATAACATCTTAATCCGCGATCAGTAACAATACGTTCGGCTGCCCAGACGACCCCCATTGCTGAAGGTTTCTGTTCATGCGCTAAGCATTCTGGGGCAGATTACGTGATTTTGAAAATCGCGTATTGAGTCCTGGCAAATTATCCTTAGACAAACTCAGGAGGGGAAAATAAAATATTAAATGGGTTTGCCTGTTCACATTCCCATCTAGACTGCAGGCTCATGATACAGATAACCCAGGTTCAAATCTCATTTGTGTTTGTTCATTTTCTCCTTCTATCCTCAAAATACACATAAAAGTACATCGATTTTTACCTCCACCACCAAAGGTCGATGGAGGTTATGTTTTCACTCCTGTCTGTCTGTTTGTTTGTCCATTTGTTTGTGAACGAGATATCTCAAAATTTGTGGACAGATTTGGACGAAACTTGGTGAACAGGTTGTGTGACAAGGAAGAACCAATTAGATTATGGTGAAGATGCGGATCCGGATCCAGCTAAAATAATTTTTTAAGTGATTCTTCACCATTGGGAGATAGGGCCAAAAACGATATATACAGTGCATTCAGAAAGTATTCAGACCCCTTCACTTTTTCACATTTTGTTATGTTGCAGCCTTGTGCTGAAATCGTTTAAATTCATTTTTTCCCTCATCAATCTACACTCAATACTCCATAATGACAAAGAGAAAACAGGATTTTAGAAAGTTTTGCAAATTTATTAAAAATAAAAAACTGAAATTTCACATTTACATAAGTATTCAGACCCTTTGCTATGACACTTGAAATTTAGCTCAGGTGCCTCCCATTTCTCTTGATCATCTTTGAGATGTTTCTACACCTTGATTGGAATCCACCTGTGGTAAATTCAATTGATTGGACATGATTTGGAAAAGCACACACCTGTCTATATAAGGTCTCACAGCTGACTATGCATATCAGAGCAAAAACCAAGCCATGAGGTCGAAGGAACTGCCTGCAGAGCTCAGAGACAGGATTGTGTCGAGGCACAGATCTGGGGAAGCCTACAAAAAAAAATTCTGCTGCATTGAAGGTTCCCAAGAGCACAGTGGCCTCTATAATTCTTAAATGGAAGAAGTTTGGAACAACCAGGACTCTTCCTAGAGCTGGCCGCCCGGCCAAACTGAGCAATCGGGGGAGAAGGGCCTTGGTAAGAGAGGTGACCAAGAAGCCGATGGTCACTCTGGCTGAGCTCCAGAGATCCTGTGTGGAGATGGGAGAAACTTCCAGAAGGACAAGCATCTTGCAACACTCCACCAATTTGGGCTTTATGGCAGAATGGCCAGACGGAAGCCTCTCCTCAGTGAAACACACAGTGAAAGACCATGTATGGCCAGAGAAAACATTCTCTGTGATGTTTATGAGAACATGTGGCCTGAGGGAAATCACAAGTTGGATATTGAATACCTGTAAAATCCCATTTTCCTTGAAAAATCTTGATTTCAGTGTAATTTATGTGCAAGTTTTCAGTGATGTCTGTGTCATCTGGGGCTAAGTCTACTGAAAGAATAGATAGTACACTTTTAGGTAGGCCTAACTAACATGTTTGGTCACGATACACAATTTCCAATAAAGTAAGAAAAGTAAACAGGCAAAAATGATATGACGAAAAAAAATGAACGTAAAGGGTTAAACATTTTGATGTTCATATTTTTATTGCACCTTTGTGAAATGGTTGATAATGTGAGCTTTTCATTTGATGACAAATGTATTATTTTCATGTGAATATTTGATTTTGAGACGCATGAGATTTCACAGCATTATTGCATTTTGCAAAGGATTTTTTGAGTTTTGCAAACCACAACAACAACAACAACAACAACAACAACAGGCATTTTAAGGCCATTTTCCCTGCTAGAGCGTGGGTTAGCCTGGAGTTTTGCAAACCACAATACCGTTTTTGTTCGTGTGTTAACTGTTTTGGTAACGTGGAATATTGTTTCAGGAAATGTGTTTATTCGATCAAGAAAACTGCGATATGCAAGCTGCACCATCAGCCTTTTGGGAAATGCAAAAATGCAAAATGCAAAAAATGCAAATGCAAAATCAATGCAAAAACATAAACTTTTGGGAAATTATCTTTTCATTTACAAATGCAAACTTAAAGCAAAATAAGCGATATTGATGGAAAGAAGAAATATTAGTCTCACCGGTAACTCTCTTCTTTGGTGAGGCATATCCATCCATTTCATTGGAGGAAAAGGAATGATTGCGTACACGACTGTCACTGTACATGTAGTAATTTTTGTAGTCTTCCTGGTTCTGTGCGTCCACAATGGGAATATCTGGGATAATGGGTACTGCAAATATATAAATGCGGGGATTGCAGTTATGTACCATCCACAACCTTTTAGCTGTACTATTCCTGAAGAAAGTGTGTGTGTGTGTGTGTGTGTGTGTGTGTGTGTGTGTGTGTGTGTGTGTGTGTGTGTGTGTGTGTGCATGCAATACACTCGTCTTCACGATTAAGACTAGGATTTAAAGTTAGTTGTGCTGATAAAAACTGCCGAATTAATTCACAATTTTAGACATTGCTCACACAAGCAAGTTGTCCGTGTCCACACGGGATTCCAAACGGGGTGGGGGTGGAGGCAGCAAAACGCAAATGGCATCTTCTATCATCAGCCTGCAAGCTGGGAGCGACAATTCACATTTATTGCCACATCTGATGCAATTGAAATGCTCTAATAGCGGCGAGGTGACCATTCGTTTCACGCCACGAGGCACATAGGGCTGCCGAGGAAGTTTCATCTGGGTAAGGACAACAATCCTGGACGGGTCGCCACTCCAATGCTGGATACTCAAATGGCTTATTACCCCAGTAAGATGGTACTTATTTTGCCAAATTCAGAAGGATGACAGGCTGAGTCCTTGTGTTACTTCAACGGTACGACAGGGGCTCAACATCAAGGCCCTGAGATCTTAAGCCAGCCACCTTAACCGTTAAGCCAACACCAGGCCTAATGGTGGCGAGGTGCTCCATTTGAAACCGTTTGCTCGATAAATGTAGCTTTTTGATGCCGAGGGTCATACTAAAAGTTGTGTTGTTGTCAAAGCCTGTGACGAATTGCAAATTAATAGTAGGATGTACAGTATATCTGAATCATTGTTTTCAAATGGGTCTGCACTTTCATGGGCATTAATTGCAATACTGCACAAGCATGATGATGAACAGATGACCCATACATTTGAAGATGTTTGCAGTTGTTGAGAGAATAGAGCAGCATCTTTCTATAATTCACCAAATGTCCGTCTGTCCGTTCGAAGGTAACACAAAAACGGCTGAACCGATCGCAACGATATTTTGGGTGGGTATTCCTGGGACCCCTAGGAGTAAAATAGGCTATATTGTTTTTCCAATTTTTTCCCCAATTTTCCAAGTTTTCCAATTTTCCAGTTTTTCCAAACACGATGGAATAATATTTACCGATATGATCAGTAGGGTGGTCCAAAAATGCAAAAAAAAAATCACTTTTTTATTTGGATTTTGATGCTCTATTGGATTATTGTTAGAAATGGTCTAAATCATTCACCCAAAAAATATTTTGCATCTGAGTCATCTATAAACTCATACACACTCAACATATAAATTTGTCATTTTGGTCAATTTTAATGATAATCGTCCATGTTGAGAGGCTTACAAAGACTTTAGAAATATTTTTTTCCTAAATAATGTCATTGATGGTACATACCCCTGTGAAGTCCTCATGGTCGAAACATGAGTCAGACATGTATGAACATGTTTCAAGCATTGTCAAACATGTTTCGACCATGATGATTTCACACTCACAGGCGCAACGCATGCAAAAAGTCATGAACCACAAAATGGCTTAATAGTGCATGTACTTTTTCCACCTACGTTGCTATTGGATTGTTCTCATTTAGCCAAATTTGGTGAAAAACGCCACATTTCAATTGAAGTGTGTATGAGTTTCTAGATGGAATTGAGCGAAAATACTTGGTGGGTGAATGTTTGAGACCATTTCTAACAATAATCCAGTCGAGCATCAAAATCGGAGAGATCGATGTTTTTTGGACCACCCAAACCACCCAAAACCAGATCAGTGATGTGGTTTTTGTTGAAATTCTACAAATACTGTTTATTCTACGTACCAAGAGAGAGTAGAACGACTCCTGACGAACTCTTCCTATATAAACGTGCGGCTCCGAAGTAACACGGCAGCGTGTGCAAAGCGACTGAGAAAGACGTGTAGCGGCCGCTTCCGTTTTGCAGAATTCAATCTTTTTTCAAAATGGGCACCATGTAGTGTTTAGATTTTGATGATTTGCGTGTGATATTATGATTCAACGGATGTTTATATGAATCGTTTAAAATAAAAAAGCCTTCAATTTCTGATATTTTCCCTTTTCATTTGGGCTTCCCAATTGAAGCCCCCCCATTGGGTGGGTACCGTTGCTAGTAATATAGAATTTGTAAAAGCAAAATTTGGAATTTGTAAAATAATTTGCAAAATTTTGTAAAAGCAGGATAAAACTTGTAAATTGCAAGCCATTTAGGGACAAAACAAACGCATCTATGAAGGCATGCACACACACACACACACACACGGACACACAAATTAATTAAATGCCCAGATAAAGATTAAAGAGAGGAGATATAAAAATAAGAATGTTTAAATTAATTAAGCTATTACAAACTGCATGTGTGGTACCAGGTGAGCTGATTTTTGTGGAGAGACTCACTGGAGAGTGGCCGTGAGGTCTGCTTGGCAATGTTCATTGTAGAGACACGGTCAGGGCCCCAACCAGCTGTGTTTGTGGCACGTACTGTGTAATGGTATGGTGCCATCTCCCGAAGGTTCTCGATTAGCAGGACACGCTTCTTATTTCCTTTCACTTGCACACGCTTAGTAGGCCCAATCACATCTTGCGAGAGGAAGGCAAAACTTATAATTATCAAATTCCTTAATGAGCGAAAAATTTACCTGAAGAAAGCAGCAGATGATCTTTGGATGATGCGTACCTCCATTTTCATTTATCAGTGTGTACGTGATCTCATATCCTTTGATTACACCATTGGTCTCAGGAGGTTCACCCCAGCTCAGCTGCAGGGTGGTTGATGACACAATAGTGAAGGCCAATCGGCCAGGTTCGCTTGGTACTGTAACAGGGAGTAGATGCAAGGAAGAAGGTCGGGTGCAAAACTAGGTTAAGGCATTCAATCCATGAAGACAAACTATTAATGAATGGAACATTTCGTATTCGTGCTGCCATATTGGCTGCAGTGTTACTGCTGCCATTATTAGTGCATTGTGGGTGAGTTTTAAGTACCAGTAATACCCGCTTCCTTCAGGAGTGAAATATGTTGACAATACCGCCTATCTCCTGCAGAGATCAGTGGTTAAACCACAGGCACAATTCCACATGTACAGGCGAAAATCGCAAGTCATTTCCCCACTCTTGTAAGAGAGGATGGAGAGAGGGGTTAATATATACACGTGACTTGCTTGACCCTGGGTACCTCGAGGAAATATGCAAATTTTGGTGGGGATTGGGAAGGGGTTTTTCCTGGACGGATTCTATAACGTTCAGACATAACCACATACATACATACATGTACGATGAGTACGTTCTACAGTCTACGTTATATGCACTTACATACATGTAAGTCGAGTATGTTCTACGTTATATGTACATACATACATGTACG
Organism: Myxine glutinosa; assembly: GCF_964187855.1. NCBI lineage: Eukaryota > Metazoa > Chordata > Myxini > Myxiniformes > Myxinidae > Myxine > Myxine glutinosa. Next base: position 178,886,125 of record NC_136261.1, read on the forward strand.
TTGAGTACGTTATACGTTCTACATTATATGTACATAAATACATGTACGTTGTACGTTGAGAACTGCCGAATTGTAGTATGATTGTACACTACCAGAGATACCCATATGGGATGGTATGGGATATGTCCATTAAGATATACAACACAATAGTTCTGTTGAGATGCCCGTGTTATATTGCTCTGGTTCTGCTATTTCAATTTGGCTCTGGTAATTCTAATCGGTAATCACAGGCTGTGCATTAGACGAGACGGATTTCTGAGAAATGTGAATGTTAGGTGCATTTTTGGGTAAAAGTTGGGAACCTCACTTTTCAACATAATTAGGGTATGCTGAATTCGATTAACCCGGTTCCCAAGCCGAAGTTTGAGTTTTTGACCTAATTAGCATAAACAAAATGGCCGCCAAATTGCCATTTTTGGACAATTTCTTTGAACAAGTATTTATATATCATGTATATACATGCAGCTCTTTTACTTTAACTTTACAACTTTTACCCTTAAATGCACCTAGAAGCTTATACATGGCCTTTTTTCATAAATCCGTCTAGTCTACATTATTTGAGCTGAAAGAAGAAGAAGAACCACTTTTAGAGGCCATTTCCCCCCGCAGAGCGGGGGTTGGCCTTTTTCTGGCACCATGGTCCCCATTTTGAAGCAATGTTTTATGGCCGAATGCCCTTCCTGCCGCCAACCCTGTTAGTCGCCTCTGGCGACACACAGGGAATTATCAGTGAACTGGTACTCAATTTGCCGACCTCGGAAGGATGAACAGGCTGAGTCAAACCCCCTGATGTTAATTGAGCGATTGACCGAGATTCGAACCCAGGATCATAGGATCCCAAGCCGGCACCCTGACCGCTAAGCCAACACCAGGTATTTGAGATGATGCTAAATAAATGTGGAGAACCGAAAATGCCATGCTTTTTTTGACAAAAAAACAGAACATCACTCCTTTTGCATCTTCATTTGCATAGGTCTGCCAAAGCAGTTTCCTTGGCTATTGGGCACAATCCTGGCCAGGTTGCCACTCTGATGCAGGATACTCGAATGGCTCATTCTTCCCAGTCATCTAGTACTCATTTTCCTTGAGAACACACACACACACACACACACACACACACACACACACACACACACACACATACCTAGTCATCTAGTACTCATTTCCTTGAGAACACACACACACACACACACACACACACACACACACATATACCTAGTCATCTAGTACTGATTTTGCCGACCTTGGAAGGATAGCAGGTTGAGTCAACCCACATGGTGTTAATTCAGTGGCATGACAGGGGCTTGAAACTCAGGACCCTGAGATCTCAAACCAGCCACCTTAACTGTTAAGCAAACACCAGGCTGACCAAATAATATAAGTTGCTCAAAATTTAAGGCAAAACTTAATTTGAAATTTCAAAGAAACTACACAGATTATAATATTAAAACAGCCATTTAAAGGCTCATTTTCTGAAAATTTATGTATTCATTCTGGGAAGGCAATGGCAAACCACCCAGTGTAACCCTTGCCAACAAACTACTTCAGCAGTACTGAACCTGCTTTCTGGCAGAACACCGGCATATTAATATGAATATGTACTCATTACAATTCCCAACACTGTGGGAAGCAGCACTTTCAGAATAAAAACAGTTTGGTGACAACAAGTCTGCAAAAAATGCATTGGAAATGTTTAAAACTTTTATGAAAAAATATTTTACTATCATACCCATGACAAGTTTATGAACATTATATAAGTAATCATGATCCAGGTGATTAGCAGTAAAATTTGGATCAACAACAATGTCTCAGACAAGATATACTCCCTCTCTCAAGGTCAAGAGCCAGCTGGATGTTTGTTATTAACAATAACAACTACACAGCAAGTCTGGGTGTTGGCTTTATGGTTAAGGTGGCTGGCTTAAGATCTTGGGGTCCTGAGTTTGAGCCGCTGTCATTCCCATTCAAATAACACCAAGTGGGTTGACTCAGCCTGTCATCCTTCCGAGGTCGGTAAAATGAGTGCCAGCTTGCTGGGATGAATGAGCCATTTGAGTATCCTGTGTCGGAGTGGCGACCTAGCAAGGATTGTGCCCAATAGCCAAGGAAACTGCTTCGGCAGCCATATACATCATCATGAAGCAAAAAGGAGTGGTCTTCTTCAGCAAGAAAAAACAAAAGAAGGCTTACCCTTTTTTTTTTTCTTCTTTTTTTTTTTCTTTTTTTTGTATACTGAATCGAGGCTCGTGAAAGAGCTAACATTTACTTCACAAACAAATCGACCAGACAAACAAAATACACAAAAAGAGGGAGCGGAAGACAAGATGGGGAGAAAAGGGGAAGCACACAAACACAACATCCGAGAGCAGGGAGATGTGTGGAAGGGAGAGGGCCCGGGGGGAGGAGGCATGGGAAGGGGGGGGGGGGGGGGAGGGAGAAGTATAAAGCACAAGGACACCAAGGACTTCCAGGACAGAAGTTGGTATTTCAAAAAGTGGAATTGGGGTGAAATTAGCAGGGGTAGAAAAGATCAAGGTTTTGGATGGGGGAAGATAAGAGATGGTGGTGAACAGCTGTTTTAAAGACTTGGAGGGTGGAGTGGGATTGAAAGAGTGAGGGAGTTTGTTCCAGAGGCGGGAGAAAAGAGGAATGAAGGAGTGAAGGTGAGCAGAGAGTCTTGATTTTGGCAGTTTGGCCATAAGAGGGTTGCAGGCAGATCTTGTGCGACCTGTAGGAATATTTGCGGGACAGAGCCCAGAGAGAGCTGGGGGGGCAAGGCCAGAGAGGAGTCGGTAGAAGATGGAAAGACCACCAACCTGCCTGCGGTGAGTGAGTGAGAGGCCCTTGGAGTTAGCTTCATCACGGGAGATTCCAATGATTCTGAATGCTTTGGTTTCAACAGCGTGAAGGCGAGCTAGGTGTGAGGCAGGAGCACCAGCCCAAAGGGGAGAGCAGTATTCCATTGAGCTGCGGATGACCCCTTTTTTTTCTTCTTTTTCTCTCTCTCTCTCTCTCTCTCTCTCTCTCTCTCTCTCCTCTTTGTCTCTCTCTCTCTCTCTCTCTCTCTCCTTTGTGTGTCTCTCTCTCTCTCTCTCTCTCTCTCTCTGGTCATCTCTCTCCCACCATTCTATCTCCCACCATTCTATCTCTCCCACCCCTTTTCCCCTCTCCTATTCCTGTCAGCGAAATGACGGGTGGTATTTGCTAGTATTTAATACCGCTGAAGACGGAAAGACCACCAACCTTAATTAGCTCATGAGAGATCATTGTGGTTCCAAAGCAAGGCATTTTTGAACAGGCCAAAACAAAATGGCAGCTTAATGCTTACATACATACCCAGAGGAATTTTTTTTTTTTTTTTTTTTTTTTTTTTACCCTTGGTCAGCCTGCTTTCACCTCTCTTAAATAAATCCTTTGGGAGCTTAAATAAATCCTCTGGGTATGTATGTAAGTCTTAAGCTGCCATTTTGTTTTGGCCTGTTCAAAAATGCCTTGCTTTGGAACCACAATGATCTCTCATGAGCTAATTAAGGTATATAATTTAAATCTGTGTTTGGATTTGAGGATCAGATCTCATGGACTGGCAAAATCTGGAATGAGATCTGAAAATTTACAGAAAGTGGCGATTCTTATAACCCCCCTCCTCTCTCCCACCCCAGATGCGTTGCTCTCTCCACCATCCTCACTCTCCCCCTTCACCACCTTTTCCTTCCTGCCTTCTTTTCTTTTTTTCTTTTTTTTTCTCTCTCTCTCTCTCTCTCTCTCTCTCTCTCTGTCTCTCTCTGTCTCTCTCGTCTCTCTCGTCTCGTCTCTCTCTCCTTTGTCTCTCTCGTCTCGTCTCGTCTCGTCTCTCTCTCTCTCTCTCTCTCTCTCTCTCTCTCTCTCTCTCTCTCTCTCTCCTTTGTCTCTGTCTCTCTCTCTCTCTCTCTCTCTCTCTCTCTCTCTCTCTCTCTCTCTCTCTCTCTCTCTCTCTCCTTTGTCTCTCTTGTCATCTCTCTCCCACCATTCTATCTCCCACCATTCTATCTCTCCCACCATTCTATCTCTCCCACCCCTTTTCCCCTCTCCTATTCCTGTCAGCGAAATGACGGGTGGTATTTGCTAGTATTTAATACCGCTGTATTCAGTGATAGTGGAATCTGCCATATTTTCGGGGGACTTTCTAATCTTTAATAATACGCACTGCCAAATGGCAACGTCATCAAACTAGTTTTGCTAGCTTAATGCCTAATGACCTTTTATTTATTGTTTTCCAATAAAAACAAGATGTCCAATCAAGTGCATATGTCAAGAAAACAGTGTTTTCAAAAAAACATTACTAACCATATTACTCCACCCAGAATGGCGGACTTGTAGTTACACTTAAGAAAAACATATTACAGCACTATAGATTGTCGTCAACGAAAACACTGGACTGGCACCCCAGAGGTTGCCAGCTGAAGGCAGTATTATTAAAGATTAGGATTCTAAGCTTCTGGAAACAGAGGCAGTCTCAGGAAAGCAGCCATGAAGCTAATGGATTATAAGCTTTGTTTGGTCACTCATGACATTCAACACAAGAAGGTAGTCTGCCTTGCCCATGTGTCTTCTTCTTCTGGCTTAGGGTGTGGCTGTGCTACTGATGCAACGCTCTCTGTCGGTTAGGGCAGTAATTTGGAATTTGTTCAGAAAGTCAGCGATAGCTCGCTTCTTGACCAGGGACACCATGGGATCTTTAATATCCATCAACTAATGCTAGAAGACAGGACACCATATGTGTGAGATGTCAACACTGCTTTGTGGCTCACGTTAACGCCCTTGGGGCAACATGGAGATATTATATTAAAATGGTCCCTTTAAAAACCAGAAGTGCCACAAATCTGCTTAACCAAATAAGAAAAGAAAAACCCCATGCACATCTAGTACTTATACTTCTAATGTGCAGCTGACCAAAATGAAATTATATGATGACAAAATAGAGATAACAACTTAAATATGATAAATCTTCATTGTAGAAAATGATGGCATGGTAGCATGACTGATCATTTTAACCGCACCTTCTTCCTCTGTACGGCAGTTGATGATTTCAGAAGCAGCCCTGTGACTACCACTCACAGAGATGACACGTACAAGGTATTCACAGTAGGGATACAGTCCGTTAAGCTGCATCTCTGAATTCTTCGTCTCGATCACTTGTGCATCCTTCTCCTCCTCACCCTCTATCCAGTAACACACCTGCAGCAGCATTCGCACTTTGCTCAAATTTTGCAAAGCAATTATTAACAATTCACAATACTTGACTTTCAAAATGACTTAATTGCCCCAGAATGCTCGGCACGCATGCTCAGAAACCCAAGGAAAGGGTGATGTTCGGGGCAACATAAAGTACTGTACATCGATTGTTCGAGATAAGGATTGTTACGAAAATGGCTCACAAAGCTCCTAAAAGAAGCCAAAAATACTTGGAAATGTACCGGTGAGAAAGAGGTGTGCATCCGCACAATGAAAGAGTTGGAGAACTTTCTGCTCGCCCAAAAAGCTGATAGCTTGCAGCTCCCGTACTGCAAACTCCTGAGTACGTGGACTAGTGCAAGGCCCGGAGGTTCATAGACGGGTGTGTTCTACCCAAACCTTCGACCACTGCTGCCAATTTGAGTGGGCTTTGAACCTTGCTGAAAGTGAAATATGAAAATTGTAATACTTATATGCCAGTTTTTGTTTTGCGAGTATGTTCCATCACCAATCAGCTTAATATCGCTTGCCAAGCCAGCCATTCCTTATCAACCATTTTGTTGGGGTGCTTGCTTGAGTGCTCAAGCCACTTGTTGAGCACTCTACAAGATACTTTTGCAAGCCATGGGAAGACATTCGATAGAGGCCCTTTTTTTTTTTTCACATACGCATGGTTTTTTATACATGAGATCACGTTTCATATTTTTGTGCGATCTGCTTTCATTATATTAATATAGTTATGATATAGTTATATTAATATACCGATAAAAATATATCTTAAAAAAAAACAAAAAAACCTTCCAACATCAAATTGAACCTCGTGTTTGGAACTCTGCCATGTTAGCTCCAGCTGGCAAGGCCTACTCTGACATTTTGTGTTTGATATATTTTTGAATTGAATTTCGCTGATTTTCCACTTGAGTTCCACTTTTAAAGGTTAATTTTTGTGTTTGTCATCTTGGTGTTTGGTGTACTTTATGTGTGCCATCCTCCTGGAGACTTCAGTAGATGCCTGGAGAACAAATGAACACGTTTTTTTTTTTAGCAGTCGGAACTACTGCTAAGCGTATTTTCACAGTTAAAATTTTGAAATTTGGCTCAGGTTAAGAGATTTTAGAGCTTATCACATTTCAGTTGTAAAATGTGTGCGGAAATTAAATAAAGGCATGAACACTGCCCGGAGAGTTGTATGGAGGTCGAGTGGGAATTGGGTGTTTGGGGGGGGGGAGGCGGGGGCGGGGGCGAAGAGGAGGTTGTGAGGAAGTAAACGTTTGTGGAGGGCAAGGGAAAACAGCACAATAAAATGTGAGAGTTTGGCAAACTTAACGACTGTTTGCACTACTATTGTGCAGCTGATCCAAGAATGCGCAAAATGAAAGAGTTGGATAAAATGGTACCACAGCGTATAACTTATCCATTGTATTAAAACCCATTAATACAATGGTTTATTATCAACATGGTCATGGTCTAGTGGTAAAGTAAGACTAACTCCTTGTTACTGTTTCACGTTATGTACTCCACTATACTACTCACTTATGAAAATAAATTCCATTGTTTCTCCTCCTTCGGTTGGTACAACCAGAGGAAGCGCAGCTTTCCGGCATCTTTCAAATAGTTCAGAATTGGTTTCAGATCCAATTTTGCACAGAACGGTGATGGCGGCCAAGCTTTCTAATCTGCCTCTGATTTAATCTAACTACGCCCTCTAGTAGTCTAGTGGTTTAAATGTAACCCCTGGTGTGTCGTGTGGTCATAAAGCATAACACAACTATCTCTTTGATAACCACTCTTCCTCCCTTACCTTTCTCTCATTATTTCTGATATCCCTTTTCTCTCTCTCTCTCTCTCTCTCTCTCTCTCTCTCTCTCTCTGTCTCTCTGTCTCTCTGTCTCTCTCTCTCTCTCTCTCTCTCTCTCTCTCTCTCTCTCTGTCCCCTCCTTGCTCCCCCCTCTTAAAAAGGAGCAGCATTCTCCTCTCACCTCCCTCTCTTTCCTCCCCACTCTTCTTTCCCCACCATTCTCTCTCTCCCCTCTCTATCCTCCTCCTCTCTCTCACCCCCCCCTCTCTCTCCTCCTCTCACTCCCTCTCCTTCTCTCCCACACTTTTCTCCCCACCCCTCTCACCCAACCTCACTCCCTCTCCACCCCTCTCTCTCTCTCTCTCCCACCCCTCTCTCTCTCCCACTCCTCTCTTCCTCCCACCCCTCTCTTCCTCCCACCCCTCTCTTCCTACCACCCCTCTCTCCATCCCACCCCTCGCTCTCTCTCCCACTCCTCTCTTCCTCCCACCCCTCTTCCTCTCACCCCTCTCTTCCTCTCACCCCTCTCTTCCTCTCACCCCTCTCTTCCTCTCACCCCTCTCTTCCTTCCACCCCACTCTCCATCCCACCCCTCTCTCCATCCCACCCCTCGCTCTCTCTCCCACTCCTCTCTTCCTCCCACCCCTCTTCCTCTCACCCCTCTCTTCCTCTCACCCCTCTCTTCCTCTCACCCCTCTCTTCCTCTCACCCCTCTCTTCCTTCCACCCCTCTCTTCCTTCCACCCCTCTCTTCCTCCCACCCCTCTCTTCCTCCACCCCTCTCTTCCTCCCACCCCTCTCTTCCTCCCACCCCTCTCTTCCTCCCACTCATCTCTCCATCCCACCCCTCTCTTCCTCCCACCCCTCTCTTCCTCCCACCCATCTCTCCATCCCACCCCTCTCTTCCTCCCACCCCTCTCTTCCTCCCACCCCTCTCTTCCTCCCACCCCTCTCTCCATCCCACCCCTCGCTCTCTCCCACCCCTCTCTTCCTCCCACCCCTCTCTCTCTCCCACCCCTCTTCCTCTCACCACTCTCTTCCTCCCACCCTTCTCTTCCTCCCACCCCTCTCTTCCTCCCACCCCTCTCTTCCTCCCACCCCTCTCTTCCTCCCACCCATCTCTCCATCCCACCACTATCTCTATCCCACCTCTTCCCCCCCCCCCAACCCCTGTCTTAGTATTCCCGTCAGTGAAGCGACAGGTGGTATTTGCTAGTACATAATAATAAACATTCCTTTCACGCCATGAGGTGCATAGGGCTGCTGATACAGTTTCATTGGCTAAGGAATGCAATCCGGGATGGGTCGCCACTCCGACGCAAGATTCCTGAATGGTTTATTACTCCACTAATATGGTGTAGCGGTTACCGCTGGATCCACACAATCGCCTTGCACCGGCCAGAACACGGCCAGACGTGCCTCTCCCGGGCATGCCCGGACTCACTGTTCCCGGGCACGCCCGAACCTCCCGGGCACGCACGGTCTCGTCTTTCCCGGGCATGCCCGCTCTCGCCTTTCCAGGGCTCGCCCAGAGCATCCGGGCATGCCCACTATCGCCTTTTCAGGGCTCGCCCAGAGCGTCCGGGCATGCCCGCTATCGCCTTTCCAGGGCTCGCCCAGAGCGTCCGGGCATGCCCGCTATCGCCTTTCCAGGGCTCGCCCAGAGCGTCCGGGCATGCCCGCTTTCGCCTTTCCAGTGCTCGTCCAGAGCACCCGGGCACGCCCAGCCTCGACTTGCCAGGCCGCAGCCAAACACGCCCGGGCAGGTCCAGACTCGCCTTTCCAAGGCTCGCCCTTGACACCCGGGCATGCCCGGTATAGCTTTTGCTGGGCAAACTTCCCGACATAAATGTGTATATATATTGCTGCCCGATAAACGGGCTTGTCAGAATACCTGAGCTGTTTTGTTTCAATAAAGCAACTCGGACGAATTCCGTCTTTGGTCGCGTCAATTCTTTCGACTTGCGTTGGAGCGCAGTTCCTTCATTGGTGACCTACCGACATGGACACGGCAGTGAGTCTTAAACTGCCTACCTTCTGGGAGGCTCACGCGGCTGTTTGGTTCGCTGAGGCGGACTCTCAGTTCGCCCTGCGAGGCATCACCGCGGACGACACCCGCTTCCACCATATTGTGGCGGCACTCGGTTCTGCCACCGCGGCCCGCGCCTTGAGCCTCCTCGAGCACCCGCCGGCTGCTGACAAATACGACGCGCTGAAGACGCTCCTCCTCGACGCTTTCACCCTCTCACCGGCAGCACGCGCTCGGCGCCTGCTCGCTCTGCCCGAGCTCGGCGACACGCGCCCGTCCGAGCGCATGGACTATATGCTCTCGTTGCTCGGTGAGCACTCTCCGGATTTTCTGTTCCGCGAGCTGTTCCTTCGCCAGCTGCCTCACCCGGTATGCCTCGCCCTGGCTGGCACGTTGATCACGGATTCCCGCGCCCTCGCCAGGGAAGCCGATAAGATCTCCTCGGCGGGCCAGCACATCGGCGCGGTTACCTGGAGCCCGCCGCCGTCCGAGGTGACGCCCACGACGCCCGAGCGCCCTGCGCGGTTGGAGGCCGAACTGCCGGTGCAACTGGCGGCCGCCACGCCGCACCGCCCGCTTCCGACACGACGGCCGGGGCCTCCACCTGACCAGGCATGGTGTTATTACCACGCCAGGTTCGGACACAAGGCTCGGACGTGCCGGCCCCCGTGCACTTTCGGCAGGTCGGGAAACGGCCGGGCCGGCGTTCATTCCCAGCCATGAGCGCCGGCCACTCGGGCAACTTGCTGTTTATTCGGGACAAAGCGTCTGGGCGGCGTTTCCTGTGTGACACCGGCGCCCAACTGAGCGTCATACCCGCCTCCGAGCAGGACAGGCAGGACGCCGTTTGCGGCCCCTCTTTGGTCGCTGCTAATGGCTCGGCCATACGCACTTTCGGCCCACGCGTCGTCACCCTCTGCTTCGGCAGCCAGCGTTTTCAATGGACTTTTGTGACCGCCTGCGTCCCCATGGCTTTGCTGGGCGCCGACTTCCTCTGCGCGTACGGGCTGCTGGTCGACGTCAAACGTCGTCGCCTTGTCAACGCCGAGACCTTCAGCTCCCTGGCGCGCACGATGAGCAGCTCCGCGCCGACCGAACTGGCGTGCGCCCTCCCGGCAGCGAACGAGTTCGCTCGCCTGCTCGCGGAATTCCCGGCCCTCACGCGGCCGACGTTTTCGGCCATCGCAGTGCGGCACGGGATCGAGCACCACATACCCACTACGGGCCCGCCGGTCTACGCCAGGGCCCGCCGCCTCGACCCGGCCAAGCTCGCCGTGGCGAAGGCCGAGTTCGACGCGTTGGAGCACCTCGGCATCGTGCGGCGCTCCGATAGCGCGTGGGCCTCGCTACTGCACATCGTGCCAAAGCCGGGGGGTGGATGGCGCCCGTGTGGCGACTACCGCCGTCTCAACGACGCTACCACCCCCGACAGGTACCCGATCCCGCATATTCAGGACTTTTCCGCCCGTTTGGCGGGACGGGTCATCTTTTCGAAAATTGACCTGATACGGGGCTACCACCAGGTACCTGTCCGGGCGGCCGACATCCCGAAGACGGCCGTCATCACGCCGTTCGGCCTGTTCGAATTTTTGCGGATGCCGTTTGGCCTCAAGAACGCGGCCCAGGCGTTCCAGCGCTTGATGGACGGCGTGCTGCGTGACCTGCCGTTTCTTTTCGTCTATCTGGACGATATCCTCGTCGCCAGCACGTCCCGCGCCGAGCACCTCCTCCACCTCCGAACACTGTTCGGTCGCCTCAGCGAGCACGGCTTAATTGTCAACCCGGTCAAATGCCACTTCGGCGCGACGACCGTTGACTTTTTGGGCCACCGCATCACCAAGACCGGGGCCGTGCCGCTGCCGACCAAGGTCAAGGCCATCACCACGTTCCCGCGTCCCCGTTCCATCAAGGCCCTCCAAGAGTTCCTCGGCATGGTGAATTTTTATCACCGATTCGTGCCCCGCGCTGCTCAGCTCATGCGGCCCCTTTACGAGGCCCTCCGGGGCAAGCCGGCCAAGCATGACATTGTTTGGTCCGCGGCCATGGACGCGGCCTTCACCAGCGCCAAACGGGCCCTCACCGACGCAACGCTGCTGGCTCACCCGGTGCTCAACGCGCCCATCGCCCTCACTACGGATGCCTCCAACTACGCGGTGGGCGCCGTCCATGAGCAATGGGTGGACGGGGTTTGGCAGCCACTCGCTTTTTTCAGCCGGCAACTCCGGCCGAACGAGTTAAACTACAACACGTTCGACCGCGAGCTGCTCGGGCTATTCCTGGCCGTTCGGCATTTCCGACACCTCCTGGAGGGCCGCCCGTTCACGGCTTTCGTCGAGCACAAGCCGTTGGTCTACGCAATGGCTAAGGTCACGGAGCCGTGGTCGGCCCGCCAGCAGCGCCACCTCTCCGCCGTGTCGGAGTTCACCACGGACATCCGGCACGTCGCCGGCAAAGACAACGCCGTGGCCGACTGTCTTTCTCGGGCCAGCGCGAACACGGTCCATCTCGGCGTGGACTTCGCGCTCATGGCGGCCGACCAGACCACCGACGCCTCGGTGCAGGCAGCACTCCGTGCGGCGGACACGGGCCTCCGCCTGGCCGACATTCCCTTCGCGGGCACCGTCCTGCTCTGCGACGTCTCCCAGGGCCAGCCACGCCCCATCATGCCCGTTTCCTGGCAGCGCCGCATCTTCGCCTCCATCCACGGCCTTTCTCACCCGGGCCGGAAAGCTTCTCAGAAGCTGGTGTCGGCGCGTTTCGTCTGGCACGGCCTTCGACGAAACATCCGCGACTGGGCCAATGCCTGCACGGCCTGCCAGCGGATCAAGGTCCACCGCCACACCCAGGCCCCGCTGGCACCTTTCGCCGTGCCTGAACGGCGTTTCGACCACGTCCACGTGGACCTGGTGGGTCCCCTGCCCCCCTCGCGGGGGTTCACCCACCTGCTCACCATGGTTGACAGGACCACCAGGTGGCCATAGGCCGTGCCCCTCGCCTCCACCACCACCGCCGATGTTGCGCAGGCGTTCATCGCCACCTGGGTCGCGCGCTTCGGCGCACCAGCGGACATCTCGTCCGACCGCGGCCCACAGTTCACGTCTGAGCTTTGGGGCGCGGTTGCCCGTTCGTTGGGGGTCACGCTGCACCGCACCACGGCCTACCACCCCCAAGCCAACGGGTTGTGCAAGCGGTTTCACCGCTCCATGAAGGCCGCACTCATGGCCGGCCTTCAGGACGACGGTTGGGCCGACCGGCTGCCGTGGGTCCTTTTGGGCCTTCGCACGGCCCCCAAGGAAGACCTCCAGGCGTCCGCCGCCGAGCTCGTCTACGGCCAGCCGCTCCGCGTCCCGGGCGAATTCGTGCCCGACGCTACCAGTCCCTGGTCCGCCGCTCGCCAGCGCTCGGACCTCCAGGAGGCCGCCCGACGATTTGCCCCCGTGCTGACGTCCCGCTACGGTGGCCCCCAGTCCTACGTCCCCCCGGCGCTTCGCACAGCGGAGTACAACTTTGTGCGTCATGACGCGCACCGGGGGCCACTCCGGCCGCCGTACGACGGGCCCTTCCGGGTCCTGCGACGGGGCGACAAGTCTTTCATCGTCGACTTCGGCGGCCAGCCGGACCGGATTTCTGTGGACCGCCTCAAACCGGCGCACATGGACGTCGACCGACCACCACGGTTGGCCCTTCCTCCGTGGCGAGGCCGCCCCCTGTCCACAGTTCCCCCCGCTCGACCACCCACCACCACGTCGGACCCCTCCCCACGACCCTCCAGGGGTCACTTTGGCCGGGTCATCCGGACCCCCCTTAAATTGACCCTGCCGGTGCAGGTCGATTCTGGAGGGGCGTGTGTAGCGGTTACCGCTGGATGCACACAATCGCCTTGCACCGGCCAGAACACGGCCAGACGCGCCTCTCCCGGGCATGCCTGGACTCACTGTTCCCGGGCACGCCCGAACCTCCCGGGCACGCCCGGTCTCGTCTTTCCCGGGCTCGCCCAGAGCGTCCGGGCATGCCCGCTATCGCCTTTTCAGGGCTCGCCCAGAGCGTCCGGGCATGCCCGCTATCGCCTTTCCAGGGCTCGCCCAGAGCGTCCGGGCATGCCCGCTATCGCCTTTCCAGGGCTCGCCCAGAGCGTCCGGGCATGCCCGCTCTCGCCTTTCCAGTGCTCTTCTAGAGCGCCCGGGCACGCCCAGCCTCGACTTGCCAGGCCGCAGCCAAACACGCCCGGGCAGGTCCAGACTCGCCTTTCCAAGGCTCGCCCTTGACACCCGGGCATGCCCGGTATAGCTTTTGCCGGGCAAACTTCCCGACATAAATGTGTATATATATTGGTGCCCGATAAACGGGCTTGTCAGAATACCTGAGCTGTTTTGTTTCAATAAAGCAACTCGAACGAATTCCGTCTTTGGTCGCGTCAATTCTTTCGACTCGCGTTGGAGTGCAGTTCCTTCAATGGTACCCATTTTGCCGACCTCGGAAGGATGGCAGGTTGTCAACCCACCTGGTGTTAATTCAATGGATGGTGGGGGCTCAAACTCAAGACACTAAGATATTGAGGCAGCCCCCTTAACCGTTAAGCCAACACCAGGCTTACATGCATACAATTACCGGTAGGGTACCTTATTTAATATACCGTAGTAGGATTTCCGTGAGTCCGATTTTCATTCAGAAACAGAGCAATTATCAGTAACCAGTTCGAAATTCTCACTTTCTCGTTTCAATGCTGAAAACGATTTTTTAAAGACCATTTGAATTACAGATTTCGCACTAGCAACAGCAGGTTAAAGTGAGCAGAACCGATTCACTGTAAAGACATACACAGCGCATGCGCCAAAGGCCTCATTTAGCATTCATACGCCATTTTGAAAGTCACGTATTCCTCCCAACCGCGTGCGATATCTTGCAATTCCACAACCTTGAAGCATGCCTTGATCATTTCATGAAAAGGAATATGTTGTTGGCACAGTCTGATAGTCAACGTACCTTATACCGTTCTGCATCCATTGAAGGTTGCCACTTTAAATGCATGGAGTGTCCATTCAAAGCTTTTGCAGTCATGTTTTGAGGATGGCCGAGATTGGTGGTTTTTTGCAGGATGTCTGTCTCTTCCTGTTGTGTGCCTGCACACAAAATATCAGAACATGAATGTAATTGCTGTACAAATCAAGTCATATTCTATTGAAATACAATCTGTAATGAATGTACATTGGCTTTTGTGGTCTCACGTGACCATGCGCTTCGACAATATGAAATCATCAACATCACATTTGTCCACCCATGTTGACATACAAAAAGTGACAAAATAGGGGAGGCAGGTTAGTTGATACAGTAGGTTAGTTGATACAGTAGATTAGTTGATACAGTAGGTTAGTTGATACAGTAGGTTAGTTGATACAACCTTCCTCCTAGCCCTCAGAAATGAAACTTGTGTAAATGCTGCCCTCTGTTGTTAGCTAGCTGCATTACATATCATTGATCAGTAGGTCAAGAAGTTACAGACAAAGAAAGGGTGTGATTCTCCAAAAAACCTGACTTTTGTCCTCCTGAGTAAAAACGCCAACAAAAGGTAAGATCATTTATTGTGATAATACCAGATAGATGTCACAGGAGTTCTCATTGGTTGATTATACCTTGTGAAAGTGGCTTTCAGCCTACGCTGCTTTGATTGCCGGGATAATACACATAAGCATGTGGGCAACATGTGTTGCAAAAAACCCATGGATGGGTTAGATGATACAGTCTGAGTAGGTTAGTTGATACGCGTATCAACTAACCCTACCGACCTGTATCAACTAACCAATTCATTTTTTTTTTTTTACAAGACAATGCTGTAGCCATTTGTAACTGGGCTTCATACATCATAATATATGTAGGCCTATATAGCCCACACTGTACATCTTAAAAATATAAGAGTTGTGTCCATCTGAGTTGTGAAACTTGTTCCTTTCCTGATATTTGATGCTTGCCGATTCATTTGTTTGACAGATCTTCTTTTTTTTTCTCTAACTTAACCTTTAGCCCTATTGTTAGATATACTTTACATTACCTATGTATACATAGCAGGTATACAACTGAATAAATAACAAACAAACAGCTTTAATTAACAGTGCTCATTGACTCTGAAAATACCATTAGTCCAAATATTATACAGAAATGATGGTATGTAGCCTAGTTTGATGTGTATCTGTAATTATGTGCATGCTAATTTGTTACCATTGGCAGAAATACCATGTAAATCGATGTATCATCTAACTCATTCACCATGTAAATCGATGTATCATCTAACTCATTCACCATGTAAATCGATGTATCATCTGACTCATTCACCATGTAAATCGATGTATCATCTAACTCATTCACCATGTAAATCGATGTATCATCTAATTCATTCACCATGTAAATCGTTGTATCATCTAACTCATTCACCATGTAAATCGATGTATCATCTAACTCATTCACCATGTAAATCGATGTATCATCTAACTCATTCACCATGTAAATCGATGTATCATCGAACTCATTTTTTTTTTTTTTTTTTTTTGTATACAAGATCGAGGCTCGTGAAAGAGCGAAAATCGATGTATCATCATGTAAACATTCACCATGTAAATCGATGTATCATCTAACTCATTCACCATGTAAATCAATGTATCTTCTAACCTACCAAGGTGTATCAACTAACCCACTTGGTCAGGTCAGATGATACGTTTGACAAACAGTTTTTTTGTGAGCCACCATTCCAAGTTTGATAATGCAGTGGATCTGGCATGCTTCACAGATATGTACAAGACCCTGATATTTGTTTTGGACAATTCATGAATCCTGTCGAGCTAACAGTCTTCATTATAGGCCAACATAACTGAAAAGTGTATCAACTAACCTGCCTCTCCCCTACTGTAGACTCTCGTTAAAAGTCTTCAAAATGAATTTGAGAAGATAACTGCAAGGATTCCTGAGGTTTCTTTATTTTGATTGATTGATCACTTTTATTTGAACAAATATTGTCTCATCGACTATTATATTTAACAAGTACACTGTAGTTTCAAAACGTTCTCCGGGGTTCATCAGGCAGGAGAAAGCATCGATAAGTGCGCATTCCTGCTGAGAGAAGTTCAGCTTGCTGTCATGTCTGCTCACATAGACTTGAATTCGATTAAAAAAAAATCCTCATAATAAAAAAATCATGAAAAAAAAATCAGGGCTGTGAGAGCCAGCACGGGCCCCGTGCAGAAATCCAGGAATGAAGGAGACCTTCTACGCTGCAGGTAGACAGTTTGGCAAGCAAACCGGAGTTTCAAATCCTCTCAAGGTCCTTCTTTTGTTATTGTAGTTAATCTTAGTTGTAGGTTTTAGATTTAAATCTGCATCCAGAATCCAACATGTTTCATCCTTTCAACTCGCCTCCATCCTCTACCCACACATATCTTCAATCTTCACCTCACATGCATATCTTGAAATTACCCAAATAAGCACACTCACTCACAGCAGGCAGGTTGGTGGTCTTTCTGACTTCTACCGACTCCTCTCCGGCCTTGCTCCTCCAGCTCTCTCTGTGCTCTGTCCCCCAAATATTCCTACAGGTCGCACAAGATCTGCCGGCAACCCTCTTATGGTTAAACTGCCAAAATCAAGACTCTCTGCTCACCTTCACTCCTTCATTCCTCTTTTCTCCCACCTCTGGAACAAACTCCCTCACTCTCTTCAATCCCACTCCTCCCTCCAAGTCTTTAAAACAGCTGTTCACCACCATCTCTTATCTTCCCCCATCCAAAACC
The DNA here is from genome assembly GCF_964187855.1 of Myxine glutinosa. Classification (NCBI taxonomy): domain Eukaryota; kingdom Metazoa; phylum Chordata; class Myxini; order Myxiniformes; family Myxinidae; genus Myxine; species Myxine glutinosa. The sequence goes on from NC_136261.1 coordinate 178,902,937, forward strand.
TTGATCTTTTCTACTCCCGCTAATTTCACCCTAGGATCCACTTTTCTTTTTTTTTTTGGGAAATGCCAACTTCTTTCCTGGAAGTCCTTGCAGTATCCTTGTGTTTTAAAGTTCTCCCACCACCCCACCCCCCCTTTTCCCACGCCTCCTCCCCCCAAGCCCTCTCCCTCCCACAGATCTCCCGATGTCCCTGCTCTCAAATGTTGTGATTGGGTGCTTACCCTTCTCTCCCCATCTTGTCTACTGCTCCCCTTATTATATATTTTGTGTGTCTGTTTGATTTTTTTTGTGTGATAAATGTTAGCTCTTTCACGAGCCTCGATCCTGTATTTAAAAAAAAAAGAAAAAAAAAAAGGAACCTCTACAGGAGATTAGTTTAACTCAAGATAATTATTATAGAATAATTTTGGACTAAAATAGAAACTAAACATAACAAACAGAATGGGAATCAAAATATACCTACTTTGTCTTAATACGGTGACAACGGTCTCTTTACGTTGTCCAAGTTGCACCCCTCCAGTCGGCTCATACAGCACAACCTGGAAGCTGTCATCGGAGTCAGGGTCAATGGGCTGCTGCATTGGGATGAGTATGACGTTGCTGACTTTGCCTTCAGGTAGTTGGAGCACATCCGTCATGTTGTTGTATGCTGAGGGCTGTGTCGATTGCGTGGGAATAGTCTTCCAGCGCACGGTCGTGTCACCATCCTGGCCACGAGTTCGTGTCACTGGCACACGGATCTCAGGAGAATTCTGTTCAAAATTCTGTGAACCCTTAGAAAACTCCAGCACCCCAGGGTCTGAAATTAAAAGCAAGTACAAAAAGGCCAATGTATTTAAAACAAGTGGGGTAATACGATAGAAACAACAAAGCAAATACATAGAAAAAGACTTATATGATATAATTAAATAAATTAAAATCCATATTGCATTCTGTTGTGATCCTCTATTAATATTTTAAAAATACATAAACTTTCTCAGGGCTGCTGGAACATATTCTTTCTTCATCTATTGCTACAGTCGGTGAAAAGGCACGCAGTACACACACGTGCATGTCCATACAGCGATATCCTTTGCAGCATAATTAATAGTCACTTCAACTGCTTAACATTTTCAGTCATATAATACTTGCTGTGTGGAAAGAAAGGGGCTGGTGGGGGGTTACGATGGGGGCAGAGAGGTGTACGAAAGGTTCTCCACACTTTGAAAAATACCTGTTTATTACAAGGAACTTCAACACATGAGGTCCATCAAATCCTGCACCAGTATTACGAACATGTGGTTGTTTGTCAATGCTCTATCCAATTACATTGCCTTCAGAAAGTATTCACACCCCTTGACTTTTTCAGATTTTGTTGTTACAGACTGAATTTAAAATGGATTAAATTGAGATTTTTTTTGTCACTGATCTACACATAATAACCCATGTCAAAATGGAATTTTATTTCAGCAAAATAATTAAAAAATGAAATATCGAAATATCTAATTTACATAAATATTTACAACTAGCAGAAGTACCCGGCATTGCCGGGCGGGGGAGGGGGAAGAGGAGGGGAGGGGAACGGGGGGGGGGGGGAGAGGGGAGGAGAGGGGGGGGAGGGGAGGGGAGAAGAGGGGGGGAAGTACCCGGCATTCCGTGTATAAACGTGAGGGAGAAGAGGGGGGAGGGGAGGGGGGGAGGGGAGGAGAGGGGGGGGAGGGGGAGGGGAGGGGAGGGGGGGAGGGGGAGGGGGATGGATGGGAGAGGAGAGGGGTAGGAGGGGGAGGGGGAGGGGAGGGGGAGGGGAAGGGGGAGGGGGAGGGGGGAGGGGGAGGGGTAGGGGGAGGGGGGAGGACGCGCGAATCGTCAAATCAGCGCGCTGCTTTGCCACCGATTCAGATTCCGTGTATAATATTACTCGCTGAAAAAAAATATGGATCTACAGATGAAAGAAAAAAAAACCTATGTGGTGTGAATGGCAATGTTCCTCGCTCAAATGTGAAAAAACGCAATCGTGCGGCAGGAACATCACGTGATCGCTCTGAGCGATCGATTGCAACTCTGCGTCATGTCGTGGGCGTGGCCAACGTGGTCTCATGCTTCCAGGTGATTGGCTAACTCGAGCTTGAGAGAGCCATAATGCGCTACGTTATGGCAAAAAATATGGATCTAAAGATGAAAGAAAAAAAAACCTATGTGGTGTGAATGGCAATGCTCCTCGTTCAAATGTGAAAAAACGCATTCGCTTTTCGCTCTGAAATACGTGTGAACGCGTAACTGAGTTAATGGCGGTAAGGACCATCACGTGATCGCTCTGAGCGAATCAGCGCGCTGCTCTGCCATTCCGGTCATAATATTCCTCGCTGAAATGCGCTGAGGTAAAAATATGGTTTAAAAAATATTATGATTTTTTTTTTAGGTCGGCCATGTTCTTCCCAGGCTCAATGGCCATGTTTGTGCCAAATATCAAGTACGTGAGCCTCTCCGTTTAGGAGTCTATCGGTAACATCACACACACACACACACACACACACACACACACACAAACACACACAAACTGTGTTTTATATATATAGATTACATTTAAAAAATCTAATTTACATACAGTGCATTCAGAAAGTATTCAGACCCCTTCTCTTTTTTCACATTTTGCTATGTTGCAGCCTTATGCTGAAATCGTTTAAATTCATTTTTTCCCTCATCATCAATCTAGGGAAAAAATGAATTTAAACGATTTCAGCATAAGGCTGCAATATAGCAAAATGTGAAAAAAGTGAAGGGGTCTGAATACTTTCTGAATGCACTGTAAATGCTCTCTCATGCACAGATTTATCCCATCTCGTCTTCAGTTGTCATACCCTTCCTCCCGTCCATGGTACACTGAATCTTGTGGTGAGGCAGTTGCCCTGAAACAACTTGCCTTTGCCTCATGGAAGGCAAATCCAACGGAAGGCAATCTCAGTTCCTTTCACAAAGTTCAGAACAAGTGTGTGTCTACCCTCAGGAGAGCCAGGAAACAATATCTCTCTACTCTCAAACCTGTCTCCCTCCTCCAAATCCCGGTGGCGTCTGGTCAAATCTGTTTCTGGTGTTTGTTCCCCCTCCATCCCCTCCCTTACCTCAAACGGCTACACAGTTGACACCACACGTGAAAAAGCCGAATGCCTCAAATCTGTGTTTGCCTCAAAATCTTGTGGCCCAAACCCATCTCTTTCTGTACCCACCTTACCTAGTCGTACCCAGCTGCTCCTGGACTCTGCAACTGGACCAGACCAGACGGCATCAGCCCATGGGTCCTAAAATCCTGCTCTGCCGCTCTTTCACACCCTCTCTCAATTCTCTTTACCCTCTCTTTTGCTCTGCCATGCCATGTGCTTGGAAATCAGCCAACACTACCGCTTTACACAAAAAAGGTGCAAAAACAGATTCTTGCAACTACAGACCAATCAGCCTGCTCCCAATCTTCAGCAAGGTCATGGAATCAATCATCGCATCTGACATCAAATCCTTCCTCTTCTCCAATGGCTTAATCTCGGATCATCAATTTGGATTCAGACCAGGTCATTCTACTCTGGACATACTGCTTCTGCTGTCTCAACAACGGATGGAGGTCCTCAATGCCAAACAGGAAATCAGAGGGGTCTCCCTTGACATATCACATGCCTTCGATACGGTCTGGCACCCCGCTCTGCTCACCAAACTCTCCTCCTATGGTATCCATGGAAATCTCCACACATGGCTTGCGGACTTCCTCTCTGGTCGTAGTCAACGTGTGGCCCTGAATGGATTTCTCTCATCCCCCCTTCCTGTTCAGGCTGGAGTTCTCCAAGGCAGTGTTCTGGGCCCTGTGCTTTTTCAGGTCTTCATGAATGATCTCTCCGACTCTGGAAAATCCCCTCTATCTCTTTGCTGATGACTGCACTCTCTGCCGCTCCATACCTCATCCCTCAGATCGGCAGTCTGCAGCCTCCTCACTCTCTGCAGACCTGGATAAAAATCACAGACTGGTCAAACAAGTGGAACATGTCTTTCAATCCTGACAAATCTCACACTCTTACTATGTCTCTCCGAAAAGACCGACTGGACAACCCTCCCATCTACTTTCTCATCAATCCTCTCCAAGAAGTTATGTTGCTCAAGCTTTTGGGTCTCACTATCTGCCATGATCTTTCCTGGGAAAACTACATTTCCAAGCTGAGCCTCCAAAGCCAGTCGCCGACTGGGCATCCTCCGTCGTGCGAAGTCCTTCCTAGGCACACCTGAGCTCCTAACCACATACAAGGCTTCATCCGCAGCTCAATGGAATACTGCTCTCCCCTCTGGGCTGATGCTCCTGCCTCACACCTAGCTCGGCTTCACGCTGTTGAAACCAAAGCTTGCAGAATCATTGGAATCTCGCGCGATGAAGCTAACTCTGAGGGCCTTTCACTCACTCACCACAGGCAGGTAGGTGGTCTTTCTGTCTTCTACCGACTCCTCTCTGGCCTAGCTCCCCCAGCTCTGTTTGTGCTCTGTCCCCTAAATATTCCTACATGTCACACAAGACCTGCCAGCAACCCTCTTATGGTGCAACTGCCAAAATCAAGACTTTCTGCTCACCTTCAATCCTTCATTCCTCCCGCCTCTGGAACAGACTCCCTCACTCTCTTCAATCCCACTCCTCCCTCCAGGTCGTTGAAGCAGCTGTTCACCACCATCTCTTATCTTCCCCCATCCAAAACCTGATCTTTTCTCCCCCCGTTGTCACCCCGGATCCACTTTTTTGAAATACCGACTTCTTTCCTGGAAGTCATAGCAGTGTCCCTGTGTTTTATACCTCTCCTACCCCACCACCCCCCTTCCCATGCCTCCTCCCCTCAAGCCCTCTCCCTCCCACGGATCTTCCGTTTTCCCTGTTCTCTACTGTTGAACTTGTGTGCTTCCCTCTCTCTCCCCATCTTGTCTCACACTCCCTTAATTATATGTTTTATGTGTCCGTTTGTTCTTTTGTGATTAATGTTAGCTCTTACGAGCCTCGATCTTGTATACAAAAACAAAACCAAACCCCCCCCCCCCCCAAAAACAAACCCTGAGTCAATACCTTGTAGAAGCACCTTTGGCAGTGATTACAACTTCGAGTCTTCTTGCGTATGTCTGTGTCAGCTTTGCACATCTGGATTTGGGGAGTTTCTCCCATTCTTCCTTGCAGATTGCTCAGGCCTTGTCAAGTTGGATGGGTAGTGTTGGTGAACAGTAATCCTCAAGTCTTTCCACAGATTCTCAATGGGATTCAAATCTGAGCTTTTGGCTGAGCCACTCAAGGACTTTCACGTACGTGTTTTGAAGCAATTCCAGTGTTGCTTTCATTGTATACTTGGGATCATGGTCTTGTTGGATCGTAAATCTTCACCGCAGTCGAAGGTCTTTTGCACTCTGAAGCAGATTCTCCTCAAGGATTTGCCTGCATTTGGCTCCATTCATTGTTCCCTCTCTCCTTACAACCCTCCCAGTCCCTGCTGTTGAAAAGCATCCCCTTAGCATGATTCTGCTACCATTATGCTTCACGGTAGGGATGGTGTTAGATGGTTGATGAGCTGTGCTCGGTTTCCACCAGACGTAGCGCTTTGCATTCAGGCCAGAGTTCAATTTTCGTATCTCGGAGTTCTACGGACAGTTCCGTGAACTTCATGGTGGATGTTCTGCTCTGACATGCACTGTCAACTGTCGGACCTTATAGAGAGGTGTGTTTCTTTCTAAATCATGTCCAATCAATCGAATTGGCCACAGGTGGACTCCAATCAAGTTGTAGAGACATCACAAATTGGATGAACCTGAGCTCAATTTGGAATGTCATAGCAAAGGTGTTGAATACTGATTGACTCAAGACATTTCAGCTTTTAATTTTAAATTATTTGATAAAAATTTCAAAAAAAACAAAAATTCCCACTTTGACATTATGGGGGTTTTATGTGTAGATCAGTGACAAAAAATCTCAATTTAATCCATTATAAATTCAGGCTGCAACAACAAAATATGAAAAAAGTCAATGGGTGTGAATACTTGCTGAAGGCACTGTATGCATCGAGCATCAAGCAAGGAAGCAGCCAATCCCGTTTTTAAAGTCTTCGGTATGACCCGGCTGGGGTTTGAACCACCGACCTCCCAGACTCAGGACAGACATGCTAACCGTTAAGCCATTGAGTCTGGTTGAGTAAGTGTAGGTATTAACGATCGATTTTTAAAATATTATTAGTATTAGCAAAGTGCTAATTATTTAATTATCACCGTACAATAAATTACGAGTGTGGGTGGGCAAGGAAGAGGCATGTGTAGAGCATAGCAGTGGCAATATTTTCAATGAAACTTTGAAAACGTGAGGAAAGGGGTCAAAATTCTGGCATTTGTAGATGACGCTTTGACAGGATATCAACATAATTGTGAAGGTGGGCCAATTGCTTAACTACGCTTTGCACGACACGCACAGGGTACAAATGGCAAATCCATATGTGAGAGGCCAATGACGTCATAGACTTAAACTTCTTCAAAAAGTATCTCCCGCACAGAAGCACAAATCGACAAAGATTCCATTTATTTGTTTACATGAGTCAATTTATGTAAACCACAATTTGGGAATTATGTCAGCCAACTGCAATACAAAACTTGTCCAATTAACACGTTGTCCGTCAACTCTTGCTGGCAGTCAAATGTCCTGGATCATGTAAAACAAACTTGTTTCGGTTATAATCATTTCTTTTCACGTTGTAACCATCTCTTAGTTAGTCTTGGTTGAGCTGAAGTGAGCTTTGTGCCGATATAATATTTGTGCAATTAAGCGATTTTCGATATCGCATCTAACGGTACAACACAAATTTGATCATTATTTTAATATAGATTTATGTTCATCAAACTGCCTGCAGATAGTTTGTTGTTGTGTTATCTGGCACAAGAGCATAATTCTGTTCACAATACAATAGCATAATCTTTTCCATGAGAATACTCGTAGTGGCAGAATCTGGTACACCCAGTACGACGAGTATTCTCGTAGTTGGCAGGCAACATGTTAAAATACACAATTCAAAGCAGAGGGAAGTATCTCAAATTGCAATCAGAATTTAAGATCGTGCTTTTTCAGCGAAACATGCCAGTGAAAGCACCTACCATATTCCTCAAGCAGAGTAATGATGGACCGCTTGTAGCGGCCAATGCGGGCACCATGCGTTGGATCATGAAGCTCCACTTCAAACTGTTGTGGGTCAGTTGCATGTGTCGAAATGCCTTTTGGTGCCAGTATGGAGAGTGGGATTTTACTCTCAATGTTATCGGTATCAAAATGAAGTACACCTTCTGCAGGCAGGTAGTCCTGTATTGGCACATTACAATCAGACTCTTGTTCAAGATTTATGTGGAACATTAATAAGCGGGTTCTTTATCTTATCGAACGAAGGCAATATTGCCTTTGGTATTGACTGTGTTTACTTGGAAAAGTGGCAAAGGTACTTTTACCCAAAAACCCATTCTCGTGTATGTGATATATATATATATATATATATATATATATAATATCATATACACTAGTATAAAAGCCCCTCAAAAATGACAGGTTGAAACAGTTTATTCGATGGTGCAGCCTCACGAACGTGCCAAAGACTGAAGCCTCGGCCTAGTGTCAGATGTGCTAATATCTTTTTTATGTACAAGACATCATTTGGACGTAAATGAACACTCGTTTTATGCTGCGTGCGTTGCACATCATATGCAGCGAATTTCACCTTCCTCAACCTTGTCTTTATTATTATTTAATAAAAACGCTTCTGCACACCGCCCTTGATGCTCGGTTTGCAGGCCACCGTCTACAATTCCAGTAGAAGAGCCATACTTACTCTTTTATGGAAAATGTTTTTCGAGGGTGTTTCATCCTCAAAAAAAATAGACTGCAGTGAACACACATTAATGTTAAAAGATTGGCCGATAGATATACACACACACACACACACACACACACACACACACACACACACACACACACACACACACACACACACACACACACACACACACACACACACACACACACGACAGTATTCCTCACGTTCTTTATCTTTATCTGGATGTCACCATTTTGGTAAGCCTGAGTTTGAACGCTCCCTCCTAATTTTTGTACACATAGCATCTCATCAGCACACGAATTGTGTTCTCAGAGGTTTAAAATGATTTTATTTTTCATCGAGCAAAACTTTACAGTCAAATGCTTGGCACTCTTGAGGCTTTAGATCGTGAAGAATCAACTCATAAATAGATGCTCCTTGATAAACCTTCCTTGTCTTCAAAGGTTTTCCAAGGCTCTGATGCATTTTCAGTGTAACAGTACAATAACTTCTTTGAAATGTTGAAAATGCCAGAGATTTGATCATGTTATTATTATTATTTTTGTATACAAAGTTGAGGCTCGTGTAAAAGCTAACATATTAAACACAAAAAACATAAATGGACACATAAAACATATACTAAAGGGAGCGAGACACAAGATGGGGAGAGAGAGGTAAGCATACAAGCACAACAACAGTAGAGAACAGGAACATTGGGAGATCTGTGGAAGGGAGAGGGCTTTGGGGGAGGAGGGGGGAGGGGGGGAAGGGAATGGTTCATGGTATAAAACAAGTGAACACTACTAGGAATTTCAGGAATGAAGTCGGAGACTGAAAGAGGTGGATTTGGCGTGGATTAACGGGGGTAGACAAGATCAAGGTTTTGGATGGGGGAAGATAAGAGATGGTGGTGAACAGCTGTTTTGAAGACCTAGAGGGAGGAATGGGCTTGAAGAGAGTGTGGGAGTTTGTTCCAGAGGCGGGAAAAAAGAGGAATGAAAGGATGGAGGTGAGTAGAGAATCTTGATTTTAGCAGTTTCACCAGAAGAGGGTTTATGGCAGATCTTGTGCGTCCTGAAGGAATATTTGAGAGACAGAGCACAGATAGAGCAGGGGGAGCTAGGCCGGAGAGTTGTCAGTATAAGACAGAAAGACCACCAACCTGCCTGCGGTAAGCGAGTGAAAGGCCCTCAGAATCAGCTTCATCACGGAAGATTCCAATGATTCTGAAAGCTTTGGTTTCAACAGCGTGAAGCCGAGCTAGGTGTGAGGCAGGAGCACCAGCCCAGATGGGAGAGCAGTACTCCATCAATCTGCGGATGAAAGATTTGTATGTGGTGAGGAGCTCAGTGTGGACTACTGGGCAGCCAAGGAAGGACTTCGCACGGCTGAGGATACCCAGTCGGCGACTGGCTTTTGAGGCCAGCTTGGAAATGTGGTTTTCCCAGGGAAGATCATGGCAGATTGTGACACCCAAAAGCTTGAGTGACAGAAATTATTTGAGGATTGTTGAGAAAGTAGATGGGAGGGTTTTCCCGATGGTTTTTATGGAGAGACAAAGAGACAAAGTGTGAGATTTGTCAGGATTGAAAGACGTATTCCACTTGTTTGACCAGTTTGTGATTTTATCCAGGTCTGCAGAGAGTGAAGAGGTCGCTGTCTGCCGATCTGAGGGATGAGGAATGAAGCGGCAGAGAGTGAAGTCATCAGCAAAGAGACAGAGAGGATTTTTCAGAGTCGGAGAGATCATTGATGAAGACCAGAAAAAGCACCGGGCCCAGAACACTGCCTTGGGGAACACCAGCCTGCTCAGGAAGTAAAGAGGAGATGAGAGAATTCCATTTAGAGCCACACGTTGACTATGACAAGAGAGGAAGTCCGCAAGCCATGCGTGGAGATTTCCATGGATACCATAAAAGGAGAATTTGGTGAGCATGGTGGGGTGCCAGACCGAATCGAAGGCATGATACATGTCATTATTCTTCTTTACAAGTCACAATTGTTATTCCCACGTTATTGTGGGGTTGGCTGGAGGAAGTTGGGCTCAAGTCTTTCACGAACTGGCTGTATAATGATGAACTGGACCAAAGGTATAATGATTTGTGTCGAAGCTGCTTGAAGGGGGTCTGCTGGGTTACGTAAGGTGCCAATAGCCAATATGTAAGATCATTATGTCGGTGTGATGACATTTAGTACAAGACTCCCTATCTGGTTCTTTACAGGTTTGGAATACTGACTACTGTTGAAGCCTAAATGAGACACAATTGGGAAAAAGTATGGAGCAATTGGTTACTGCAAACCATTCCAAGGCTATTCAGCAAAATTAATGGAGTTTTACAGAAAGATAAAAATCAAAATCACAGAACACACAAATATAGTCAAATCAACAACAAATCAATGTCTATATTTTTGTTTCCATGTCTACAAATCAATGTCTTTATGCAGGAGTGCATAAAAGTGCCTATACTTGCTTCATTAGCAATGGCGGAGAGATCATGGGTACGGTATTGCACAGTTGCTGGTCTCGGCTCGTTGATTTTTCTTTGGACAGGCACCATAACTTCCTCCTTACGTTTTTTGAAGACGTACTCTGGCTTCACAATACCCACCACACTATTGGCTGTGGGGAGGGGTTCGTGGGGGGGGGGGGGGGGAGGGGAATGGGTACAAGTGTAATACTCAATTATCTATGTTAGGATTGACAGCAAAGTTTGGTTCATTCTCCTTCCTTTATGAACCATTCTTTCCCATTTCACATCATGCAAAATGCACTGGCTAAAGCTAATGTAAGTATATGTGTAACCCCTCTCTCCCATTCCCCTAGACTCTACCCCTTCACACATTGCTCTCAAATCCGTCATCCAATCCACTCCCACTTATTCTCCTTTTCCCACTGCCTTCTTTACACCTTCACATACTTCCACTCAACCCAATCACTCACTTCCCTCAATCCCTTCATCCACTCCCACTCATATCCGTAGGTGTAGTTTGACTTCTCGATTGGGGAGGGGGGATGGGGGAGCAAAGGATTAATATTAACAATGGGTAGCTAGGTCTGACTTCCAAAATTACCGTTTGTTAGTGTAGTTGCTGTGTACGTGAAATCAGAAATACAGTTTACGTTCATTATTGTTACTCACGTTTAAATACGGGATGTTTTTATCTTAATTGTAAACTACTGAAAAAAATTAAGGTGGGGGCATTGCCCCCTATGCCCCCCCCCCCCCCCCCAATCTCCGCTGGTGCACAAGTTTCAGTTTTAAGCTAATCCGGTTCAGTGGTGTAGGAGTGCATAGAAGTCAAACAAACAAACACCTCGAATGATCATGATAATTTCCAATGTCTATGGTTTTCATGCAGAGAATCAACATATTTTATTACACTAGTACACCCATTCCCTACTGGGGCAGCAGGAAGTGGCATTCCTCTCTGCGGTATGAAGATTACAGTACATCTATGATCGCGCCTCATTAACATCAGGGGTGGGGTGTTAATTTACCAAGTTTCTTGGCGAGCGCTCGCCAAGTGGCTTAAGCATTCAAGCAAGCACTCCATTCCAAACCATCGATCAGGAACGGCTGGCTTGGCAAGCGCTAGCTTGCTGCTTGGTAACTGAATACACCCCGGGTTTCCTCCCTTTCAGTTTAGTGTTACACAGCATTAGCTGTTTAAAAAGATAATCAAACGTGTTTGTCGTTTATAATACTTTTACCTCTGGTAGAGAGTGCTCCCATGAAAACAGCCTGATAAGCTATTTATACAGTATACACGTTAACACGCCGTTTGTTCAAGGAGGAAAAACTCCTCGAGGACGGGGGATATTATTAGTATTAATATTATTTTGTAATAACATTAATATTATGCTATTATATTTGGTGTTATTTGGTGTTGTTAAACGCCACGATAAAGCCATCTTATCACGGATATACACCTCAACACGCAACCCCATTGGTGGGAAAAACCCCCTTGGGATGGGGGGATGTTAAATCGCTACAACCTTCATCGTGTGACCTTTAGTCCTCCTGTTAAGTTTAGTTGAGATTGGATAATTAACGACCGAATGTATCGCAGTCAAAAATTGTCAGAAAGACAGACAGACAGACACCAAATTGCGTATTTTAGTTTTAGTATGATTATGACATGTAATAGCCACGACCAACAGGAATGATCCCAGAGCATGAACATAGAAAACAAAGCATTACGACCGGATATAAACCAGCATGTTTGCTAACAGATACATCATTTTATAAGCAGTAGTTTTACAAACGAGTTCTTTCCATCTACAGATAAATTGTGTGTCACGACCAGAATGTCCTAAAACGTTGACAAACAATGACCAATTAATTGCTACTAGTGAGATACCCGTGCAATGCACGGGTGGGAGGCCGGAAGCAAACAGGCAATACAGATACGGCGAATGCTAAAGCATGGAAACCAATAAATTCCACATTCCTGTAGCATCCTCAGTCACATGTCAGACATGGACAGCAAGTTCGTGAAGGACTTCCATGAAAAACATACCCGTTCGCAAACAAACAGGTACGTTCACATATAGAAACATCGATCGTGGGTCCGTGGCAAATCTGCATATGGCGATCCGCGAAGTTCACATTTAGAAAGTAGAAACCATCACGGCATGTCGTCATTTACTCAATATCTCTTTTTTCATTCCAAACAACATAACTCCAATCACAAATTAATCACAAAATAAACTTTTAACAGCATTGTTAATGTTTCCTTCATTGTAAAAACTACCAAGTCAACAGTTAAAAGGATTTTGAGCCGATAGGTGTTACGGCCTTAGCAAGATCGATGGAGAACGATCTGTTAGCATATACACTGCCCAAATAGCTATGTGTGGAATTCTCTCATGTAGAGATTAAACTCACATCGTTTGAACTTTGGCCGAGGTCATTATTTACTTTTAATGATGTTTATATACTAATCAAAAAGAAGATAATTGGTTTTGGGTCATCCTTTCCGCATATCTCGTGGGATTGTGAGTTGGAGAGACGACCGTGATGGCAGGGAGGGGGTTGGCATTCTCTCAAGTAGGGATTCAACCCATGTCCTTATAAAAGGTCTTTGTCCGAGGTCACCGAGTCCGATCGGTGCAGCCATTTGTGCGGCACCCGGGAAAATAACGTTATGCGGGAGCCTAAACCTGAAAATGCTGGAGGCCAAAGCTGAAATTGGAAAAACAATATACCCTATTTTACTCCAGGAGATCCCAGGATTACCCACCCAAAATATCGTTGCGATCGATTCAGCCGTTTTTGCGGTACCTTCGAACGGACGGACGGATGAACAGATAGACAGATAGACAGAAGGACGGACATTTGGTGAATTATAGCATGATGCCCTTACCAAGGTCTTTGATAATGGTGATGTTCACTTCTGGCTTAGTGATGTGGGCCAGTCCCTTGGGAACAGAAAGTGCTTTTACTAACAGCTTCTTCTCATTATCATCCTCTTCCTTAATAAAGAGAGGAACACGGACATCCTGGGACTTCACATCATCTTGGTACTCCATCAAGCCATGAGCATCTATGAAGAGAAGTGCAAACAATTTTGACATGAAAATGACTAAGAAAATATCATTCCTTGCAAATAAATGCTAATCTTACTCACAAAAATATTGGAATAGTTATATATATATATATATATATATATATATATATATATATATACATACATACATACATACATACATACATACATACCGATTCCTATACATAACGATTCTTGCACTCTCATCGAGCATCAATTTTTTTTTCCTCCATTGAAATTGAAATACCCACAATTGTTAAGTCAATTGCTATGTTCTGAAATATATTTGTCTAATACTTGAACTTGTACCTACCACGATCAGATGCCACCGTGTAGAAATCCGGTGCCACTGGCAGTTTGTTAAAACTGCCGGATGAAACGCTCAAATCTGTCTTATCCAGGATTTTTTGGAAGTTTGAGCGTGTTGAAGGGAGGATGGTGTCCACAACAATATGTTTTTCTCTGTTCAGCCACAAAAAAAAAAAGGCTTATATTTACAGCATAATAATTATTAATACTTATAACACTTTATTGTTAGCTTCAATGGCTCCCAAAACAAACGGAGAGGCTATCATAATTATTGGTGTGTGGGTGTGTGTGTGTGTGTGTGTGTGTGTGTGTGTGTGTGTGTGTGTGTGTGTGTGTGTGCGCGTGTGTGATGGTGTGTGTGCATGTGTGTGTATGGTGTGTGAGTCTGTGTTTGTGTGCACGCATCTCTGTGTGCGTGTAAGTTGCTGTTGTTGGCTGCTGTCTTCACGTGTGGGTACGTTTCAGAAAGCGGGACAGAGACCGACCAGGTCCCAAAGTATCCACCTACATTTCCCCACACATACATCAGTATTTAAAATAGATCGTTCATTCTCAGATCTACTTTAATCGATATACTCTGGCAAGGCTCCGCATTGTTAAATGCTATGGCCCGGTTGCATAAAGCATCCTTTTATGGAAAGACTTGAGGATTTACTTCAATATTTCCTTCGGTTTATGCAACCTTCACATACACGGATTATTCTTACGAGTCCTTACGGATCGCCAACTCGTAGTCAATCGCAAGCATCCGTAAATAACTCGCTGGTATCCGTAGATAACTCGTCACAACTCGCAACAACTTTTGACATGTCAAAAATCATCTTCCGTTATTTACGGATGCTTGCGATTGACTACGAGTTGGCGATCCGTAAGGACTCGTAAGAATAATCCGTGTATATGAAGGCACCCTTACCCTTAAAGGCACCCTTAGTTTGAGGATTGCTGCATATACGAATATTCCTTAAGTTTGTTTTTCCTTTAAACCTCCCTTAAACTCAAGGGAGCATGCTCCCTTAAACACCAACCTTTGAGTTTCCAAATGGAAATCTTCATGGAAATTGGTCATGAAGACGATGATAATCGCAGCGTGACACCAGAGGCCGATACACCAATGGCAGGATTGCAAAAAACTCCCTCATCCTTAAGGAAAGATTTACCTTGAGGTCCATTTTTTTTTCCTGAGCGACGGATTTCCTCAAGTGGTGTTGCATAAACAACCCTTAGGAAATCCTCAGCTAAGGATCTCCTCGAGGTTAAGGAAATCCTTACGAGCCGTTGCTATGCTTGGCAACCAATCAGATTGGAGATAGGAAGAGACGTCCGAAAGCAAGAACAAGTAATGAACACGTGAATTTAAATGACACTTGTTATATGTTGCATGGGGAACACGTGCTTCCGGATTAAGGAGAAATAAAATGATTATTGCATAAAATTCATTCAATTCTCATTGAGCATTTTATTGTAAATGTGTAAATGTAATGCGTCCAGTAAATGTTTGGAATCTGAGAATGGCGAAAGAGTGGAATTATAAAAATGAAATACTTCTGCGAAATTTCTGTTCTGAAATTTCTGCGAAAACAACAGAAAAAACAGAAAACAACAGAAAAACAGAAAACAACTGTACAAAAATATTTCTATAGAATTTCTACAGATTTTTTATGGAACAGTTCTATAGAATATAAATTGGTCCCCAAGCACAATCGAATAATTTGTATAGACAGGTAATTTGTATAGACAGGTAATTTGTATAGACAGGTAATTTGTATAGACAGGTAATTTGTGTAGACAGGTAATTTGTATAGACAGGTAATTTGTATAGACAGGTAATGTGTATAGACAGGTAATTTGTATAGACAGGTAATTTGTATAGACAGGTAATTTGTGTAGACAGGTAATTTGTATAGACAGGTAATTTGTGTAGACAGGTAATTTGTGTAGACAGGTAATTTGTATAGACAGGTAATTTGTATAGACAGCTAATTTGTGTAGACAGCTAATTTGTGTAGACAGGTAATTTGTATAGACAGGTAATTTGTGTAGACAGGTAATTTGTATAGACAGGTAATTTGTATAGACAGCTAATTTGTGTAGACAGGTAATTTGTATAGACAGGTAATTTGTATAGACAGCTAATTTGTGCAGACAGGTAATTTGTATAGACAGGTAATTTGTATAGACAGCTAATTTGTGTAGACAGGTAATTTGTATAGACAGGTAATTTGTATAGACAGGTAATTTGTATAGACAGGTAATTTGTATCGACAGGTAATTTGTATCGACAGGTAATTTGTATAGACAGGTAATTTGTATCGGCAGGTATTTTGTATAGACAGGTAATTTGCATAGACAGGTAATTTGTATCGACAGGTAATTTGTATAGACAGGTAATTTGTATAGACAGCTAATTTGTGTAGACAGGTAATTTGTGTAGACAGGTAATTTGTGTGGACAGGTAATTTGTATAGACAGGTAATTTGTATAGACAGGTAATTTGTATAGACAGGTAATTTGTATAGACAGGTGGTGATAAGGCTGATAGTATGGCTTAGAACTAAGCACACTCGCCTCTAAGCTGTCTTGCCTGGGTTCGAATTCTGACCCAGCTATAAACTGTCATCCCGGTGTTTCACAGGTAGAGTGATTCATCAATGTGCATACCATCCCTCGGATGGACGTTAAACCGAGCGTTCTGTCTGCCGGCCATAGTTGGTGGACGTTAAAGATCCCATGGTGTCCTTTATGAAGAGTAGGCGAGCAATCGCCGGCAGAATGGCAAATTCCTGCATTAACTACTGCTGGAAAGGCAATTGTATGTTAGGGCTTTGTATGTTGGAATTTGGGCAAGGTGCTCTTTGCGGTCTTCGGTCAGGTTAGGGCAGTCAACTCTTCGCAAAGGACACCATGGGATCTTTAAAGTCCACCAACTAGTGCTCGCAGATGGGCCACCCGTTTAACATACATCCGATGGACGGAATGCACATTGATCCCACCTGTGAAACACCGGGATCACAGTTTATACCAGGATGGGGATTCGAACCCAGGCTGGACAACTTAGAGGTGAGTGTGTGTACCTCTAGGTCTAGGTCATTCTGTCAGCGCAAAAAGTAAATGTGATCACTTCCAAACTTGCAGAAATTTTTATTCATAATTAAAAAACACTTAAAATAAGGGGGTAAAAAACGAGGAAAGTAGTATATTAAAAATAAAATGTTAATATATGTTCACAATTGGGATTTGTATAAACGGTATGCATGTTACCTGCCCAACCACACTACTCCCAAAACTCCCTTTATACACTGTGCATCCCCTCATGTTAAACATCTTCCTCTAAGTACATATCCCCGGAGGCTAATATCTCAAAAATTAAAATCTTTAAGATCCATAAAATAATGGAGTCACAGAAGCCGCATTTTTAACACCACTTGTGTTTAATCCCCCCCCCCCCCCCCCCCAAGTTAATTTTCATGTAGTCATAATAGCCATTCCGATTAAAAAACATTTTGAAAATTATACAGGTTATGTTTACCAAGGTAGTGTAAAGGTTTACTTTTACAAGGTTTACTTTTACTTTTTACTTTACTTTTACTTTTTTTTTTACAAAAAGCTTTACCTTTTTCCAGAGTTTGGCTGAGTCCTGCACACAAAACAAAACAACGAAACAAACGAGTTAACAGCATGGCTAGAGAGTAGTAGAAACACAAAATTCATCATATATGGGTCTTGTAATTATCAAATCAAATAGAACAGCAATCAATAAAAAGGGATAAATGATGATAAACAATAATTGCAGAAGCAGGACGGCTAAGGTAAAGTTATTTGGTAATTGGCACACCTGAGCACAGTGTTTTGCACGCTGTGTGTTCCAACGATGCTCCGATAAACACTGTTAAGCTGGAGTGGGGAGAACATGGTTTCAATGAGTCTCGCAAGTGAAACTATAGTTTGGTAAATTATCGTGCATAGTTTCAGAGAATCCATAGCAAACATACATTTTCCTCCACATCCTTAACCAGGGCTTTGTGCTCATAAGTCCCAGGCTTCGTGAGACCGTCACTCATGAGCTCCAAAAGACGGATTGTAATTCCGTGGTGCACTGTGAGGACATAATCAAGAAAGCAATCAGAATATATATCACATGTTTAAAGAGATTTAAAACAGATTTAATATGTTTGGATGACAGACGTCGAAACTACAGAAAAGGAAAAAATAAAATATATATGATGTCATTACCAGCAAGTGAGTTTCTGGCTTCACAACAAAATGAACAATCAAAGATGCCATAAAGCCAGAGAAGTTTCAAGACATGATTTGGATTCAAATGAAACTTTATCTTGATATGAACAGTTCAAAAAGTGATATATTCATTCATTCTTTGAGTTCATTCGCAGCACCTGGGTTCGCATGGTTCCACAGAGCAGAGCTGTGCTGCTGATGCAGAGCCCCCTATTGGTTAGGAGTGGAATTTAGAATCTTGCTTCTTGCATGTTAAGCAATCTTGCTTGTTAAGCTTCCCACCTTCCTTCCCACTCTCCCCCTCCTCCACCCCCCGCGCCCCCCGCCCTCCCCCAATTCCATTAAAAACATGCGATGTCACGTGACACAAGACAATGCATCAATGGCACAATCAACAAGCATGACAGTGCATCAGTTTGAAAAAAATATATGGGGACACGTGTGTGTTTCTATGGTGTGTTAGCTGGGGATATGATTCTGCATTAATAAAGGAGATATGTGAGAAGTAAATGTACGGGTGTGTGTGTGTGTGTGTGTGTGTGTGTGTGTGTGTGTGTGTGTGTGTGTGTGTGTGTGTGTGTGTGAGGTAAGATGGCAGAGCTGCTCTCTGCCATCTTCACTAATGTATCACTGAGACGTCAAGTGTCAGAATCATGAAACATTGCACCCAATGATAGGAATAGGTAATGTGCTGATTGTGCTTTGTTTCATTCGAGAAACAGAATAGGAGGCATTACTTTTCAACATGCCCTAAAATATATCTAATATATAAAGCTCTTTCTCACCACTGACGGATTCACTGGCTGACTGATATTAATGTTTGGTACCTTCCTGGTGTTGTAGGAAGCTGAAATTTGGCGTGCCGGCGGACAAAAAAGCCAATACACCGGGGAAAAATCACACAACCATCGGAAAGCGTCCGTAAATGAAAATTTATGTAAAGAAACAGAAACGTGTCCGTAAAATAAATAAATAAATAAATAATAAAACGCCTAAATTGCGATCGAGCAGGAGGTCGGTGATGCTTGCCCATAATAATAAAGCTTCCATTTATTATGTAGCTACGTATGAAGCATTGTTCAGAGGGTATTGCATTTGAGTCCGTTTGTTTGTCTGTCTGTTTGTCTGTCTGCTTGTCCGCACAGAATAAATATGATTTTCTCTGCAACCGTTGGTCCGATTGACAAAAATTTTCACCATAGGTGCAACCTGTATAATTTTTTAATGATAACTATGATGTCATAGGTCACGTGGTTCGGCCGCCATCTTGGAAAAATCGAAAAACTTTGCACCTCCATATTTCATAAAGCACTGAATAGAAAAAATTGAGACATGGCTCATTGTAAAGAACTCTCCATGGGGAATAAAATACGTTAATGATGATGTCATAGGTGCCTCCATTATGACGTCAGAATTCGAGAAGTACAAAACTTCATCCGATCAAGATGAAATTTCTGGAGCGTCATGTAGGCATAAATTGGTGGAGAAAAAATAAATGATGATGTCATCGATCACAAGGTTCGGCCGCCATACAGTATTTGTTTTAACACAAAAACCTTAAAAATCACTGAAAATACATCCTGGCGAGGGTTTGCAATCTCTGATTGCTCTTTTTCTTGTTGCTCATGTAATGTGTAAGCATTCCCCACTCGTATCTATATATATTTGTGCAGTGTCTGTGTTGTGTTGTCTTGTCTTGTCACTGAACTACTCCCTCAAACTTTTGTGAAATCGCACCAAACTTCTGGTATGCACCTATCTCTCCCGTGGGTATGTCCTACGGGTATTTTTTGGAAAAAAAATTCCCAATATTTGTTTTTTTGGGGGGGGGATTATTTTTGAAAAAATTTATTTTTTCGAATTAAGTCTTCAACTTCAATTGTTTATAAAATGGAATATTACAAATACATTTGTGCAAAATAATTATTGTTTGTATTATTATTTGTGTAAAGTGTAAACTATGACAAAACAGCAACTCAGGTGCAGTCATCTATCAAAATATCTGCATATCTGGCTGGGCAGCGTCTGTGTTGTCACTGAACTACTTAAATCCCTCAAACTTTTGTTTCTGTGGTTGTGAAGTGTTTTAATAATGTGGTGAGGTGTTTTGAATCATGTGGTGCTGAGGTGTTTCGAATTACATGGTGGTGAGGTGTTATGAATTACTTGGTGGTGAGGTGTTTTGAATTACGTGGTGGTGAGGTGTTTTGAATTACGTGGTGGTGAGGTGTTTTGAATTATGTGGTGGTGAGGTGTTTTGAATCACATGGTGGTGAGGTGTTTTGAATTACGTGGGGGTGAGGTGTTTTGAATTACGTGATGGTGAGGTGTTTTGAATTACGTGGTGGTGAGGCGTTTAGAATTACATGATGGTGAGGTGCTTAGAATTACGTGGTGGTGAGGCACTTTTCATTATGTGGTGGTGAGGTGTAATCGTTCATTACTTCCAGTCTGCACCTACCCCCTCCCCCAACCCCCCCCCCCCCCCCCCCCCGTATGTATGTGCCGGGGGTTTCTTTTCTTGAATTGTTTTTTTTTTTAAACCTAAATATTCAACCTCAATTGCTAATAAAAATGTAATATCACAAACACGACAAATAAATTTGTGCAAAATAATTGTTTGTATTATGAGTTTGCTACCTCGGAGACATGCTGAATGGAGAAGGTGGATCAGACTCAGCAACGGATGATCGAGTGAGATGTGCATGGAAGAAGTTTTGGGAACTGAGTGGCGTGCTGATGGGGAGGAGAGTGTCGCTGAAGCTGAAAGGAAAGGTGTATGCTGCATGTGTGAGAAGTGTTATGATTTATGGGAGCGAGACATGGGTAATGAACGTAGAGCAGCAACGAAGGCTGGAAAGGGTGGAAATGCGAATGGTTCGGTGGATGTGTGGAGTATCGTTGAGAGAGAGGAAGACAAATGATGAATTGCGAAAGATGATGGGAATATTGCCTGTGATTGATGCTGTGAAGAGGAACAGGTTGAGATGGTTTGGTCATGTGTTGAGGAAGGATGAAAGGGACTGGTTGAGAAGAGTAAAAAAAAAAAAAAAACCACCTTTAGAGGCCATTTTTCCCCGCAAAGCGGGGGTTGGCCTTTTTCGGGAACCGTGGTTGTTGTTGTTTTTTGGTCCCCTTTTTGAAGCAATGTTTTACGGCCGGATGCCCTTCCTGACGCCAACCCTTTTTGCCGCCTTTAACGACAAGCAGGGAATTACCAGTGAACTGGTACTCAATTAGCTGACCTCGGAAGGAATGACAGGCTGAGTCAACCCCCCTGGTCATTAATTCAGCGATTGACCGGGATTCGAACCCAGGATCCTAGGATCCTAAGCCGGCACCCTAGCCACTAGCCCAACACCAGGGTTTGGTTGAGAAGAGTGATGGAAATTAATGTAGAAGGAAGTAGAGGACGGGGAAGACCGAGAAAGACTTGGCTAAAGATGGTGGAAGAAGAAATGCGGGCAAAGGGGTTAACAAGGAGAGATGCAGAAAATAGGGCAAAATGGAGAAGATTGTCATGGGGACCGCAAGGCTAACCCTCGCTCTAGCAGGGAAAATGGCCTTAAAATGCATGTTGGTGTTGTATGATTAGTGTAAATCATGACAACACAGCAACTCGGGTACAGTCATTATTCTCAGCTAAAATAAGCCCATTCCTCAGTAACGACGCGTGGTGAGGCGAGCGTAGCTAGTATATATATATATATATATATATATATATATATATATATATATATATATATATATATATATATATATATATATATATATATATATATATTTCAACATTTTTTGACATACATATATATATAACATTCAACATATACAACATGCGAAATTTGCATTTATGTTTATTTAAATTATACAATGGACAACAAAATGGAAATGTTTCATGATATTTGTTATATTATATCACCTTTATCTATCAATATTGTTGAAATGAAGATCAAATAGCTGAATGTTGAAATATGTTGAAAAAGTCAAAACTTTACATGGGGTGTACTTACTTTTTCACGTGACTGTATATACAACAACAACAACAGGCATTTTAAGGCCATTTTCCCTGCAAGAGCGGGGGTTAGCCTTGCGGTCCCCATGACAATCTTCTCCATTTTGCCCTATTTTCTGCATCTCCCCTTGTTAACCCCCTTGCCCGCATTTCTTCTTTGACCATCTTTAGCCAAGTCTTTCTCGGTCTTCCCCGTCCTCTACTTCCTTCTACATTCATTTCCATCACTCTTCTCAACCAGTCACTTTCATCCTTCCTCAACACATGACCAAACCATCTCAACCTGTTTCTCTTCACAGCATCCATCACAGGCTCTATTCCCATCAGCTTTCGCAATTCATCATTTGTCTTCCTCTCTCTCAACGATACTCCACACATCCACCGAACCATTGGCATTTCCACCCTTCGTTGCTGCTCTACGTTCATTACCCATGTCTCGCTCCCATAAATTATAACACATCTCACACATGCAGCACACACCTTTCCCTCAACTTCAATGACACTCCCCTCCTCGTCAGCACGCCACTCAGTTCCCGAAACTTCTTCCATGCACATCTCACTCGAGCAACCGTTGCCGAGTCTGATCCACCTTCTCCATTCAGCATGTCTCCAAGGTAACAAAATGTTTTCACACCTTCCAGCTTCACGCCACCTCCAAGATCCAACTCAACATTTCCTCCATCTGCAGCTCCCTCTGTGCACACCTTAAATTTGAATGTAGCTGCCACACTGGTTAATGACCCTCTCAAACCACTACATTTTTGATGAACCGACTCAGCGCACATTGTACATTGAGTGGAATTCACTCCGACACCCTTCCTACACACAGCACAGGGCCACTTCCCAGTTCTTTCCACCTCACCACATGCTTTACCACTTGCCATCACCTTCGTTTTTCCGATATTCACCTTCAGACCTTTTGTCTCCATACATTCCTTCCACTTGTTCATCTTCTCCTTCAGTCCATCCATACTTTCTGCAATCAACACCAGATCATCTGCATACAACTCCCACGGTAAACCCTCCTTTACGTTCTGAGCCAGCACCTCAATCACAGCTACAAATAGTAGTGGACTTAGTACCGACTCCTGATGCCCTCCCACCTTCACCTCAAACTCACCACTGTTCCCGTCCTTCGTCCTAACAGCTGTGCGCGCTCTTTTGTACATTGCCATCACTACGCTGATCAACCATTCCTCCACTCCTAACTTCCTCAATGCCCATGTCACGACTTCACGTGGAACCCTATCGAATGCTTTCTCCAGATCAACAAACCCAAGAAACAACTTCTTCCTCTTCTCCATATACTTCTCCTGCAACTGCCTCACAATAAAAAGCGCGTCTGTCATTCCTCTTCCTGGCATAAATCCAAACTGCATTTCGTCAATCTTCACTTTCTTCCTTGTCCTCCTCTCCAACACCCTTTCCAATACCTTCATTCCATGCTCCAATAACTTTATCGCTCGATACGAGCCACACTCGAGAGGGTCACCTTTCCCCTTGTATAGAGGGATGAGGGTACTCAGTTCCCAATCCACTGGAATGTGGCCTTCTTTCACCACCAGATTGCAGATCTCTGTCATTCTCTTCACACCCCAACTTGCTGCTGCCTTCAACATATCTCCCACAACTCCCGTCGGCCCTCCCGCTTTTCTACTCTTCAATGCTTTTATCGCTTCCTCAACTTCCTTCTTGGTTATCCTCTCTGCCGGTCCTAAAACTGGGTTACTCTCTATGTTGCCATCCCATTCATTCTCTGCATTCAACAGTATTTCCATATATCTCTTCCATCTTCCTTTAATTCCATCTGGGTCCACAACGATTTGTCCCACTTCATCCTTCAAGCAACTCACCCCCATCACATCACACCTCTCTTTCGCTATCTGCTTTGCAATCCTGAATACCGCTCTCTGACCCTCTTCCGAATCCAAGCGTCCTCCGAACATTTTCCAACATGCCTCCTGCGCCTTTGCTACCTCTTTCTTTCCAACCTTCTTGGCTGCCTTACAACTTTCATGCTCTGCCTTTTCTGCCCCCATACCCTTCGCCTTCTGCCACTCCTTGAACGTCTTCCTCTTCTCGTCAATGTTCTTTCCAACTTCATCATCCCACCACCATGTTTCCGAGTGCCTCGGTGGTCCTTTTGTCCATCCACATACCTCACCAACGGCTCCCAACAGACTAGCTTTCATTGACATCCAACCACTTTCATGCTCAACCACATCATCCTCCACCATACTCAGCCTCTCTTTTAATGCCTCCCTCACTGTCACCTCTTTCAACCTCCACACCTTCATGCTCGGTTGGTACTTCACCCGCCGAGCTCTCCTCGCACCTTTCACCCTTATGTCGCAGACAACCAAGTGGTGACGTGAAACAGCCTCCTCCCCCGGGATCACCTTTGTGTCCCGGAGGTGCCCCCCTATCTCGCCTACGCACCAGCAGGTAGTCAACGGTTGTCGTCGACCCACCTGACGTGTATGTAACAAGCTTATTATCCTCTTTCTGGAACTGAGTATTACAAATCAACAAATCAGCTCCATCAGCAAACTCCAAAATCCTTTCACCTTCTCCATTTCTCACACCATATCCGTAACCCCCATGAACTCCCTCAAAACCGTTGATACTCCTTCCCACATGTCCATTTAGGTCTCCTCCTACCACAACAACTTCCTCATCTTTCACGTTTTCCATCAGCTTCTCTATAGCACACCAGAACCTGTCCTTCTCTTCATCGCTCCGACCAACCTGCGGAGCATATCCCGAGATGATGTTCACCAAGAGCTTTCCAATCATCATTTTCACCATCATCAACCTTTCACTCACTCTAGTCACACTCACCACACTGTCTACAAACTCATCAGAAAACAGGACACTAACACCATTCACGCCCTCCGGGCACCCTTGCCACACAAACTTGTATTTCTGTCCCTGCCTACCCTTCACCATTCTCACACCACTTCCCTTCCATCTCGTCTCCTGCACACAACATATGTCCACTCTTCTTCTGACCAATACTTCCACCACTTCTCCTGATCTCCCTGTCATTGTCCCTACGTTCCATGTCCCAAATCTCAATAACCGATCTCCACGTCGGGCATCAGACGTTTCGTCGTCATAAATGGAATGATTCCACCCTTGCTTCGATCGGGTTCCCCACCTTGATTTTTGACGAGAGGGAGTGGGGTCCCCCACGGGGTACTTCGGGCTGTACCCTGCCCATATGTAGTCGTAATTGTCATGGTTCTCTTTTTGAGGCAATGTTTTTTTTTATGGTCGGATGCCCTTCCTGACGCCAACCCTTTTAGTCGCCTCTTACGACACGCAGGGATACGGTGTACTTATTCTAAACAGGGGTACACACCGGGTACGTGACTGTATATATGTGAAATAATCATGAAATGTTTGATCAAGAATATATTTACTTATTTAAATGTTCTGTTCCAGATGATTCCAAACTTTAAGTCACCATGATAGATTTCGATATTTTTGTCGAATAATTCTTAATTAATTAATTAATTAATTTCTAAACTTAACCAACATACCAAGTTGTCTGTCTAACTGGTGCATTATGGATCAAGGAAAATGTTTCCACTTGCACCCTCAGTTAAGGGAATGTAATATTTTTGTTTTGTGTGTGTGTCACATTGCATTTAACCATGGCAATGTGTCATCAAATTTGCACGCACCCTGATAACCCAACAAACCCCTTTCTGCCATATTACCACCAAGATGGTGACACGACATTTTTGTGAGGTAATCAGTGAATAACAAGAGATAATAGTCAGGAATCCTAGGAAGAGGGCAAAAAGGTTAATCAATGATGATCAAGTCTTGTAAACCTACCAATCTCTTCATTTTTGGGTTGATGTTGATGTTGCCATTGAACATTATCTGTGACACTCCATTGCACGACATCAGTACCATCTACTGGGCCGGCACGCTCCAGTGGTGTGTCAAGGTAGTCTGCAACCAAATTTTTTTGCTCGAAGCTGTAATTGTCCTTCTTGAAGCCAACTGTTCGCCCTGTCCAAAAAAAAATTGTTTGTATATTAAGAATACCAGCACGATGTTCTGCAGTAGTCTCACCAATTTGAGTAAATACGTCACAAAGATCATACAAATTGGCCAAAATTCGAATTGGCAAGCCTTCCGTCCCTAGCCTGCTCACTAGACAGAATGTAACATAGTGCTCACTAGACAGAATGTAACATAATGCTCACTAGACAGAATGTAACATAGTGCTCACTAGACAGAATGTAACATAGTGCTCACTAGACAGAATGTAACATAGTGCTCACTAGACAGAATGTAACATAGTGCTCACTAGACAGAATGTAACATAATGCTCACTAGACAGAATGTAACATAGTGCTCACTAGACAGAATGTAACATAGTGCTCACTAGACAGAATGTAACATAGTGCTCACTAGACAGAATGTAACATAGTGCTCACTAGACAGAATGTAACATTGTGGTGCTGCAAACTGTGGTGCTGATCATGTGGTGCTGCAAACCCCATAGCAATACAACCATTCCAAATAAGACTAGAATGGCACTCAGTAGAGAGCATACTTATACCAGGCTGTAAAGTTTACGTTTTGCATCCCACTGATAGGTCATATCTGGATTCGGACATGAACCAAAATCCAATACGCGTGTTCTTGTCACTTACCCAACTCATACACCAAGTTTTGGCATAATCTGTCCACAACTTTTTGAAACATCATGCAAAGTATCGTTTTTGGTCCTATCACTCAATGGTGACAAATCACTTAAAAATAATTTTACAATTCTCGTATCCGGATCCAGATTCGGATCTTCACCGCAATCTAATCAAGTCGTGAGTCACACGCTCAACCTGTCCACCAAATTTAGTCCGGATCTGCCCACAACTTTTTGACTTTATCAGCACACTGTACAATACACTACTAAACTGTAATACATCGTGATTGCGTTTCATGTACCGGTCTATATGGCTGCGGTCCACCATAACAGGCTGTGTTAAGTGCAGCAAGTCATTCAATGAATATGTACCATTTAAAAGGAGGAAAGTTCGGTTCAAGACTCCATATAGTCTATCTATCAGCATCGTCCACCATGGCATGATCCCCATCCACAACAAATCTAGCAGCAACATTTGTTTGGCTGCTAAACAAATCTTCCTTGTTGTATTTGACTGGATTTCGTGTTTGTGTGTTTATCATTGACTATATATCATCCTGGAAGCTTCCAGTGAAGTGGTGGTGTGATGAGTATTAGCAAATACTATCATCACATACTATCATTCCGAAATGACACAGTATTCAGTACAACTGAGTGAATTGAATACTATGCCCAGTATAACCGAGAGCTACAGCAGCAACAACAACAACAACAACAACAAAAAAAACATTTCAAAATGGTGGCATTCAAATTGACGTGAATCGTTTACCCAAGACCCTATTCAAATTGCCAAATGTGAATTGGTGAGTATTCAAATTGACGAGTCGACTGTGAAAGTAGTTGCAGTTCTGGAAGCCTGTTATTTCATATTACCTCCTCAACCAAAGGTGGATGTTTTCCCTGTCTGTCTGTCTGTCTGTCTGTCTGTCTGGTTTTTTATTTATTTATCTGTGAGCAGGATATCTCAAAAACGTATGGATGGATTCGGCCGAAACTAGGTGGGCAGGTTGGGTGTGTGATAACAACGATTCGTTTTGATTTTGGCGAAGATCCGGATCTGGATCCAATAATGTTTTAAGTGATTCTTCACCATTGAGAGATGGGGGCAACAACGATATGAAATCTCGATATTTTAAAATGTCATGGATGGGCGATGAGAAAACTTGGTGGATGAGTTGGGTAGATGACAAGAACAAGCCGATCCAATTTTGGGTCAGGTCCAGATGGATGCAAATCTGGCCTATCAGTGGGTTCAGTGGGTTTACAAAATGTAAACTGTTCAGCCTGGCGGAGGTATGCGCTCTGCTCAGTGTCGTTCTGGTTCTATATACACTATGCTTAGAAATGTTTTATTTGTTTATAAAGCTTGAGTGCTGAACATGTAAATCCGGCTGTGGTTGTCTTTCTGGACACATGTCATACAACTAGCATGATCAGGTAACTGGCTCACAATGCTGTCCACAAAATGGCATCATGTGGTTTTTTAATGTCGAGCTTACCCGAAAATTTAGTACATTAATACGAGTCATTTCAATGTATAAACTTCTCTGTCTCCCTTCCCACCAAACTGTTTCCCCAAACCCAATTTCTGATCTTTCCTGTTTAAACAGAACAAACCTTTCCATATTGGTGGAACCTTCTGGTAGCCCTGTAAGAGAAGATAAATAAATAAATTAGAATTATAAAAATACAAGCAACACCCAACTTCCCCCAACATCCCCCCCTCCCAAAACAAATTAAATCACCACCTTCTCACTATGTCTGCAATGGGTTTCCTAGCTTGTCTTTTCCATTACTGTAATTGTTTATGATAAGAAAATGGGGAAGGAGGGGAGGGTGTGGAGAGAGGGGAGCAGTTGATTTGTGAATTTTCCTTCATATACATTTTTACTGATCTGCATTTAAGTTGTTCAGGTGAAATTGTCATTCTTTTAATTGCTTTTTGCATTTATATGATGAATAATTGCTTATGATAAAGATATTCTTCCAATAGTTCATTATCCTGTTATTCCGGATATGAGGTTCTCGGACCATATTATATTCTGAAAAAAACACCCTCCTTGCAGTCTATGACTTAGCGGTTAGGGTGCGGGCTTGGAACAGGATGGGTTCGAATCCCGGTCAATCGCTGAATTAACGCCAGGGGGGTTGACTCAGCCTGTCATCCTTCCGAGGTCGGCAAATTGAGTACCAGCTCACTAGTAATTCCCTGTGTGTCGCAAGAGGCGACTAACAGGGTCGGCGGAAAGGAAGGGCGCCCGGCCATAAAACATTGCTTCAAAAAGGGGCCCAGGGTGCCCAAAAAAGACCAACCCCTGCTCTGAGGGGAAAAATGGCCTCTAAAGGTGGTTCTTGCAGTTTATGAATGGCAATATTCACAGCTTTGTACTTTGTTTTTAGAGTTTAAAAATGACTTGACAAATTGAAGATCTGTAAATTACTGCAGATCACAGTCTAGATGCTGGGGCAGCTAAGAAAATGTCTCCTAAATCTCTGTGCCATAAATCATCAACTTGGAATTATCCTACAATGAGTCAGCCTCAATCGTGCCTAACTTACATCCACATCAATCCACATCATTCTTGGTTGAATTCGTCATGAGGAATAACAATGTAAACGACAAATATGCCCATTTTACGAAGACTTAAGATATCAAGCAACACTGAAATGCAGAGAAACGTTCTGAAAGTTATTAAACGGTTAGTATTGCAATTTGACAACTGTTTGTTTGGCACGCTACTCTTCCTACGGTTATAGGCCGATTACATCCAGACTTGTTACATAGGATCAACATGACCACACAATTGGTGTATAGGGGTGTTTTTATCTTTGTCTGTGGTCTTGGGAGGGGTTGGATGAGGGATGCAAATTCTCTATGTAAATGTGTATCGTGTAGCGCCGCCTCCAGGTGGGAGAGGGTATTACAAGTGCCAATCTTTACAGCACAGTATTCCTGCCCCCACGTTTTCCTGGGCAGTGAGGTGTTTTTGCAACAGATATTTTGAATTACACATTTGAATAAGGATAATAACTTAACCGCCGTGGTCGCTCCTGTAACATAACCTTTTAGCTTCTATCATAGAGGAATTGATTAAAGATAAGCAAAACTTAGCAAACTTGAGTTAGGCACTGCGTTTAATGGTTTTTCACTCCAGCATAGATTTGTATTTCCTTTATGTGATGTCACATTTGACATGACGTGACCCTTGTTTGTTGAGGTTTATTGTCTGCTTGTCATACTTTGTGTGCTTTGGAGTGAGGTGAGTGAAGGATACCTGTCATGTGCAAATATTTGTTTGCCAATTCATGGAAAACCTTTCGTTTTCTGATATATTTATTATTCGTCATTTAAAAATACATTTCATTTCTTGATTACTAAAACACGCTAAGACTTGCTCGTTCAAGTGAGCAACTTCGGCAGGCTGCATCTCCAGTTCAAACAGAATTGGGCCATCATGGTGTGGGCTGGAATGAAAACCTGCTGCGAATGGCCATGGGTTTCAAAACCACCAGTGACGAAAAGCAGCAAGGCTATATAAATATATCCACTGAACAACTTTGAAGGGAGATTTACATTTCTTCCACATCAGAGGCTCTTGCTATCAGAATTGCTCAACAATGCAAAATCGTGACAATGAAAAATTTACAACTCTCGTTTTTCTTTCAACTATTCTTTTTAGCTCACCTGGAACGTAGTTCAGGGGAGCTTATGCGACGGACGGTGCGTTGTCCGTCCGTCAGTCCATCAGTCCATCAGTCCGTGAGTCCGTCCGTCTGTCCGTCCGTCCGTCCGTCCGTCCGTCCTTCCGTCCTTCCGTCCTTCCGTCCGTCCGCCCAGCCGTCAACACTTGAAACTTCTTCTCCGAAACCGCTGATGGGATTGCGACACAATTTGGTACAAATGATATTGGTTATGTTGTGACTAAAGTTTGTTCACGGCATAAAAAGTCGGGGTCTAAGGGGGTTTACCGGGGGTCAAAGTGGATCCAGGTTTGACCCCCCAAAATAGGATTTGCTTTTTCCTCTGAAACTACGAACACTATTTCGATGAAACTTGACCACAACTTTCATCACCCGTGATGTACCAAAGTTTGTTCATGGAACTAAGAAAATCAACGTCTAAAGGGGTCCATGGGGGGGTCAAAGTGGGAACAGGTTTGACCCCCCAAAATAGATATTTGCTTTCTTCTCTGAAACTAAACACACTATTTCAATGAAACTTGACCACAACCTTCAACACCCGTGATGTACCAGAGTTTGTTCACGGCACTAAAAAAAAGAAGAAAAAAAATCGGGTCCTGAGAGGGTCTACGGGGAGGGGTGGGGGGTTGCCCCCCAAAATAGGTATTTGCTTTCTTCTAAGAAACTGCACGTACAATTCAGATGAAACTTGACCACAATGTTCCGTTCATCAGCCGTGATGTACCAACATTTGTTGCCGGCATTTGAAAATCTGGGTCTAAAGCGGTCTACGTTGGGTAGGGCATCCCCCCCCCCCCCCCCCCCCGCGAAGTAGGTATCATTTGCTCTTTTCTCTGAAATTCCATACACAATTTCAATGAAACTTCACCAAAACCTTAATCAGATTGGGGTCTTCACTACAACCTTAATGCCTAAAAAGGTATTAGAAAAATTGGAGGTATACGGGGGTGGAGAGTAGTGTGGTTGCCCGCTAAAATAGGTATTATTTGTTTGTTTGTTTGTTTAAAATCTTATGATTATGTTAGTATGATTCTACATGCTGCCCTATCTTTTATCAACCATTGAAATTGGTTTAAAATACCTTTAGTAAGTGTAGTATACGGTTTATTCCACCAGGTGAGGGCCAGGGGTATTGCCCCTATGTTTCTTCTTATTCTTCTTTTTTAAGAAAATCCAATCAAAATTAAAACATCCTTTGGCCTTGATTTGGCAAATGGTGGAAGTTGTGCGTTTAAGTTCAGTTCTCTCTGGTTCATATACAGTGTTGCATTTAGTGACGTCAGAATTTGCTGACCTTGCAACAAACTGAAGGGGATGTGCAGCACTTCCAACATAAGAAGAAGAGCAGGCCCAGCAGTGGAATGAGGAACATGATGAGTGGAAGCAACCACAAGAAACTACCACCCGGACAATCTGCAGTGATAAGTACAGTCTGTAATGCATTTGTTAATTTTAGATTTAAGACACCAAATACAGTTGAAAAACTGGGATTACGAGGAATACATAATTACATGAACTATTATTTTATTACCAGTACTCAACACTCACTTGTGAACATTAGAAATAGTACAGCCTTTTTTTTTTAACACAAAGCATTACTTTTGTTTGTTGTCCTGATTAAATGTAAAGTTTCTATCGCTCTAATCTGACATGATGGTGTAATGGTTAGAATGTGTGTTGCTGGGGGTCTGGGAAGTCAGCAGTTCTAACCCGACCCATGCTGTCATACGAGATATTATAAAATGGTACATGCTGCTTCCTTGCTTGATGCTCGGCATATAAAAAGGATAGAGCATGGACAAACAACCATAGGTTGGCAACCATCGTGCAGGCTTTGATGGGCCTAATTGCATCTTCCTGCATTGAAGTTCCTTACAAGGGATCTCTTATTTATTTATTATAATTATTATTATTATTATTATTATTATTATTATTATTATTACGATCAGAGCTCCTGCCTAAGGGCAAACTTGTTCCAAGCATGCAACACATTCTTCTGACACATATCTTTATTTGGGTGGTGTATAGGCAACAGACCGCTGCCCTGATCCCTCCTGAAAATAAAAATAACCCGAGCTATGTACATGAATCAACAACCTAACTACGACTCATGTGCCCCTTGTAATATCTCATACATTGTGGTTTTATAGCTCGGATAATTCCAATTGCACTGGGCCATAGGCTGACACCAGAGGACTGAAACCTGAGGCCTGAAACCTGAGGCCTGTATGTAACTGTCATCCTCACAAGGCCCATGATGCATATCAGTTCCAGCCTTTCGCTATTAGATGATCCTCTTAACAGTCACTTTGGTTGTTTTACACTCAATGGAAACCTTATAAGGAGGGCATGACGATTGCAAATATGACACTTCCAAAGATGTCTTAGGATTACCTGACACAAAAAATGGTGCATGTATGATTTTTTAGCTCACCTGGAACAAACTTCAGGAAACCTTATGCGATGGTGCGTCATCCGTCCATCCGTCAGTCAGTCAGTCAGTCAGTCAGTCAGTCCATCAGTCAGTCAGTCTATCAACACTTCAAACTTCTCCGAAACTGCTGATGGGATTGTGACCAAATTTGGCTCAAATGATATTTGTTGTGTTGTGACTAAAGTTTGTTCACGGCATTAAAAAGTTGGGGTCTAAGGGGGTTTACCGGGGGTCAAAGTGGGTCCAGGTTTAACTCCCCCAAAATAGGAATTTGCCTTTTCCTATGAAACTACACACACTATATCGATGAAACTTGAACCCCAACCTTCACCACCCGTGATGTACCAAGGTTTGTTCAAGGCGTTAAGAAAAATCCGCCCCTTTGAGGGTTTACGGGGGGGGGGGGGGGTGGGGGGGGGGAGGGGTTGTCCCCCAAAATAGGTATTTTTTTTGTGTTTGTTTGTTTGTTTAAAGTCTTATGATTATGTTTGTATGATTCTACATGCTGCCCTGTCTTCTAGCAACCATTACAAATGGTTTAAAATACCTTTAGTAGGTGCAGTATATGGTTTATTCCACCAGGTGGGCGCCAGGGTATTGCCCCTTTGTTTTCAGTTTACAATTGTGAGTGGCATCAGACCAGTTGTCCAACCAATGGGGAGAGAGCGGACATACAGATAATTGCTCCATCATATATAGATTATTATTATTATGATTATTATTATTATTATTATTAATTTATATTATAAAACAGGAGTGTCTGTCTGTCCGTCCCCAAACTACCCCCTCAGTTTTGGGGCTAGCCCCACCAAACCTTCTGTGGAACGTTTTGGGGTCCCAGCGGATGTTATAATGTCGGTAGGCAGTTTCATAAATTCCTCAATAAAATTGTGATTTTGAAATTGACTCAATACGAAGCTGCTCCCGAATTCAGAAGTGAACAGATGACGACAATGGGCTAGTTTGATAATATCTCGATACAATATTGTCATTTAACACGGTATTTTGTTTTTTGTATTAATGTATGATTGGAATGATGATGTTTGGAATGAAAATAGAGATATTGAGATTAAATATGAATGAGGAAATGACGTGAGGGTTTCTACTTTCTAACTGTGACATTCGTGGATTCACCATATGCAGATTCGCCATTGACTGGGGATAGAACCATTCAGACAGGTACGTTTTTGTGCAAGTCCTTCACGAACCTGCTATCCATGGTTGATGTTCGACTAAAGGTGGCAC
Organism: Myxine glutinosa; assembly: GCF_964187855.1. Lineage (NCBI taxonomy): Eukaryota > Metazoa > Chordata > Myxini > Myxiniformes > Myxinidae > Myxine > Myxine glutinosa. The sequence goes on from NC_136261.1 coordinate 178,936,911, forward strand.
AGGAATGTTTAATTTATTGATTCCATGGTTTAGCATTCACCTTTTCCGCATTGTTTGCTTGCTTTTGGCTTCCCACCCGTGCATAGCATAGCATGGGTACCTCGCTAGTATCATTATAAATATCATGGGGCTGACAATCTTGTCTCATTCAGACGCTTCTTCAAATACAACCACAAAGCAGCCTTTTGAAAAATATATTTTTTTACCCACAATGAGGATGATTAATGTCCAATTGGGAATAAAAAGAGGTCAGATGAAAGGTCATATTACTTTGACCGATCACATCTACTAAGCTGTTTCTTTCTTTGGACAAACCCAACTATTACTGATAATTCCCCATTAACAATTCACCGGAAGGGCAAATGGCTAGAAATAGTAGGTCAAACTTGTTGAGAGCACCTTTTTCTTTCAAAGCTTCGATGTGGTTTTGGTTAGACTTGGTCGGGTCGTAGTCTACCGTGTATTGGTAAATGCATCCATCCTCTTCATCCTTAAACTTGCAATGTTCCAAAATCTGATCACCTGCAGAAGGGAACAAACAGAGTGTGAGACTTAATTTAGCTCCTAACTCTTACCTCCTACTTACAGCAGCATTTTATTCATTCAGAGGTCAAGGTTAATGGAATAGTTGGTTTGACAAAGGTTGGAGGAGCTCTGCACCATTGACATGATGGAGAACAGCTGAACAAGTGACAGACAAACAAAAGAGCACAAGGGTAAAAGGAAGGCATAGTTAGCAAGTAAAATAGCTAACGGGAAATAAATTATCACAAAAATACTAAACTATAGTAGATACGTGCCACAGGTTCGGTGATTTTAACTACAAGGAACCCGATGTCAACACACCAGACTTGAGATCATAGACTCCATCGATGTAATCAAGGCAAGATTCACAGTCAGTCCCTTTCTTCTCCCCTGTGTCAAACATTTTACACTGCACGCACGCCCGTGTGTTTTCGCACATCTCCTGGCAATTCTGGGAAACAAATGTAGAAAGATTAAATGAAAATTATTACAATGACTTGTCGACACGGAATTAAAAAATAAATTAAAATTGGAAACAATTTCAAAAAGTAGAGAAATGTATTGTTGGTATCACTCAATGAAATGTATGGCAAGACATGGTTTCCAGGACATTTTTACACTTTACAACCTGAGTGCCCTTTTTGTTCGCAGGCAGCATGTTGGTGCGCACACCTCCACCTTGCTGCACAGTTTATGTTTTGTATCCACTGATAGGCCAAATCTGAATCCGGACCTGAACCAAAATCGAATCGGCTTGTTCTTGTCACCGAACCAACTCATCCACCAAGTTTTGTCATACTGTAAGTCGTTCACAACTTTTTGAGATATCATGCTACATATCGTTTTTGGCCCCAACTCTCAATTATGAAGAATCACTTTAAAAAAAATTAAACTTCTTATCTGGATCTGGATCTTCACGAAAATCAAATCAATTATTCTGTCATACACATAACCCGTCCACCAAGTTTCCTATGAATCTGTCCACATTTCTTTGAGATATTGTGCTCAAAGTCAAACAAACAGACAGACAGACAGACAGACAGGTGTGAAAACATGACCTACGTCCACCTTATATATCGAAGGTAAAATTTCTCCTGCTCATGAGTTTAAAGAAGGAACAGTTCACTGAAGACAATTGAAGACGGTACAATTTCAATTCAAAAAATTTCTGGCAAATACATACCTGGCAAATTTCACAGGTGTGCCCAGAAAAAAGCTCAGGCATTTTGCAGCGGCATTTTCCACAGATACAATCTCCTTTGTCATTGCAGAGACCCTGTGAAGTACACATATCAAATGAAAGACATTACCTTGGCACAAAGTCGGTAGTACAGAGAAGGGGTTATTTAAAACTTCCCAACCCATGTCTGTTAGAGTAGTTGTGATCATATTTGTAGTGGGAAGGTCAACATTTTCGAGCACGAAAGTTAAGCCCTGAGATAGCACAACTGGTGGTCAACTGTGCATTACTTGTCATTTCACTTGACCAATGGGCCCACGAGTACAATAAATCATGCATATCGTACCTTAAATACAATATATACACCACCGAGCATGTACACCCCACTTACCACTAAAACAATGTTATTCAAATATTCAAATGGTTATTTATAACGGATTTTCTACAGGCCACACTATGTCTCCTCGCACCCAATGAACATGGTTTTAAATTATGTTTTTTTAATAATGCGTTTTAATAAATATTTAATGCATAATATTTTTACGATTCATATTGTATTTTATATATTGTATCATATCATATTGTATCAATATATTCATATTGTATCATAATATTTTTACGATTCATATTGTATTTTACGAATTAAATTCGCCAAAGGAGAGGGCATTGCATGTGGGTCCGTTTGTCATACAGAATGTTCTAACGTAGGCCACAAATGCCACCTAGTGGTAGCCGGTAGTACACGTTCCCTATTTCCACCGAGTACCTCTATAAAGCTTGCCCTTATCGAAAATCCCATATAAAACAATAAGGACTAGTCGGACATTTATATGGGTCTCTATTGGAAATCACGGTTTCTATTTGTTTCTCCAGGAACCAGTAGAGTTTCCAGTAGAAACCAAACCAGATTTGGTTGAAACCAATAGAAACCATTAGGTGCAACTGGTCAGAAACCTTTATAAACCAATAGGAACCTTTAACTTCAACTGGTCCTGTAGAAACCATTAGGATTAACTGGTCTAAAAACCCATAGAGCAACCATAATACTTTAATTATATTTTGTTATAAACAAACGCAAAACACACAGTTCCACATTGAATTGAGTTATAGCCATGTTCTTTATAAGAGCACTGGTATTTCACTGGTATGGCATGTCCTCTCAGATAGCAGAGATAGCAGAGCACTGGCACAGTTCACCAGAAGACGTGGGTTCTATTCCCAATCTGGGTGCTAAATTTTCCCACATACAGTATATCAATTAGTTATTTGCAATCCTGTTCATTTATATATTGGTATTCTATTGGTCTCCAACTGGTCCCATTGACATATTGGTATTCTATCGGTCTCCCAGTAATCCCATTGACATATTGGTATTCTATCGGTCTCCCAGTTATCCCATTGACATATTAGTATTATATTGGACTCCTACTGGTCCCATTGACATATTAGTTTTATATTGGACTCGTACTGGTCCCATTGACAAATTAGTATTCTATTGGTCTCCTACTGGTCACACTGACATATTAGTATTCTATTGGACTCCTACTGGTCCCATTGACCCACTGGTTTTTTATTGGTATTTTCTACTGGTCCAGTATTTCACTTTCCTTATTGAAACCAATAGATCCTACTGGTCCAATTTCCTATGGGATTTGGCCTTTTTATTTTCTATGGGATTTTTGACCTGGGTGTACAATTAGAATGAGAGTACGTCTATAAAGTATGTTCAGTTAGAATGTGAGTACATCTATATAAAAATAAAAACGTACTATAAAACCCCATGAAACATGTCTGGGTGAGGGTGTGCAATCTTTGATTGCTCATTCTAGTTATACGTACTTGGTGCCATTTTATGATCTTAAATAAAACTTGTTTTGATCTGTGAACTGTAGCTCCCTGTGCGTTGTTTCATGTAGAATGTTTTGAATACAAATGCAATATTATTCTTATTATTATTATGTGTTTTGTCAATTGGAACAATAGCATGTTATATTTGAAGCTGTTTTAATTAATCACATGCCTCTGGATTGTTTGAAATTACCTTCGGATTGTTAATTCAAACTTTTCTTTTCACATGTTTCTCAACTTCCTCCAACCATGAAGCCTTTTGATTGTTTGGTACTTCATGTTTATCAATTTGTTCTCTCATTCATTCCCTCAATCCTATTATTGTAAGTACCATTGCCTTATTCCAGTTAATCCTTTTATTTTCTCTGTAATTTGGTCCTTTTGTAAGTAAAGCACGTAATTTTCTGTATTTCACTATTCTGAGATCACCTGTGATAATGTGTTTATGATGGGGATATTTAAATACGGAATGTTCACAATGTAGGCTATAAGCCAAGGGGGTTGGTCGGTACCATACAGATGGAGTAAGGCTCATTGTGATTTTTAGCAAGATATATGTCCCTAGATATGAAAAAAAAGTGATAGCAGTGTATAACTCTCGGCCATCTCTGTGTTATCACCCGATATATTATTATAGGCTATGAGCCAAGGGGGTTGGTCGGTACCATACAGATGGAGTAAGGCTCATTGTGATTTTTAGCAAGATATATGTCCCTAGATATGAAAAAAAAGTGATAGCAGTGTATAACTCTCGGCCATCTCTGTTATCACCCGAAATATTATTATACGCCTGCTTCGCTTCGCCAAAAAATGTGATATTTGCTAAAATTGGAATAAATATGTTTTTAAGGACCACAGAGTGCCAATAATTTGCATACTGGATGCCAACTAATATAGTAATAGAAATATAGAACATTTGTGGGGGTTATTTATCAAAATATTGATATAATGACAAAAAATATGTTAAATTTAGTGAAAAAGTGGTCGAAATCGCTTCGAGTTCAGAATTCACATTGTACATTTTTGTCAATATTTCAAAAATGAAAACTCCCAGAGTAACATTTGACCCCTCAAAATCTTCGCAAGGAACCACTGCATTGGAATATATCATTACTTTGTAATATGATGGTTGTTTGGGGCACATATTCTGGCAAATTTCAAAATATGTTCAACCATACCCCCTAATTTTGATATTTTGGAACGAAACATAGCTTTTGAACATTTTAGGTTTATTCATCTACTACTTTTGGTATCAGTGTAATTTTTGGTATTAGCTAGTATCCTAAAGTAGGTTTGAATCATCAGCTACATTATATTTCACAATGCATGCAAACTTGATCCACACTCTAGGTTTATCATGATCTCTCGAACAAATACGATCTCGATCTCGATCTCGGCACTCTGTGGTCCTTAAAAACATATTTATTCCAATTTTAGCAAATATTACATTTTTTGGCGAAGCGAAGCGGGCGTATAATAATATATCGGGTGATAACACAGAGATGGCCGAGAGTTATACACTGCTATCACTTTTTTTTCATATCTAGGGACATATATCTTGCTAAAAATCACAATGAGCCTTACTCCATCTGTATGGTACCGACCGGTCAAATTTGGGGGGTCTGGCTCATAGCCTAATGATAATGCTGTGTGTTATTTAACCATTCCTCCACGTCTATAGATTGTACAGTGTCCTTGTAGTTGAAGATTTTTCCCCTAATTGCATTTCCCAAAGTGTACACAACCCTTGGTCGCTCTCTCAGTTTTATTGTTTCTGGAAGTTTACTCCACACTTCTTTCTGTTGTAGTATTTTCTCTATATTGATCATTTCCACCTCTTTGTTATCAAACATAATTTTGGTGATGTCATTGTCTTTTCTCCGATTAACTTATTTCGGTTTCTCTTTGTACATTCCATGGTCAATCATGTCCATAATTGCTTCTATGTGTTGGATAGTTCTTAATTATTTAATCCAGAAATGTTCTTTTTGCTCTTACTTTAATTTATTTTACTTATTTGCCACACTATTCATGGTGTTAACTTCAGCGAGAAGTTATCATAAGATAGAAAGTAAGCTGCTTTAGAAATCAAGGTGTATAACCCTTCAGTAGAGGAATGTGCTTCCAATGTTTGCCCAGTCTGGTGTTTTTGTTTTACACATGCACACACACACACACACACACACACACACACACACACACACACACACACACACGCATGTACACATACACATGCACACACTCACACACACACTTATTTGTTAAGTAATTGTTGAGTAATAATAATAACAAGAAAGCATCTGAAAATGCAAAGCTGCTTTACATTCGGACTTCGTCTTCTGTATGCTAAACATGACGACCACAGCTAAAAAAGAAAATTGACGATTTTAGGCAACCTTGACCTTTTGACCTTAGGATTCAGTGACCTAATATGCAAACCATGCTCAAATTTCAAGTCAATTAGATGGAAATTGATGATTGGTGACCTTCACCTTTGACCTTTTGACCTTAAAACAATCAGCTTATAGATTTTGATTAGTGAACCAATTCAGTAACCCAATATGCAAATTCTTATATGCAAAGTCAGCAAGGACGCCATCCAGGTCAATTGCATGAAAATTGACGATTTTAAATGACGTTGACCTTGAAGTTAAGTCCGTTGAAGTCAAAATTATTAATTTGTCTTCTCCATATTCTCAAAATAAAGCTTTGTTTCAATTTCATGGCAAAAGTTCAAATAGTAAAACGGTTATGGTTACGGCCCAGACAGGCACACACACACAAACACACAAATGTGATTGCAAAATCTCGTCTCCTGCTGCATGGGGGATGGGCTAATAATATAATATGAATTAATAAAAATCAGAATAGCGATATTCATAATAATTTATTATTATTATTTCCATTACAGTAAATTTAATGGGATAGGAAGCCAGAAAGCAATGAACTTACTCCCTTGCTGTCCCGACAGGTTTCAGTGCTCTGTGTACATTCACAAGCAATGCCAATCCAACCTTGTCGGCAGTTGCATGCACCACAATTGCAGTCACCATTGTCTGTTGTAGCAAACATAAACCAAAGTTCAAATCAACATTTCGTATAGTCTAATTTCATGTGTTAACAAGGTTAATGCACAATACCACATATCATAGCAAAAGGAAAATTGGTTTGTCAGGATCATTGACCATCACGTGGCAAGTGAGTGAATACGGATAATACAATGGTGCACACTTATGATTTCATCATGTTATCCGCAATTTGAGCTTCTAATTTTGGTTTCTATCTTTTTGCTGTATTTTATTTTACTTATTTGCCACACTATTCATGGTGTTCACTTCAGCAAGAAGTGATCATTAGATACAAAGATCAACCCATCACAAATCACAAATACAGTATTTGGGGGCTTCTCAATTTTCAAGAAAATACACCAAAATAATAGGAATTGCAAAAGTAAAATTTTGTGAAAATTAAAACTGACTTTCAGATCCTGAGATTTCTTTCGAATTCCCAGAGTGATTAGCTGTTTCTTTCAATTTGCGTGTGCAAACGAAATTTACAAGGAAGGATGAAAGTCACAATTTGCCGTTTCCTGTTTAACGTGTGAGTTTCCAATGAATGGTCAAGGTTGTAAGCAATTTTAGTATTAGGTTAAAGGTTAATCTTGCAACAAAACCTGAGAATATTTTTTTGGTAAAATGGTCAAAAAGAGGTTCTAATGGATACTGCCTCATCTTCACGCACCGTTACAGATGCGGCCATCATTGGATCGGGGGCACAAGAAGTCGTCACACTCGCAGAATAATCCGGAGTAGGGCTTGTTGACGCCGGGTCGGCTTGTGCAAATACACTCTCCACAGACACAGTTACCATGTCCTGAGCAGAGTAAATCACTACCCGGAGCTTTACAGGTTTCTGACAAGTCATCGTGTGTCTCGTCCACTCTGCAGGTGCAGTCCGTTCCTATCCTGTAAAGAAGTTGGAGAGAGACAACACATTCATTTTAGGATCGTGAGATAATCTTTTACAAGGAGTTTCAAACAGGAATACATCCACCCAATATCTAACATAGTGCTTAATGAATGTAAAGCTATTTGGATTACAAATGTAAATATTCTGGTCAAAAGGAAGCTGCTTTAGAAAGCAAAGTGTGTAAACAATTCATTGAAGGAATGTGCTTCCAACATTTGCCCAGTCTAGTTCTTTTCCTCAGGTCCCAACAATAAACTCCTCACCAAAAATCCTGCTGAAATCTGTTTGCTTTTAAAGGGTCACTTGTTGTTATTTCATTTTAAAAAATCTTGACACATTTCGACCCCAAATCAATGATGCAAAATTAAGTTCTTTCCAAAAAAGATGGTTGAACACATCTTATCCTGCCAACCCATGCTATGCCAGTGACAGTTCTCATCTCCCTTGGAGCTTCTTTAACAAGGTTTGCACATATGTATGTACATATTCAATGTAAATGCAAAATCTGGCAAATATGTATATATATATATATATATATATATATATATATATATATATATATAAATTGTTACGGTTTTTAGAACCTTCACTTTGTAAATTTTAGTAAATGTTCCCTTATAAATAATCCCCTGTAAATACTCCCATGGTTGGCTAATGTTAAAGATCGCACCCTAGTTAGTCCATGTACAACACGTAGAACACCATAGGACCTCTCTGTAGTTATCTCATTATTATGTGTTTTCGTTAAGGATCTGTTCCCAATAGTTGAATCTACGTTGCATTAATCAAATCAGATAGGCCCCTTCAATTATCCCCAATCATCTCCCTCTCTTCAAAGTGCAGTTGCGGTATGGCAGCGTTCGCTGCCGTTTGTCTTGGTTTGTTTGCTGGCCCCAAGCCGCCATTACGCACGCGGTAATCTGGAGGAAAAAGGGGAGGAGAGGGTTCGAGTGCCAGGAACGAGGCGTGGCCTGTCAGTGTCTCCTCAAGAGGTGGAGCCAGCGAGCCCTCGCCGGCCAACGAGGGCCGAGGTGAGCCGACCAGTAGGCGTGTCCTAGGAGCCGGCGGCTGGATACAAGAACGCCCAATAAAAGCGGCTGCGAGGGACTGCTTCGAGAGATTAGTGCGAAGGTCCGAAATACGAGGTACCAGATGAGAACACGACGAATCGTAAGGCAGGAGAGTGGGTCCGTTGACGACAACAATACCGCGATATATTCGCATTGTCCAACCGCGTGAAACCGATACGTGCAGCTGCCGCCGGGTTTCGCCTCAAGCCCGGAGCGTAGACTGGAGCAGACCTCGATGCTGCGCATCTGCCCGGACCTTCCTGCCCTGCCATCTGCTTGGGCCTTCTCCCCCTTCCAGCCATACCTTCCTGCCATTCCCTATTCGTGTGAGTCTGTTTGTTCTGTCGGGGCGTATGGTATTATAAGACTGTTTTAAGGTTGCCCTGTGTATCTGCTTCTTCCTCTCCTTGTAAATGCCCTTCTTTCATTTCCTCTTCGGGTTTCGTGTACATAATTAATAAATATCTGTTCTTCCTTTACTTTGGTTTCTTCTTCCCCCGATCGCTTTAGTCCCTTCCCAATTGAGTGCCTGTGGCACGATTCAGCCAACACTCGGAGTCGGGTTTAGTCCTTTGTTAACGGCCCGAGTCGCAGCTCACTTCGCTCGGCGCATCCATTCACGCTGCGGCCCGGGTGGGAGTATCTCCTCGCTTACGGCCGGTGGTGGTATTAGGTAGTAGGACGGATTGGGCTTACAACCCTACTCACCACCGACCGGAAGAGACGTCATACCCCCAGGACCGGCGGACGGCCAGCTTAACAGGACAAGGGGATTAACCCACCCTTGCTAACGGGAGTGCCGTCCCCCGGATCCGTAACAATATATATATATATACAGTGCATTCAGAAAGTATTCAGACCCCTTCACTTTTTTCACATTTTGTTATGTTGCAGCCTTGTGCTGAAATCGTTTAAATTCCTTTTTTTCCCTCATCAATCTACACTCAATACCCCATAATGACAAAGAGAAAACAGGATTTTAGAAAGTTTTGCAAATTTATTAAAAAGAAAAAACTGAAATATCACATTGACATAAGTATTCAGACCCTTTGCTATGACACTTGATATTTAGCTCAGGTGCCTCCCATTTCTCTTGATCATCTTTGAGATGTTTCTATGAGATGAGATGTTTCTACATAGAGGAATCCACCTGTGGTAAATTCAATTGATTGGACATGATTTGGAAAGGCACACACCTGTCTATATAAGGTCTCACAGCTGACAATGCATATCAGAGCAAAAACCAAGCCATGAGGTCGGAGGAACTGCCTGCAGAGCTCAGAGACAGGATTGTGTCGAGGCACAGATCTGGGGAAGCCTACAAAAAAAATTCTGCTGCATTGAAGGTTCCCAAGAGCACAGTAGCCTCCATAATTGTTAAATGGAAGAAGTTTGGAACAACCAGGACTCTTCCTAGAGTTGGCCGCCCGGCCACACTGAGCAATCGGGGGAGAAGGGCCTTAGTAAGAGAGGTGACCAAGAACCCGATGGTCACTCTGGCTGAGCTCCAGAGATCCTGTGTGGGAATGGGAGAAACTTCCAGAAGGACAACCATCAATGCAACACTCCACCGATCTGGGCTTTATGGCAGAGTGGTCAGACGGAAGCCTCTCCTCAGTGAAAGACACATGAAAGCCCACTTGGAGTTTGCAAAAAAGCACCTAAAGGACTCTCAGACTGTGAGAAACATGATTCTGTGGTGATGAAACCAAGATTGAACTGTTTGGCCTCAATTCTAAGCGTCATGTCTGGAGGAAACCAGGCGCCGCTCATCACCTGCCCAATGCCATCCCAACAGGAAAGCATGGTAGTGGCAGCATCATGCTGTGGGGGTGTTTTCAGCAGCCGGGACTGGGGGACTGGTCAGGGTTGAGGGAACAATGAACGGAGCAAAGTACAGAGATATCTTTAATGAAAACCTGAAACAGAGCGTTCAGGACCTCAGACTGGGCCGAAGGTTCACCTTCCAACAGGACAATGACCGGAAACACACAACCAAGACAACGCAGGAGTGGCTTAGGGACAACTCTGTGAAGGTCCTTGAGTGGCCCAGCCAGAGCTCTGACTTGAACCCAATCGAACATCTCTGGAGAGACATGAAAATGGCTGTCTACCGACTGTCCCCATCCAACGTGACAGAGCTTGAGAGGATCTGCAGAGATGAATGGCAGAAAATCCCCAAATCCAGGTGTGCAAAGGTTGTCGCGTCATACCCAAGAAGACTCGAGGCTGTAATCGCTGCCAAAGGTGCTTCAACTAAGGACTGAGTTAAGGGTCTGAATACTTATGTCAATGTGATATTTCAGTTTTTTCTTTTTAATAAATTTGCAAAACTTTCTTAAATCCTGTTTTCTCTTTGTCATTATGGGGTATTGAGTGCAGATTGATGAGGAAAAAAATGAATTTAAACGATTTCAGCATAAAGCTGCAACATAACAAAATGTGAAAAAAGTGAAGGGGTCTCAATACTTTCTGAATGCACTGTATATCCCTGTCGGTTGTTGAATTAACATCAGGTGGGGTTGACTCAGCCCATCATCCTTCTGAGGTCGGCGAAATGTGTACCAGATTCCTGGGATGAATGAGCCATTCGAGTGTCCTGTGTTGGAGTGGCGCCCCGACCAAGATTGTGCCCAATAGTCAAGAAACTACTTCGGCAGCCATATGCATGTGATGATGCGGGCGTGGTCATAATATATATACTGTATATATATATAATAGGCCTTTTAAAACCACCGGCCAGTGGTTCAAATTCCAGCCGAATCATACCAAAGACTATTTAAAAGGCCTTACATGACGCTTGGCATTTTAAAGGACAAAACAAAGACAAACAATGCTGGGAAGGCAATGACAAACCTCCCAGTGTAACTCTTGCCAAGAAAATGCTTTGGCAGTACCAATTCACTGTAAAGAGCCTGGTACATCAAATAAAATTTTCATAAAAGTCCAGAAAAAAAACTACTTTGCATAACCGGGTCTTCTTGCATTTCCTCTTGTTTCATTCCTTCAGGAGTTGTTGAGTCGATTTTATTCTAAATACCACAACATACTTCATATCAAAGTGCAACTTGTATGGAAAAAAGACACTGTTTCTTAAAAAGATAACTTTTGAAAACCAAGATATAGGCATATGTCGTCATTATGTAAAAGATTATGAAAATCAATCAAATCGGTGAAAACAAAATAATAAATGTACTTTAGTGAGAGAAGCCGATCAGATTATTCTCCGAAACATGTGCCCACCACAAGTGATATAAATGAGTGAGCCACTTTCCTTTTCTACCCAATGGCAAACTGGCTGGTTAGGAGGAAAGCATTTTCCTCTTGTTCCGCAAGTAAGCCGATCAACCACAGCTGTATGATTCACACAAGGAAAAGTTTTCAGGAGTTGGAGAAGTTTGGGTCTTGCAGACATTATCCAAATAAATCAAGTGCAGCACCCAAGGTGATGATAATAACCCTTCAAACTTCAGAGCAAATTAAATATCAGAGATATTGCAAATCAAAAGTTGGAAATCTTACCATCCCTCATGACAGTAACAATGTCCACAAAACATGTCTCCATTGTTGTTGCAAGTTGAGCCTGATCCAGGAGAAGCCTGTGGATATGAGAATGTGAGACCACAGATAACACAAAACTATCAGGATGTAAGAGAAGCGTTTAAAAACAATCAATATGTATCCTGAAAAATTATATCTGAACATCATGGATTTTTTTCGAGACCATTATATATACGCATGATGGCAGGATGGCCCAGAGATATGCTCACTCACCTATAAGCTGTTTAACCTGGGTTTGAATCCAGATCCATCTATAAACTGTCATCCCAGTGTTTCACAGGCAAGGTAATTCATCAAAGTGTGTTCCGTCCCTCAGATGGACATTAAGCTGGGCGTCCCATCTGCCAGTATTAGTTGGTGGACATTATATATCCCACTGTGTCCTTGGTGAAGAGAATGTGAGCTATCACCGGCACTCTGGCTAAATTCCAAGTTCCTATGCTAACTACTGCTGAGAGAGGGATGGCACACCTCACAACATGACCCTTGCCAATAAACTTATTCAGCTTGCTTAGATTCTGAAGTACCTACACCCAAAATTTGGGGACTCCAGGTGCTACGGTTCAGCCATGAAGGAGTAACAAACAAGCATGGAGACACTTAAAATCATTTACAATACGTGTGTGTATGTATATATATATATACAGACTTGGCATTTAATATGGAATTTTTTTTTTCTTGACTTGGGTTTACTTTCTGAACTCAGCATATCAATCCGGTGAGTTTCTTTTACTCTTCGGTGATGTCTTTGTTGAAAGAACCATGTCACTGATTGTCTTTCGCAGCAAGAAGTCAATAACAGGATTATATTACAGGTGGCATGACAAAATGTAAGGACAGGTACATTTGACGATTGGCTTCACAATCGGGTATATAAGGGTTGTTGCGTTCTGTATTAGTGGAAAACAACTGCTGCACGTCTCCAAAAGTTATTGCCGCTTCCTCTGGAGATGGTCCGTCAACTTGACAATGCTGTTTGTCATGGAGTGGTGGCTTTACGAAATTCTGGCATGAAACAGCGTGCTATTGCTCGGCAGTATGGCATCACTCAAGGTCAGGTGTCAAAGATCCTGAAACGAAATGCTCAGAGGGGTGTCCCTACTCCAATACCGAGGCCAGGACGTCCACGCAGAACCACAAGGAGAGATGATCGCCAGCTGCACCAGTTAGTCTGCAATGGCCGTACCAAGTCAGCTAATCGGCTTAGGGCTGAGTGGCAGCAACTGACAAATGTGCCTGTATCCAGAAGGCTAGTCAGCCAACGACTGGTTCAAGCAGGCTATCGTGCCAGGCGTCCCCTGAGAAAGCCACGCCTGACCAGACAACACAGCCAGCGCCGATTGCAGTGGGCCAGAGAGCACCGTCAATGGCAGCCAGGACACTGGAATCACGTGACCTTCAGTGATGAGTCTAGATTTCTGGTCTATCGTCAAGATGGCCGCGTCCGAGTGCGCAGACAAGTGCATGAAGCCCACACCGAAGATTGTATAGTGCCAAGAGTCCAAGCTGGAGGTGGTGGGGTGACCGTTTGGGCTGCTTTTCATGCAGGGGGCAAAACTGATCTGGTTGTTCTGAATGGAAACCTGAACCAGTTCAAGTACAGGGTCATTCTGGAAGAAATATTGCTTCCATTTGCTCGTGCAGCCTTTCGAGGAAACTTTGTCTTCCAAGATGACAATGCACGGCCTCATCGTGCTCGCATGACCCAACACTTTCTTGCTGACCGTGGTGTGGAGCATATGGAGTGGCCTGCCATGTCCCCGGATATGAATCCGATAGAGAACTTGTGGGCAGAATTAACGCGTCAAATCGACAACTTGGACCAGCAGCCGACCTCTGTGCGTGAATTGCAGCAGGCTATTGTCACTGCATGGCAAGCGATTCCTGTCCAAACCTTGGCAAATCTCGTGAACAGCATGCCTCGACGTGTACGTGCTCTCCTGAATGCTCGTGGGGGTTACACCAAGTACTGAACTGTAATTTTACTGTCCGTAATCCCAGTCATAATTTAGCTTTTGTTTTTGTTGAAATTTTTTTTGGCTAATGTGCAAAATAAAGAGATACTTCTGGAAAATGTACAGAAGTTTAACACAGTACTGTCCGTGAATTGAGTTCGATATCAGTTTCCATCACTTTCAAGGATCAATTTATTTGCTTCGAAATGTCAAATGTGGTTTTTGTTTCTTTTAAAGGTCACATTAACAAAATCTAGAATAATTTCAACATAATTCCAATGAACTTTTGGTTCTAAGTCATCTTGAAAAGTAAGTTCACCCCCACAAAAAAAATATTCCATATTAAATGCCAAGTCTGTATATGCATACATACATACATATACATATACATATATATTAAAACTGAAATAGGTGTTATAACCCTATATTTTTAAAGCCAATCATATTGGGCATCACACCCAATAAACATTGGCAATCGGTACTTGAGGAATGGCATGCAAAAGCCAAGAAGGTGGCACTGATAGTGAAACAATTGATGTCCATACACAACACGAATCATCAATAGGTTAGGCAACACTGGCATGGTAGGCCTACACTTTCAACACCACAAAAGTAAGACACCACCAGGCATGCCGCTTCGCATCACAACACAGGTGCACTCGCACCTGGTCACCAACAAATATAACAAACAGCTTGCCAGCTCACTCCACCTATGCACCACTCAAGAAATCCAGGAGAAAGGGGGAAGCAATGCATTGATCTGAAGGGAGTACCAGAGAAGAAAAATGTTAGTATCCATATAAACATGACATCATGCCAGTTGGAATCCAAGAAAGAGCACGTCTCCAAAGATGATCGCGTGGTCTTTGGCCTAACTCTCAGAGAAATTATTTGCTTTTGAATATTGAGAAACACAGGACAACACAGCTGGAAACAATGTCCAAGTTAGATATAAAATGGCTGCTGCAGCATGTCAAAGTTGGATTATTGGCATGAGAAAGTTTGTGAATCAAGAACGAAATTACTTGAGGCTAAGTTAAAAAAGTAAAGTGTTGCTTAATAAGATTTGTTGGTTATTTGTGACTTTTATGAACAATGGATAAACCCAACTGCTTTAACTTAAGGTGGTGCACACATGCACGCACACATGCAGATGCACACGTGCGCATGCACATGCACACACACATGCAGATGCACACGTGCGCATACACATGCACACACACATGCAGATGCACACGTGCGCATGCACATGCACACACACATACAGATGCACACGTGCGCATGCACATGCACACACACATGCAGATGCACACGTGCGCATGCACATGCACACACACATGCAGATGCACACGTGCGCATGCACATGCACACACACATGCAGATGCACACGTGCGCATGCACATGCACACACACGCACACACACACACACACACACACACACGTGCACACACACACACACACATGCACACACACATGCACACACACACATGCACACACACACACACACACGTGCACACATACACACACACACGCACACACACACGAGTTTGATGTGGCCTTTTTCATTCTCTAGAATCAAAAAGTAGAGGGGAGTTGATCAAAGTTCGCCTATTTCTCAAGGTACTCGCCATAGACAAGAACATCACTTCACCCTTTGCAATGATAAAGTGCAGAAATCATTGAGAAAGGTACACATACATTTCAGCACACCTGCTTTGACATCTTCAACATCAAATAAACCAAATAAACCAAATGTTGCACAATGTTCTTTGATTGGTCCAATTATATGGATATCACAAGATAAGTCTGGACAGTGTGGGAGATGAATTAGAAATTTCAAACCATTTCCGGAAGCATATAACCCAAGACATTTCAAGTCTGGTCACATTGAGGTCCATTGTTATACACCTTAAACTTAGCAGCTGTACTGAAGCTTAGTAGTGGAAATGGGAGAGACTATGTGGGAGAGAATGGGGGTGGTGGGCCGCAGATTTGAAATATTGTAAGGAAGAGCTCAAGAGAATGGATTGAGGGAGACAGTCACACAGGTGAGAAAAGAGGTGTAGGAAAGGATGAAGTTGAGCGTCCCATTTAGACTTAGGAAAGGTAATACGCAATGGGTTTCTTGTAGAATGCATATGACCTGGAGGACCAAGGTCTCGGCAAAAATGTGTGAGGGCAGGAGGAGCAAGACCAGAACATAACAAATAAACATAGGGGCATCACCTGGTAGACATCACCTTGTGCTCACCTGGTAGAATAAACAGTATACTGCACTGACTAAAGGTATTTTAAACCAATTTCAATGGTTGCTAGAAGACTTGCATGTGGAATGTGGCTTGTGGAAGCATGTGGAATGTGGAATCATGTGGAATCTAGCATGTGGAATCATACTAACATAATCATGAGACTTTAAACAAACAAACAAAACCAATTTTTCTAATTCCTTGAACAAACATTGGTATGTCACGGATGATGAAGTTTGTGGTGAAGTTTCATCAGAATTGCATATGTAGTTTCTGAGAAGAAAGCAAATACCTATTTTGGGGGGCAACCCACCCCCCTCTGCCCCCCGTAGATCCCCAAAGGGGCAGATTTTTTTAAATGTCGTGAACAAACTTTGGTACATCACGGGTGATGAAGGTTGTGGTAAAGTTTCATCGAAATCGTCTGTGTAGTTTCAGAGAAGAAAGCAAATATCTATTTTGGTGGTTGCCCCCCAAAATAGGTATTTTTTGTTTTTGTTTGTTTGTTTAAAGTCTTATGATTATGTTAGTATGATTCTACATGCTGCCCTGTCTTCTAGCAGCCATTGAAATTGATATAAATTGTTAAATGCCGTTAGTCAGTACAGTAGACTGTTTATTCTACCAGGTGAAAATAAACTCATTGGGGGTATTGCCCCTATGGTTTTTGTAATACTGTGCCCCATATTTAATTTCTTTTTCCAAAAATGCTGCTTTCTTTTTTTTGGGATATGCCATTATAATCAAAATCATCAAAAAATAAGTGGTCTGATCTACAAAATGATCATTTATTTTCACATCTAACATTATATCTTCCACATACACATATTCACAATTTAACAACAAAAGATTTACAAAAACGAGGATGTTCTGACAATCGATATTGAAATAGAATAAAACAAGTCAGGAGACGACGATGGTTCACGAGCGAGCGGTATTCAATGACAACGGACGGACTATAACCGAAACAGGCCTGGAAATGTCAAAACGAAGGTTACTGACCTTGAAATAAGATAGAAAATAATGTATAATCAGTTATGAGGTTAGTTAGCTACACAATACCGAAAATTCGGTGAAAAATGAAATGAAAAACAATAAATAATAATAATAAAATAAATAAATTTTAAAAATATATAAAAATCGAGCTCCGTGGGGCTAGACACATGACATTGGCCTAACCAAATATCGAAACCCCTGTCAGATTCCACCAAACCCCTTGGAGAAGATGTAGCTTGAACTCGATTACCCCCTAAAAAGACATCTTTTTCGGGCGTGGCTCCGCCCACAATGGGCAGGACACAACTAGATCATGATATCAACCTCCCACCCAAGTTTCATCAAGATCGGATGATATCATCGGGTAGTTATGCTGCGGACAGACAGATACAGACACACACAGACAGACAGACACACACACATGACGAATATAGTGGTCACTTGATAACTCATGAACCAACTAGAATGACACTCCGTCGAGCGCAAACCTCCGCCAGGCTGAACAGTTTACGTTTTGTATCCCACTGATAGGTCAGATATGGTCAGATCTTAACCAAAATATAATCGGCTTGTTCTTGACACCTGCCCAACTCATCCACCAAGTTTTGTCGTAAGTCATCCACAACTTTTTGAAATATCATGGAATATATCATTTTTGGCCCGATCACTAAATGGTGAAGAATCACTCATAAAAATTTTAAAATTCTCGTATCCGGATCCGGATCCGGATCTTCACCAAAATTGAATCATTTCATCGGCATCACATATCCAACCTCTCCACCAAATTTTGTCTAAATCCATCCACAACTTTTGAGACATTCTGTTTACAAAGAGACAAACAAATAGACAGGGGTGAAAACATTACCTCCAACCACCTTCGGTGATGGAGATAATCAGCTGAAAGAAAATTTGAGTTTTTGAAATTTATTTTCAATATCATACCTTAATATTGTAAATATGCATTGAGCTGTATGCTTCAAATATAAAAACACATATTTGCTTCAAAATATTTTTTCATAAGCCTTGAGACTCACCTCACAAGGACAAGCACACAGAATTTCATAGTCGATCTCGAGGCCATGGTAAAACCGTGCTGGTTTCACTGTGAAAGAACCCTTCTTCTCACTCTTGTATTGCTCACATATGGGTTTGCCGTCCATCTCTTTCTGGGCTGTGAGTTTTACCCGGAAGGTATTCTGAAGGAAGTGCGACAGAAAATCCGACGTTATTTTTATTCAACGTCAACTCGAGATCTTCGGATTCAAGACGACATTTTTGTACAATGAGGTTGAGGCTCCAGAAAAAGGTCAAACAGAACAAAAGAAAATTACGAACCCTTAGAAGGTAGCAAACTTCCTGAATGACCTCAGAATATCCTTTGTCTGACTTTATTATATCAGCACTTATAGTCCGTGGGCTGAGTAGGGTTTACATGCACCCCCCCCCCCCCCCCCACAACTTAACTTCCCGGGTATGTCCATGTACCCCCCACCCTAGGGGTTAGGAAAAACCATGTTAACAGAAAAAAAACTCATTCCCAAGGTACCTCCCACGCATATTTTGATGTTACCCCCCTGTGTCAGTGATTTCCGAAAATTAGGGGTAGGCGAAATTCAAATGGCCATAACCTTTTACCTAGTCATCCTATGGTTGCATATGACCCCTCAAAATGTTTGTCCTGGGACACTCTTTACAATGATATGTGTTATATGCAAATGAGGTCACTAATGAGGTCACCAGAGGTCAAACTATGACGTAATTTGGGGGTTGCCCAAAATCCATGACCTTGAAAGTTAAAAATGACCTGAGGTAGGCAAGAAATTGGTAAAGGAATGTTTTATTATGCCTTTTTGATAGTACATATATCAAGACAGTTTATGGAAAAAACAGCTTCGAAAAATTCCAAGTATTGACTGGTTGGCGGTCGTTTGAATGTAGAGGACGAATTCGAAAAATGACCAAAATTTGTTCTTTCAACCTCCAAAGCATCAATACTTGGTTTTGATGACAAAGATTTGCTAAATGGGTTGAAAGGTGGTATCATAACATAATATTCCAAAACTGGCTATAATCTGACATTCAAGGTCAGATTATCAAGGTCAAAGGTCAACTGGGTGCATAATTTTCTTTCAAGGAAAGTCATTTGCCAGTTCGCAATAATCACAAAACCAACCAAAAAAATTATTACAGTTATTTAAGAAATTATGTCACCATTCAGATCCAAGTTACACCATTCCCCGAGTGAATTCTATGCCCCAAATAAAAGCTAACCTGTAAGATGTGACATTGATTGTGGTTCAACCAACTTCACTTCAGTTTAATGACAGAACTTAATCATCGTCGCTCTCACTTCCACTCTCTTCACTTGTACATGACATTTCATCGCCTTGGTCATTGTTATCATCTCCATCCTCCTCCTCCTCATCATCACTGTTCTCACTCTCCAGTTTCTGTTCAAGGATATCCACCAGTTTGGTTGGCAAAATGTCATGATCTGTCCATTTTGGCTGCAGGGTCCCACTTTCGTCTACCCATCCATGTCCATGAATTGGATTCGGCATATCAGGATTTGGGATGTGAGCTCGCCTCCATATGGCAACTTGATAATTCGCACGTTCGGCATGCTGTTGCAGACAGCTTTTGCATGGGGGCAAGGAACCCATGTCGAACGACTTCTTGGGATCCAGGGTGCCTCCAGTGGCACACTTAGCCTGTAGTACAAGGTACCTCAGTTCATTTACAGTTTTGACGTTTGGTTTCCCATACAGTGCACAAGTGAATTCCTCCAGCATGTGCTGGACGTCATTGTCCACTTCCCAACTTTCACCAACTCGACAGAATGCCTCCTGGAAATTGATACTCTTTTGGAGAAGTTTTATCGCTTTGATTTTCCCTTTCCCCTTGAAAGCACTCGTGCTGTCGCAGCCACTGAGAGCATGAAGGCCAAGTAATGCTGATCGTAAAACAGGTGAAACGGATTCTGTGATTTTGTTCATGTCCAAGCAACGTTTCGAATTGCCTTTCCCTGTTTCGAACAGTATTCTGATCCCCTCTAATCGACTAACATGGAACAACAAGATGAAGAAGATATCGCTGTCTGGACTGCGAACCCGCACACATTTGTACCCGACTTCCTTAGCGTACAGACAGTACAGAATGATCCGCGAGTCTGTTTCTTCCTGAGTTGACTTGAGACCAACAAGCTCCTCTACTGAAGTGGTTTCCCCATCAGATGTTAGACGGTATGCCCTCCCTTCTACAACAATGGTAACACTCCGATCCTTTAGTGAGCTTGTGAATTCACCACCACTCCAAGTGGACAATAGGATTCTGATCAGTTGTTCTTTGTTTTCATCATTGGTTAGGAAAACTCCCCAGTCTTTTGGTCTTCTTGTTTTTTCACCACTTACGATGAGCTTATCTCCACAACCCCACCTCCGTCGTTCTGCTGACTTGACTGAATCTGGCTTGTACATGTCTGTGCTGAAGAAAACATCATGCTTTGTTGTTAGAGACTTGAATACCTTCTGAGCTATTTCCCCAAAAGTGTTTGGTATTTCCCTCATGTAATAGAAACAAGCATTTCCGTCCTCGATAACCAGACTGTCTTTGATATCAGGAGGTGCAGATGAACAGTCCTCGTCCAAATCCTTTACAAGATAGGCGAGTCCCTTAGACCTATCTGTCTTTGCCATATATCCATGTGCTCCTGCTAGACTCAATGGCACTGGTGTTACAGGATAGGTCAGTAGCTCCCGCAGGTCGAGTTTTGCTCCAGGAAGCTTTTGGGACTGAACTAGCAGTTAAAATGTGATGCTTCCCTGCTGCTTATACTCAACGGTTTTATTTGTGGAGGATTTGACTAGCACAGCCTTGTTCATATCTTCCATTGTTTTCAACTTTAGTCTTTTGATCGGCTCGAAGAAATTCTCATGTGTCTTCAGCCGTTCCTCTATAAAGTTTTTCTTCCGGTCTGCTCCTGCGGATTCTGCACGCAGAATGTCCCGTTCAACGTCAGAGCTGGCGGGTGCACCAGAAGAAAGGCAGTATAACTTGTCTGCATCCGGAAGTTCGAAGGGGTTATTGAAACTTGTCACAGCTTCTACAGTCCGTTTCACCTGCTTTTCACTGCGCTGCACTTCAGCATGACGTACATCCTTGTGTTTCTTCCCCGTCTCTGCATCTGGTGCCATGTCAGCCATGCTGTAGGTCGCTTGGAAGTACTCAGCCCTTTCTTTTGAAGTCCGTGCCCATCTCTGGTACGCCCCATAATTAGTCGAGATGCCAGATATCCCTGCTCCACTTCCACCCCCTCCCCTGGATTTCGCGTTTTTCATGAATGTCTCTTCAATAGTCGTGTCGACTGCACATCTATTCCCTGGTATGAATGATCGAGCTACACTTATTGCCCCCCGTTTCAACAAGTCCGTTGCTCCAGGATGAGACCTCTCGATATTTGCGATGAAAAGAGCAAAGAATGTCAAGTACCTAGCGTAGTTCTGACCATCGAAACTAAAGAAAAGATCAGGCATCAAGCCAAGACATTCACCATAGAGAACGAAGTCATTTGTCTTCACTGCCTCAAGTAATGCCAGGGTCAACCACACACGATCTATGTAGGACATCCATAGCTTAGCAGTTTTGCCAAGTTCACCTTGCCTTACACCATCACGAAACTTGAGGTAGTCTTCTATGTAAGATCTGAGGACTGTATCCTGCAAAACTGCTGCTTCAGTTTTGCTCCCCACTGACTGAATCAGTTCCATGATCAGATGCTTTGATTCCTGTGGACTTCCGTCAAAGGGCAATTTCTCGCCTCGGCCATCAAGGAAACGTACGAGCAGTAGGCGTTCCAACGACTCCACCAACACCTTGTGACAGTGAATAGACCGTCCGTAGTTCTTACCAGATATCACACCACTGATCGATCCTGGTGAAGACAGACCAGCTTCTAGTAGAATGTCGGACAATCCTGTACCTTTCATCATCTTGCCAATCATCTTTGGCAATCAGTCATTTTTCGAATTCGTCCTCTAAATTCAAACGACCGCCAACCAGTCAATACTTGGAATTTTTCGAAGCTGTTTTTTTGCATAAACTGTCTTGATATATGTACTATCAAAAAGGCATAATAAAACATTCCTTTACCAATTTCTTGCCTACCTCAGGTCATTTTTAACTTTCAAGGTCATGGATTTTGGGCAACCCCCAAATTACGTCATGGTTTGACCTCTGGTGACCTCATTAGTGACCTCATTTGCATATAACACATATCATTGTAAAGAGTGTCCCAGGACAAACATTTTGAGGGGACATATGCAACCATAGGATGACTAGGTAAAAAGTTATGGCCATTTGAATTTCGCCTACCCCTAATTTTCGGAAATCACCGACACAGGGGGGTAACATCAAAATATGCGTGGGAGGTACCTTGGGAATGAGTTTTTTTTCTGTTAACATGGTTTTTCCTAACCCCTAGGGTGGGGGGTACATGGACATACTCGGGAAGTTAAGTTGTGGGGGTGGTGCATGTAAACCCTACTCAGCCCACAGACTATTAGACACATAAATCTTACACATCTAACCTTAATACCGCAACTGCATCTCTGCCATTTTAAAGCATTTTCTTTTATCTGAGAGCAGTCTGCCTTCTGCATGAAAGTTGAAGAATAAATCATTGAATTATCTTGTCCATAAATTGAAAAACAAATTCTGTCTTTGATAATAATAAAAACACGACAATGTTCAACTTAGACATTTTTACAACAGTTCTCAACAATAATTCCAACATTCATGAATCAATAATGTAAATACCCTTATTTGTTAGGAATCACATAATCATAACAGATACATTGTTTTCTTGTCTCTTATTGGTTGGTAATTCATGTAAATTGCTCTATGTTCTCCAAATTTTGTAATTTAAAATTTACTTTTGTATAAAAAATACACCTCCCTGAAATACTATGCAACCTTATTCCTGGGACTGAACGTGTGGTATTTATTTTATGGTAAGGACAGTACAAAGGATTTTTATGCCTCCGCGCCCGAAGGTGGCCGGAGGTATAATGTTTTCGGGTTGTCCATCTGTCCGTCCGTATGGGCTAAACCTCGTTTTTCTCAGCAACCACATGTCCAATTGAGGCGAAACTTTCAGGGTAGGAGTGACACCCGTGCAGAGTGTTTTTATGATAATGGTGACATCATAGGTCACGTGGTATGGCAGCCATGTTAGCCTAAACGCAAATAATTAAAAAATTATTTCTCCGAAACCACTGAATGGAAAAATTTGAAACTTGGCACATTGTCAAGTACTCCCAATGGGGAACAAAAGCATGACAATGATGACATCATTGGTGAAGTGGTATGCCAGCCAAAAATGCTTTAATAGAATTCCTTATCCTAAATATCTGAAATTGCATGAACATGATCTATGACCCATTTGTATTGAAATATTATATTTATGACATCATAGGTCACATGGTTTGGCAGCCATATTGGATTTAACCTAAAACCTTTAAAAAACATCTTCTCCCAAACGACCAAATTGATTGTCTCGAAACTTTACGTGTGTCATTGACTTGGCATGGCGATTAAAAGATGATCACGAAAACATCATTGGTCACATGATGTGGCAGCCATATTGGATTAAAGGAAAATATTAAATAATTATCTCTGAAACCGCTTACCCTATCGATGTGAAATTTTACAAATATCACTTAACACCATTTTTGCATATAGTTTTAAAATGATGATGTCATAGGTCACGTGGTTTGGCAGCCATCTTGGATAGAAAAACAAACCCTATATGATCAACAGGAAACTTCACAAACGTGATCCCCAACCCATACATATGCAGAGTGGACATTTTTAAGGTCATATGTCACGTGGCATGGCAGCCATATTAGCTTGAAAGCCGATATTTATAGAAAAATAACTTCTCTGAAACCGCTTCACCAACCGATGTGAAACCTGTCATGGCGGGTGAAAATGTGATACTTGAGAACAGCTGAAGGGACTTAAATCAAACTTGTTTATTTTTAGGACAGCGAACGAGGCCATCTAACCCTTGTGGGACTATGTGGAGGCATATTGGCGACACAGCCGCATTGCTCTAGTTTAATATGTGACCACAACTTCAAATTACATTACAACTGGTGATAATATTGACGATATTATGAGGACTGAATATAATAAGAAAGCGGCTAGTTTCTAAATACTATGTATATTTCACCTGCTTACAGATGCCGAGACCAAAACCTATAAGAATGAAGAGAACATATCGGGATGAAAAAGAAAGTAGAGTGAAGATAAAACTATTAAGAGTGCAGTGTGATCAAGTCTTACAATTTCTCCTGCTTTGGCCTTGAAGTCTGTGCCTAAAGACCGCATGTTCTCATTCGGGTTATCAGAAAAGAAATCAGCCCGGATGCTGCGTGGTATATTCTCAGCTTGCAGATGCATATTTGACTGCAGGGCCTGTAAGTGCACACACAATCAACAGTTTTTCTACCCATGGTGCACCGTAATACATTGCCATGAAGGTGTGCTTCCCCTGGTTCCTGTTTTTATCGGAGTCATATTTCCCAAATGTCCAAAACATAGCTGAAATGTCATTTACGTAGATAGTTAGCAAACATTTTCATGAAATCCACAGGCCTAAATGCAAGGATTGTGGTTCCTTACAAGTTAAGATAGGTGTACTCTCTGCCATAAAAAAAAAAACACTGAACATGTGATTGTTGTTAATGCAATTTATTTACGTGACATCATGGGACACGGATGAGGTGCAAACTTCAGACAGATGTAATGCTGAATATAATTACATGCCCATTTCGGTGTGACATAATTACACAATACTGTGTTGTGGTGAATGATGAAAAATGAATGAATGAAAGTGACATTGTAATGGATTGTTCGTCTCGCCCGCAAACCCAAAAGGTTTGCTGGACGATTGCAACATCCCTGAAGTCTGTGTGTATGTCCACATCTATATATTGTTGCGGATATGAGGACTGTATTTTGTTTTGATTGTGTGTATTATTATTAGTGTTCATTCTGCACCTCCTGCCTCCGGAGTTGTGTAAAGGTCAAAGGGCGTCCCCATAATTAGTCCATAAAGCATCCACACTACAGCCAATCATAGAATACCCCTGTTCAATAGTTATATCTTATTATGTGTTTTAGGGTAAGGCTGTGTCTCCCATTAATTGAAATACTCCATTGCACCAGTGAAAGAGATAGATTCCCTTCATTCCCACTCCCAAAACTTCCATCCCCCCTTTTCATCAATTGCCATTCGCATTGCCAACCAACAATTGCCGCCATTGACCACGAGGCAGGGTTGGGGAAGAAAGGCGGGTCCCCACCTCGTCATAGAGGGGAGGAGTGAGTCAGCCCCACTCAACCAACCACGAACAAGGGGTTGGACTTGGAGAGGGTGTGGAGAGAAACATCGAGGAGGTTCGCGAAGGTTGAGGGGTGGGGCCTATATAACCCGCAGGCAGGGCGTTTCCAAAAAGAGATGAGCTTTTACAGAGAGACGAGAGGAAGTCCAAGCGGTTGAGTCCAAGAGAGGCGCTTTGAGTTGAGTCCGAGAGAAGTCCAGAGTTGAGCTGCAGCTCGAGCCACCGAAACTGCATTTACTGCAGCTCGAGCCACCGAAACTGCACTTACTGCAGCTGGAGCCACCGAAACTGCAGCCACAGCAGCGTGAGGCCTGGACGGCAGTTTGGAGCAGGGCCGCGAAGGAGCGGCGGCTGCCCAACGAGTCGATCGGTTGCAGGACCAGTTGGACCTCCCTATCCCGCCAGCCATCCATCTCCCGCCAGTCCTATCATCATTCCCCGCGTGAGTCTGTCCTTGTTTGTTCTGTCCCTGGGTTAATTAAGACTGTAGGTAAGCTAGCGTTGCACTGTGTATCTAATATCTTCTGTAAATAAACGTGACTGCTTTCTTCCTGCTTATATGTGTAAATAATAAATCCAATTACTCTTCTGTACGTCTTCTTCCTCTTTGTATTCGGTCGCTTTAGAGTTTTCCATATTGAGCAGCCGCGGTGCGATACGGCCAACGTTTGGGTGGAATCGGGTTCTAGTCGGGGAATAACTGTTCGGTCGCGGTAATACCACCGCTCGGTAAAATAACATCCTTTAACCGCGTCCGTAACAATATTTTCACATTAAAATTGTTTCTCTCTGCAACTGTTTGTCCAATCAATGCTAAACTTTAAACGGAGGATGGACTCCCCATGGAGAATATTTTATTGATAACACCAACGTCATAGGTCACATGGTATGATAGCCATATTTGACTATAGGCGAAAATATGGACATCTTCTCCAAAACCACTCAACAAAAAAATGTAACTTGGCAAATGCCATGGAATATATAGTAATAACGATGACATCAGTGAATTGGTATTCCAAACATAATTGGTTGAATCAAAATCCTCATTCAAAAAATCTGAGACTTCATATATCTGATCTATGACTCAATGTGAGTGAAAAATTAAATGTATGACATCATCGGTCACATGATCTGGTGGCCATATTGAAAATAAAAACATTTATTAAATCTTCTTCTTTAGAACCGCTTTACAGATCGATGCGAAACTTCATACATATGATCGACTAGCCATGGGGAATAGTTTGATTTTTTTTTTCATATTAATCTTCATTGATGCAATTTAGCCTTAATATACACAAACGTTGTTGATAAATATCCTAATATAATCAATCAATAATCAATAAAGCTATGGATAATGTCAATGTATATGACATAATAGGGTGCATGGTTGATATGGATATATGGGCCATAATAGTAGAGTGCTCAGTTGACAATGGTATTGTTGTTCAGAATGCGTGACTATGTGCTCTACTGAGTGCCATTCTCATTACAACATGTGATCAATATGGTTTTTGGATGATCCACATGCCGGTGTCTTAGAAAGACTGTTTCAAATTTGTTCGGAACGCCTCGTGTCACCTCTTAAAACCTAAGGGTGCATGAGTTGCACATGCTGAACGATTGTTGGATGAGGAAATTAAGTTGTGTTTAAACTTGTAATCAGATGTTCTGTAAATTCCTCATGCCAACAAGACCCTTGAAATGAATGCTGGAACACGCTTTCAACAATTAGATTATCAATTCTACATGTTAGTTTTTTTTATGGCAGAGACTGTATTAAAATGTCATCATGATTTAAAGCACGACACACATTGAATGAAACTAGCAACGGTACCTGCCCTAAGGGTGGGGCTTCAATTGGGAGGCGCAAATGATTATTTAAACGATTTATATAAACATCCGTTATATCATATCACACGCAGATCATCAAAATCTATACTATTTTAAAAATTCCAATAAAAAAACCACATCACTGTTCATATTGGTAAATATTATTCCATCGTGTTTCAAATCGTGGTATCAACTGTACGCTTTTCTTTAGGAAAAAAAAGGGAATGATTTTGTACCTCTTCTTCAGCTTAGAACTTCAAGATAGACGTGAATAAATACTGTGAATAAATAAATAAATTTTGTATACTAGAATTGTCGCATTAGTGCAACTAGCAACGGTACCCGCCCTATGGGCGGGGCTTCAATTGGGAGGCCCAAATGAAAAGGCAAAATATTAGAAATTGAGGCTTTTTTTGTTTTAAACGATTTATATAAACATCCGTTAAATCGTATCACACGCAAATCATCAAAATATAAACAGTATTTGTAGAATTTCAATAAAAGCCACATCACTGTTCATATCGGTAAATATTATTCCATCGTGTTTGGAAAAACTGGAAAATTAGAGGAAAAAAATGGAAAAACAATATAGCCTATTTTACTCTCGGGGATCCCAGGATTACCCACCCAAAATATCGAGGCGATCGGTTCAGCCGTTTTTGCGGTACCTTTGAACGGACGGACAGACTGACGGACAGACAGACGGACGGATGGACATTTGGTGAATTATAGTAAGATGAAGGATGAGAATTCGTGAAAGTTCCAGTTGTTCTTACTTTGAAAGAGCTCTTGAGGATTTCCATGATGTTGCTGGAGTCATCGTCGAGCTCTCCAATTGTTGAGTCCGGGAAGAAATGAGACAGACGCTGCAATACAGTGTTTTTGAAAGTTTGTCAACAACAGCACATCAGTGGGAATAGTAGATTTAAAGAGGGATGTTAATAATAAGCCAGCTATAAAAGCATTCCTTCTTGAATAATATATGAAACAGTTTTATTTAATGATATGTGAGCAATTAGTCTCATGAGAAGTAAACTGGGCTATTCCACATACAATGTGAAATTGAATGAAGTGCATAAAAGTAATCATTCCAGGTCAATACTACTTTGGTGTTTATGGTAGTGTTCAAAAATATATTTGAGGCTTATACTGAGCTTCGTTCAGTGCGAGTTGAATGAGATTCCAAATTGGAACCTGAGCTTTAAAGCTCGTATTTTCGCAGAACTTGTGTCATGTTTGATAGATAGGATAGTTCACTTCTCAGTCATTCAATTTTGACATCATGTTCCACAAATCCTGGTTCGGAGTTTGCTACATCGAGACATCGGATTGGCAGTTCCTCCTTCAAGTTCATCAAAGCTAAGTTTCCCAGAACAGATACGATGAGTCTTACTTTTTTATATTAATTCCTGCGTTGCCTGTCGTGTTTTCGTCCAACGTCGAAACGTTCCTCGAAGCAACTAGCATTCGCCTCCTAGAAAGCAAATACGACTGAAGGCAACCTCAGATCATTCCATAAAGCATGCAACAAGTGTGTGTCTACTCTCAGGAGAGCCAAAAAGCAACATTGGTTCAACGTCAGGAATGAACTTTCAAACTCATCTCCCTCCTCCAAAACCTGGTGGTGCCTTGTTAAGTCTGTATCTGGTGTATGCAAGCTCCCCTTCCATCCCTTCCCTCTCTTCAAATGGCACCACAGCCGACTCCATTCGTGAGAATGCTGAATGCCTCAATTATGTGTTTGCTTCCAGATCTTGTGTCCTCAACCCATCACTCTCGGTATCCATGCCCATGTCGTACAAAACTGCTCCTGGGCCATGAGAAGTTGGATAGGTTTTTTTCAAACCCTCGACTCTGTAACTGGAAAGGATGGCATCAGCTCACATGTCCGAAAAGCCAGCTCTGCTGCTCTTGCACATATCAATCGCAGTTGATATGAATTATTTCCTTTTCTCCAATGACTCCATCTCAGCTGATCAATGTCGATTCAGACCAGGTCACTCTACTTTGGACGTGCTGCTTCTACTTGTGCAACAATGGATGGAGGCCCTCGGTGTCATATATGAGATCAGGGCCGTTTCTTGAGACATCGAGCTGAAGCTTCCCATATAATCTGGCATCCTGCCTTGCTCTCCAAACTTTCTGTCTATGACATTCAAGGCCAACTCCACACTCGGTTACTGACTTCTCCCACTCTCATAGCCAATATGTGGCTTTCAATAGAATCCTTCCATCTCCTTGCCCGGTCAAGGATGGGGTGAACCAATGCAGAGTTATAGGCCCAGTCCTATTCCTAGTCTTCATGAACAATATATCTGACTCTCTGGAAAATCCTCTTTATCTCTTTGCTGATGACTCTACCCTCTGCCGTGATATCACTCATCCTTCAGATAAACAGGCACCAGTGCCTTCCCTCTCTTCAAACCTTGACAAAATCACAAGCTGGCCAAACTTTTAGAATATGTCTTTTAATCCTGAGAAAACCCACACTCTCTTTCAGCTGTTCACCACCATCTCAGATCGTTTCCAATCGAAAACCATGATCTTTTCTTCACCCGTTAATCCTCCTCCCTCCAAAATTTTGTTTCTGTATCCATCTTATCCACCTGCTGCACTCTTCCTTCCCCTCAATCTTACCCATGCATCCCTTGTTGTCAGTCTCCGTTTATTTTCTCCCGTAGCTCTACTGTTGGCATTTCCCCTTCTCTTTCTGCTGTTCCTTTTGTGATGTTGCATCCTAATCCATTCTGGGTCCTAGGTCTTCCACGAGCCTAGACTCTGTATACAAAAATTGTGTATATATATATTTACTCGCTGCGCTCGCCTCACCAAGCGTCGTTACTGAGGAACGGGCTTATTTTAGCTGAGGATAATGACTGTACCTGAGTTGCTGTGTTGTCATGATTTACACCAATCATAATACAAACAATTATTTTGCACAAATGTATTTGTTGTGTTTGTGATATTACATTTTTATAAGCAATTTAGGTTGAAGATTTAGGTTGAATGTTTTTTTTTCAAGAAAGAACCCCTCAGCACATACATAGGGGAGGGGTAGGTGCAGACTGGAAATTTGGGATGATTACACCTCACCACCATGTAATTCAAAACACCTCACCACCACGTAATTCAAAACACCTCACCACCAAGTAATTCAAAACATCTCATCACCAACTAATTCAAAACACCTCACCACCACATAATTAAAAACACCTCACCACCACGTAATTATAAATACCTCACCACCACGTAATTCAAAACACCTCACCACCATGTGATTTTAAAACACCTCACCACCATGTGATTTAAAAACACCTCACCACCACGTCATTTAAAAACACCTCACCACCAAGTAATTCATTCATTCATATATTCACCACCACGTAATTCAAAACACCTCACCACCACATAATTAAAAACACCTCACCACCACGTAATTATAAATATCTCACTACCAGGTAATTCAAAACACCTCACCACCATGTGATTTTAAAACACCTCACCACCATGTGATTTAAAAACACCTCACCACCACGTCATTTAAAAACACCTCACCACCACGTCATTTCAAAATACCTCACCACCACGTGATTCAAAATACCTCACCACCACGTGATTCAAAACCACCACAACGTTATTAAAAACACTTCACAACCACGGAAACAAAAGTTTGAGGGAGTCGTTAAGTGACAACACAGACACTGCCCAGATGTGTAGATATATAGATAAATGACTGTACCCGAGTTGCCGTTTTGTCATGGTTTAAACCAATCATAATTCAAACAATTATTTTGCACAAATGTATTTGTAATATACGTGATATCACATTTGATAAACAATTGAAGTTGAAAAAAAAAATTCCCCAAAAAATTCCAAAAATAAATAAATAATAATTTGGAAAATTTTTCAAAACAATACCCTTTGGACATACCGACGGGAGAGATATGTGCATACCAGAAGTTTGGTACGATTTCATAAAAGTTTGAGAAAGTAGTTCAGTGACAACACAACACAGGACAGGACAGACGCTGCACAAATATATATATATATATATAAAGCTGTGTAATTGCTGTGTAATTGCTCAGCTGTGTAATTAGTCCATACAAGGTATTTTATATACTGTATATAACTATATATATATATATATATATATATATATATATATATATAACCACCTTTAGAGGCCATTTTTCCCCGCAAGCGGGGGTTGGCCTTTTTCGGGGACCGTGGTTGTTGTTTTTTGGTCCCCTTTTTGAAGCAATGTTTTACGGCCGGATGCCCTTCCTGACGCCAACCCTTTTTGTCGCCTTTTTACGACAAACAGGGAATTACCAGTGAACTGGTACTCAATTAGCCGACCTCGGAAGGATGACAGGCTGAGTCAACCCCCCTGGCATTAATTCGGCGATCGACCGGGATTCGAACCCAGGATCCTAGGATCCTAAGCCCTCACCCTAGCCGCTTGCCCAACACCAGGGCTATATACAGTATATAAAATATAAAACCAGCACCATTATATACAGTACATACCCACCAGCACCAGCACCCGCACCAGCACCAGCACCAGCACCAGGGATATATACAGTATATAAAATACCCACCAGCAAGATGTACCATTCCCTCGTTCCTTATGTTGATCATTTGTCCCACTTGGAAAATTCACTTCCATCTTTGCTGCCTGACTCTTCCTGGTATTTAATTAGTCCATACAAGTCCATGGCCATATTGGGGACTTGTTTCTGGTTAGGTTATGGAAAAATGCATGTTCAATATTGTCTATATTGAGGTTTTGTAGGATATGTTCCTCGTGTTTTATGGAAAACTATTTATTGAATAAATGTGCCATTTGCCATGCCCGTTCGTTTTCATGGTCATCGTTTTAAATGAAACTGCCAGAACTAGTGAGGTGACACTCATCTTGTGTCTGCTATTGATGGGAAGAATCAGAGAGGTCGAGTGAGTGCTAGATCAGGCGAGATAATTGGGTGATGCTTCATCCCTGCTCTGTGGTTCATTCAGCCAATTGGACCTTTTGGCTTTTTGGAGCCATCTCCATGTGTACACAATTTTCCTTGAGGATACCAAATGTAAGGTGTGCACACATGACAAAATGGTGTCAGAGTACACTTAAAATTTGCACCTCAAAAGAGGATTTGTTAATGCTGTACATAAATTTAAATAAAAATGGAAACATGATTTTTTTTTTTTTGATTGGTAAAGTTTTATGGAGCTGTTCCTGGCATGACATAGCTGCTGCAGAATTTTGATTTTGGAAAGTAGGGGATAGCACGTTAAATAGCCACAATGACAAAGGACATGATGGTAATTGGGTCAGGAGACGCACTTACACTAGAGGGGCCAACACCAGTGTCAAATGGGTTGGAAGTAGGGTCAGAATTATAAAGTCATCTACAGTCACGTGAAAAAGTAAGTACACCCCATGTAAAGCTTTGACTTTTTCAACATATTTCAACATACAGCTATTTGATCTTCATTTCAACAATATTGATAGATAAAGGTGATAAAATATAACAAATATCATGAAACATTTACAT
The DNA here is from genome assembly GCF_964187855.1 of Myxine glutinosa. Classification (NCBI taxonomy): domain Eukaryota; kingdom Metazoa; phylum Chordata; class Myxini; order Myxiniformes; family Myxinidae; genus Myxine; species Myxine glutinosa. The sequence continues at coordinate 178,970,051 of NC_136261.1, forward strand.
TTTGTAGTCCATTGTATAATTTAAATAAACATAAATGCAAATTTCGCATGTGGAAAACGTAAGTACACCCCTACATTTATCACCACTTCAAATACCTAAAATTTGGTGCAAATTTGGTGCTCAGGTGCAAATGAGTAGAACATCGTTAGAGAGGATCTTGGAGGAACCTGTCTTATTTAAACCTCAGACATTTAGTTTGGTTTGCTCTTTGTTGTTGAAGTGTGCGGCGTCACCATGCCTAGATCAAAAGAGCTCTCTGATGCCTTCAGAAAGAAGGTTATAGATGCCTACGAGTCTGGGAAGGGATTTAAAAAGATCTCCAAACAATTTGAAATCAATCATTTGATTGTCCGGAAGATCATCTACAAGTGGAGAAGATTCCAAACAACTGCCAACTTGTTCAGGCCAGGCCGCCCCAGCAAGTTCAGCCCGAGAGCAGACCGCAAGATGCTGGAAGAAGTCTCTAAGAACCCCAGAATGTCATCACGGGACCTACAGGTAGCTCTTGCCACTGTTGATGTCAAAGTGCACGAGTCTACCATTAGAAAGAGGCTGCAAAAAATTTGATCTACATGGGAGGTGTGCCAGGAGGAAACCTTTGCTGTCCAGAAAGAACATCAGGGCAAGACTAAAGTTTGCCAATGAACACCTAGGCAAAGACCAGCACTTCTGGAACAATGTGCTCTGGACAGATGAGTCAAAGGGAGAGCTATTTGGCCACAGTACTAGAAGACATGTTTGGCGAAATCCAAAGACAACATTTGACCACAAGAACCTTTGACCAACTGTAAAGCATGGTGGTGGAAATATTATGGTTTGGGGCAGCTTTGCTGCATCAGGGCCTGGGCAGCTCACCATCATAGAATCCACTATGAATTCTTCATTGTACCAGAGGGTGCTTGAGGATAATGTGAGGCCATCTGTCAGAAAGTTGAAGCTCAACCGAAGGTGTACCTTGCAACACGACAATGACCCTAAACATACCAGTAAATCCACCAAGGAATGCCTGAAAAGAAAGAAATAGAGGGTTCTGGAATGGCCAAGTCAAAGCCCGGATCTAAATCCCATCGAGATGTTGTGGGGGGATTTGAAACGAGCTGTGCATGCAAGAAACCCCTCAAACATCACACAGCTGAAAGAATTCTGCATGGAGGAGTGGGCAAAAATTTCTCCCAGTCGATGTCAGAGACTGGTAGACAGTTATAAGAAACGCCTACTTGAGGTTGTTTCTGCCAAAGGGGGCAATACCACCTATTAGAGCCAAGGGTGTACTTACTTTTTCCACAGAAGGAAATGGCATCTCTGTTAATTTTTTGTTGAATAAATTATTGCAAAGTCAATTTTTCATTGTTTTTTGTTCAATTAGAACACCTTTATCTAGAGATACTGTTTAAATAAAGATCAAATATTGATATGTCCACATATGTTAAAAAGATAACAAACATTTCATGGGGTGTACTTACTTTTTCACGTGACTGTATATGTAGTCACAGGGGACGTGGCCTGAGTAGACGTGGGAGGAAGTGGACGTAACAAAATTTGATGTAGATGTGGTAGAAGCAGAAATTTTTGCAGAGTTGGAGCCAGTGTCATTCATAGTGGAGTTCTTGGGTCAGTGTTATCAGCAGTAGTAGTGGCAGAGGGATTAGTAGTGATGGAGTTAGAATTGGATGTAGAAGTAGTAAAATAAGCAGAAGATGTGGTAGTAAGCACAGCGGCATTAGCAGAAAGGACACCAAGAACACAAAAGGCAACTATATAGAAGCAGAAGAGATGCTAGAAGAGATAGGCATGGCAGGAGCAGAAGTAAAGACCAAAGAAGGATCAAAAGTGGAAACAGTGAAAGAACGGAAACCAACAAGGCATGGCTGCCATGGTGTAAGAAAAACAATGGGAGTTAGGGAAAGGCCATAAGACCATGGCACAACTATGCCTAAGTGGTTGATGCAGGTAGCAATGATAGACCTAAGGGAAGGAATTGACACAGAAAATGGCAGGAGAAGGAAGAGGTGTGGAAGCAGTAGGTGCTGTAGCAGAAAGACTAGGGTAGCCGTCACCTAGGAGGTATGAAAACAATGGGTGGGAAGAGAGGCGGAGAGGGAGAGAGAGAGAGGGAGAGGGAGAGAGAGAGGGAGAGGGAGAGAGAGAGGGAGAGGGAGAGGGAGAGAGAGAGAGAGGGGGAGAGGGAGAGGGAGAGGGAGAGAGAGAGAGAGAGGGAGAGGGAGGGAGAGAGGGAGAGAGAGAGGGAGAGGGAGAGAGAGAGAGAGGGAGAGAGAGAGGGAGAGGGAGAGAGAGAGGGAGAGAGAGAGGGAGAGAGAGAGGGAGAGAGAGAGAGAAAGAGAGGGAGAAAGAGAGGGAGAAAGAGAGGGAGAAAGAGAGAAAGAGAGGGAGAAAGAGAGAAAGAGAGGGAGAAAGAGAGAAAGAGAGGGAGAAAGAGAGAAAGAGAGGGAGAAAGAGAGAAAGAGAGAAAGAGAGGGAGAAAGAGAGAAAGAGAGAAAGAGAGAAAGAGAGCGAGAGAGAGCGAGAGAGAGAGAGAGAGAGAGAGAGAGAGAGAGAGAGAGAGAGAGAGAGAGAGAGAGGTCTGTATATGGATATCTAGAAGCCCTTGCGGGGGTTTGTGAATGGTGGTGTAATGTGCATGACCCGTGTGCTGGACAGCTTGCTTTGCTCGGGTGACCTTTCTTGCTATTTGTTATACTCCTGAGTAATGCTTCTCAATGGAATCTTCTCCCTTCACAACTAATCTGCAGCACCTATAGGATTCACATTTTATAAGCCTGCCCATGGGACAGAATGATGCCAGCAAGCTCAGCTGGCACTGGGCCACACCATACATGCACTTTGTTGTGGTACCTGTATTAATGCTATATGCCGAACACCTTCGTCTCACAAAAATTAGATGTTTTAGCCTTTTGAACTTGCAGTGATCAAATCTGTTTATGAATCTGTCTGTCCTTTGTTATAATGTCCTTTTTTGCATGCTAATTAGTACACAATTTAATTATATTACAATGTACTATTATGCTGCCATTTCTGGTTTCTCTATGTTTGAATGCTTATGATCGGTTGAATAAAACCATTTACTACTACTTATATTACTATTATGACTAATGCTACTATTACTACTACTACTACCACTACTACTACAACTACTACTGCCGCTACTACTACCGCTGCACTTTCCCCTTGTCCACCCCATCAGATAATACCTCGCAGAACTCAAATACAATTTTAATGCACTCATCACAGAATAGAGTAATGCTGTGTTATTTATTTATTACTTGCAAAATCGAAGAATTTTTAAGTATATTGGTCGGTTGCGTTTGTGGTTCTGTCTGTCTGTCTGTCTGTTTGTCTGTCTGTTTGTCTGTTTGTTTGTCTGTTTGTCTGTTTGTTTGTCACCGGCCTACAGGTCACAATTCTAAACCAATTGTCACGAAACTTCACCAAGTTGTATAGGTCGTCCCAATTGAGAAGCCTATTGTTTTTGGGGTCAAAAGGTCAAAAGGTCAACATAGGCCAAAGGTCACCAAATTTGCCAAATTTCTAAAATCCTCAATTTTCATCCGATTGACTTGAAATTTGAAGAGGACTTGCATATCTGGTCACTGAATTCAACCACCAAGTATATTTGAGGTCAACATAGGCCAAAAGGTCAACATAGGCCGAAATTCTAAAATCCTCAATTTTCACTCGATTGACTTAATTTGAAGAGGACTTGCATATCTGGTCACTGAATTCAACCACCAAGTATATTTGAGGTCAACATAGGCCAAATTTCTAAAATCTTCAATTTCCATCCGATTGACTTGAAATTTTAAGAGGACTTGCATATCTGGTCACCGAATTCACCGACCAAGTATATTTGAGGTCAACATCGGCCAAATTTCTAAAATCCTCAATTTTCATCCGATTGACTTGAAATTTGAAGAGAACTTGCATATCTGGTCACTGAATTCAACCACCAAGTATTTTTGAGGTCAACATAGGCCAAAAGGTCAACATAGGCCAAAAGGTTAACATAGGCCAAATTTATAAAATCCTCAATTTTCATCCAAGTCACTTGAAATTTGAAGATGACTTGCATATCTGGTTACTGAATTCAACCACAAATTATATTTTAGGTGAACATAGGCCAAAAGGTCAACATAGGCCAAGTTTTTAAAATCCTCAAATTTCATCCGATTGACTTGAAAATTGAACAGCATTTGCACATTGAGTCACTAAATAGGGAAACTAACTATTTTTGAGGTCAAAAGCTCAAAGGTCAACTCAAGGTCAACCTTCCAAAATCATCATTTTTCATCTGAAAAATCGTCACTTTTCTTCCTGTTGACCCGAGCTTTGATCAAGATTGTCAATTTTTATCTTGATGAAATGGACAATTTGCTGTATCAATGGAATTTTTTTCTTGGGGTTAGGGGGTTAGATTTTGCAAGTATCGTGCTCCGCATCACGTCTTCTTGTTTATTTACTGTTAGTGTGCAGCGTTTGTGACTATTGGTATGTTCATGTTTTTTTAAATATTGAACGCTCCAGTCACGGACTATATAGTCCTCATCGAGGCCAGGCCTTAAATAAAACAACTGCATTGATAGAAAAGTGAAGAAAGAGAGAATAGTCTAAGAGTTTTTGAAGAAAAGAGAGAGAATGTAAAGGTGAGGAGTGAAAATGAGTAAGACAAGTGTATGATGAAAAGTGTCTGATGTTTGTTTGCGAGAAAGAGGTTGTAGCTAGCCCAGTAGCTATAGATTGAGTGAGACAGAAAGTAAGACCAGCAATCCGAACATGGAGAGTGTACGATGGTTCCGGGCACCAGTTTAACGCTCCTAAGTCCGAACCGGTAGTGTACTACCCTGGGTGGTTGGTGTTTACAACCTACTACCTAAAAAACCTCATTTGTAAATTTAAACCTTGGTTTCCAAACCTTGTTTGCAAATCGTTAGAGTGGAGACATCTCTTTAACTTTCCATGGAGCCATTTGAAAAAATTGTTCCAAATGAGTATATTGTAGTCAGTAAAGTGTGAGCTTTCCTCCCACACTCGGCTTTAAAATTTACCATTAGGGGGCATGCTACCAATGCTTCACAGCTTGGTGGATATACACAGCCAATCAGAATGCAGGAGTTTGCAGGGCAATGCAAGCTCTTCTAAAACGAAACATTTGTTTTTAAATATTGGACCTGCCGCTCTCTACTAGAACATTCCCTAGACTTACTAACGTAAGTAAAAGTCAAATCAGAAAAGGTACATAATTATTACCATTGACAACATCAGAAAGGATTCTTAAATGTATATCATGGCTTTCCCAGCAGTAAAAACGATGCAATGCAAATGTAATCCATAAATCCATTTATTTTCGAAATTAATAATAGAGTTTGAGTCACATTCTCCAAAAGGAGTATAATGGTAGTTCACACCTTATAATATTCGATGGCATGGTTCGTGATTGCGAAGATGGGGATGATGCTATTTCGAGCAAAATGGCGCACAAGCATCGGGATCGAAGGGTAATCCTGATACTCAGCCATGGTGTAAGTACCATCCCCAGACAGGTGGCATTTCTCGTCATTCCTCTCCAGAATCCCTGCTAGGACATTGGTGCCATCTGCTTCATAATGGAATGCCGACTCGGTGCAAAACACCAGCAGGTGGGTCGTCTCGTTGCGCCAACCGATTTTATTCTGTCCAAAAAAAGTGACGGGACATTATCACATCATAAGAATCATCCTGAGCTTCATTGCTTAAATTTTACTGAGGCATTACATGTTTATTTGTTGTTTTAAGTCATTCATCATTGGCTCACACTAATATAATGAGGTTGTGATCGGCTTGCATACTTGTGGATATGAAGTCTGAAGGGTCCACATTACTTTACATCAGTTATAATATTTTTGGTTTACAAAATCTCAGCTCATGTAAGAGTCAGGTGTTAGAGGATAAAATGGCAACATACTGACAACATCAATATACCGGATGTTTCCTCACCTTACACACGGCCACCTGCAGCATGGCATCAAAACCACCTTCTGGTGCATCTCGATTTCCCGAAATCCCCTGATCTTTCAATTGCTCAATGAAATCTTTGATTTCCGCCGTCAGTGGGATGACATTCTTGAAGGAGAATGGCGGATCACTATTTTTCCACGGTTTAAGTAATCTGCGGATTGAATTTCATGCATGATGATAACACAATGAGAAAAAATACCCTAGTGAAGAAGTTGAGCTGTGTGCAAATATTAGAGCTTTCCACGGTTGTTTTGGCTTGAAGCTCAAAACCAGCGACCACACACTGTAGCAATTTATCCATGGGACTCCAACAAGGCTTAATGACCCAATACCACGGGGATTTTGTCCAAGAGCTGTCTTGGGTTCGCCTCCTAACCGAGCGCAATTTGAAAGGTATTTGTCCAATAGAAACTTAGCCAACCTGAATCATCAAAATCAAGCTAATAAATAAAGAAAGAGCAATCAGAGATTGCAGACCCTCGCCAGGAAGTGTTTGTAGTTTGTGTGGTGTTTGTTCGCTGCTGTGTTTGTGTGGTTTATTGACGACATAGATTTATGCTCAATCCAATGTGTCTGCAAAACCACATGACCGATGCCGTCATTATTTTGTTTTTCTCCACCAATTTATCCCTAGATGACGCTCAAGAAATTTCATCCTGATCGGATGAAGTTTTGTACTTGTCGAATTATGACGTCATAATGGAGGCACCATCATCATTAACATATGTTATTCCCCATGGAGAGTTCTTTACAATGTGCCATGTCTCATTTCTTTCTATGCAGCGCTTTTGGAGATATGGAGGTGCAAAGTTTTTCGGTTTTTCCAAGATGGCGCCCGTACCACGTGACCCATGACATTGCAATTGTCATTACAAAATTCTACAGGAGGCGGGACCTATGGTGAAAATTTCCTGTAAATCCGACCAATGGTTGCAGTGAAAATCATACTTATTCTGTGTGGACAAACAAACAGACAGACAAACAAACGGACCCAAATGCAATACCCTCTCCTCTGGCGAGGGTAACCATCAAAATAAAAATGAACAAACATAAATTAAATCAACAAACCATCCTCATCAAGCTGCGAATAAAACAACTCCTTGAGCGAATCAAGTCATTGCCATAAAATTTCAGTTTCTCAAAAAATCCACAACGGTTTTCCATGCAACGGAGTTTGGATTGTTAGATGGTTTACGAGAGTTGTCTGTTTACTCAAACACGAATAAAAAGAAGCTGATTTGGTGGATTTTAAAATTCTGTTTGAAATACCTCAATTTCAAAGTACACGAGATGATGTCAATGTCAATACGATTACGTGGAAAGCTTCTAGGATTTGCACCATTGTATGCTCGTATTGCGGAGGTATATCGTGTGAATGTCGTAATCGCTTATTAACAACTCCTCAGGATTTGCACAGCCAAATTACATTAGTGTATACTGTATGGCCTGCTTAGCATTCATCCTGCAAATCTGCAAACTTACTTCCCTGGGCGCATGTCTGTTTGTGGAGCAACAACCTTGTCCACAAACTTTCCAAAACCGATCTGAAATTCGTCTGAAATATCCATCATCGCATTGGCTACAAGGAACAAGGAAAAAACACACAACTCGTTTTCTGCATCAGAAACCAAGAAAATACCTTCGAGTATTATGCAACCAGAAATTAAGGCACCACCAACTGGTATTGCTGACATAGGCTATGAGCCAAGGGGGTTGGTCGGTACCATACAGATGGAGTAAGGCTCATTGTGATTTTTAGCAAGATATATGTCCCTAGATATGAAAAAAAAGTGATAGCAGTGTATAACTCTCGGCCATCTCTGTGTTATCACCCGAAATATTATTATACGCCTGCTTCGCTTCGCCAAAAAATGTGATATTTGCTAAAATTGGAATAAATATGTTTTTAAGGACCACAGAGTGCCAATAATTTGCATACTGGATGCCAACTAATATAGTAATAGAAATATAGAACATTTGTGGGGGGTTATTTATCAAAATATTGATATAATGACAAAAAGTATGTTAAATTTAGTGAAAAAGTGGTCGAAATCGCTTCGAGTTCAGAATTCACATTGTACATTTTTGTCAATATTTCAAAAATGAAAACTCCCAGAGTAACATTTGACCCCTCAAAATCTTCGTAAGGAACCACTGCATTGGAATATATCATTACTTTGTAATATGGTGGTTGTTTGGGGCACATATTTTGGCAAAGTTCAAAATATGTTCAACCATACCCCCTAATTTTGATATTTTGGAACGAAACATAGCTTTTGAACATTTTAGGTTTATTCGTCTACTACTTTTGGTATCTCAGTGTAATTTTTGGTATTAGCTAGTATCCTAAAGTAGGTTTGTAACATCAGCTACATTATATTTCACAATGCATGCAAACTTGCTCCACACTCTAGGTTTATCATGATCTCTCGAACAAATACGATCTCGATCTCGATCTCGGCACTCTGTGGTCCTTAAAAACATATTTATTCCAATTTTAGCAAATATCACATTTTTTGGCGAAGCGAAGCGGGCGTATAATAATATTTCGGGTGATAATATTAAATAATATTATTAAATTATTAAAAAATTATTAAAAACGTATAATAATATTAAATCTCACACTCTTACTATGTCTCTCCGAAAAGATCGACTGGACAACCCTCCCATCTACTTTCTCAACAATCCTCTCCAAGAAGTTCTGTCGCTCAAGATTTTGGGTCTCACTATCTGCCATGATCTTTCTTGGGAAAACCACATTTCCAAGCTGGCCTCCAAAGCCAGTCGCCGACTGGGCATCCTCCGTCGTGCGAAGTCCTTCCTCGGCACACCTGAGCTCCTCACCACATACAAGGCTTTCATCCGCAGCTCAATGGAATACTGTTCTCCCCTATGGGCCGGTGCTCCTGCCTCACACCTAGCTCGGCTTCACGCTGTTGAAACCAAAGCTTTCAGAATTATTGGAATCTCCCGCGATGAAGCTATCTCTGAGGGCCTTTCACTCACTCACCGCAGGCAGGTAGGTGGTCTTTCTGTCTTCTACCGACTCCTCTCCGGCCTTGCACCCCCAGCTCTCTCTGTGCTCTGTCCCCCAAATATTCCTACAGGTCGCACAAGATCTGCCAGCAACCCTCTGATGGTTAAACTGCCGAAATCTCGGCTCTCCGCTCACCTTCACTCTTTCATTCCTCTTTTCTCCCGCCTCTGGAACAAACTCCCTCACTCCCTTCAATCCCACTCCTCCCTCCAGGTCTTTAAAACAGCTGTTCACCACCATCTCTTATCTTCCCCCATCCAAAACCTTGATCTTTTCTACCCCCGCTAATTCACCCCAGATCCACCTTGTTTGAAATTCCAACTTCTTTCCTGGAAGTCCTGGCAGTGTCCATATGTTTTATACCTCTCCCACTGCCCCCTTCCCACGCCCCCCCCCCCCCCCCAAAGCCCTCGCCCTCTCTCAGATCTCTCGATGTCTCCATGTCTCTCGGTCCCTGCTCTCAAATGTTGTGTTTGTGTCCTTCCCCCTCTCTCCCCATCTTGTCTACCGCTCCCTATGTTATATGTTTTATGTGTCGGTTTGTCTTTCTGTGTGATTAATGTTCGCTCTTTCACGAGCCTCGATCTTGTATACAAAAAAAAAAAAAAAAAAAAAAAAAAAAAAAACACAGAGATGGCCGAGAGTTATACACTGCTATCACTTTTTTTCATATCTAGGGACATATATCTTGCTAAAAATCACAATGAGCCTTACTCCATCTGTATGGTACCGACCGGTCAAATTTGGGGGGTCTGGCTCATAGCCTAACAAGTAAGCAAGGCTCCGGTCCGTGACCGAAATAAACCGAAGATGAGACCCCACATCATTTTCCTCATTTGTTGATGGAAGTGAGGTGATGATGAAAATTACGTTTTGTCTCACCATCTGCTTATTGGAATCATGTAACACCCTCCTCCTTGTGAGGATACTCTTAACATGTGGTGGTCGAAATGTCGGAAATGAGTTTTGTCTGCTGGACAGAATTCCTAGTCGGTGATGCCTACATTTTTGAATACCTTAGGAGAACTTAGAAGACTACTACGTAAGTGTGATTTAGAAGCATCTGAGGGTATAAATATGCAAAAGCAGGAGTTTTCTCGGCTTGTTGTACACAAACTAAACTGCAGATTCCAGCTTTAAACAAATATTGCATTCTTGGTTCCACAAATATATGCATGAACACCATAACTTAACTTGAGGTCATACTACTCACACCAAATATCCTTAAATAAAGCGAACCTATTTTTTGTCCAAATGCCTTCAAGTTCTCCAAATCATTCTCCATGGAGTTGGAGTTGTCCATCAGGAAGTATAGGTCAACGGGTGCTTTTAGGTACTCAAAGGTCTTGTAATCAAATTCATATGAGTCTCCTGGAAAGAAAGAATGAAGGAATGAAAGAAGGAGAGATTGAAAGAAAGAAAGAAAAAATAAAGAGTGCAAGGAGGAATTAATTAAACAAATAAAAACATGGAAGATCAGAAACATGAAGCGAAATGGTTTAGGTCATCATGCCTGCAATATATCCATCTCGTACGTTATTCATTTTTCTTACGACGTCTATTTCATTAACATCAGCTAATAATTTATGCAATTAAACACTTGTTAAATATTGCTTAACTTGCACTTCACATTTGCATCCTCTCACATACGTATTACAGATGATCTCTCTACAGTGGGATATGTTGCATCCAAATGCTTGTAGACAGACAGGTAAGCTGACTGGTGTCTAGGATGCAGTGCCTCCTTGCTATGGAAGTAACAAAATGGCAGTTTTAGTTGCACAAGGTTGACCATATCAAACCTAGAACCAGACCGTTCAGAGGCAAGCAGACTACAACAGAGCTATCCTGTTTGAGAAAGGTGAAGGAGCATAGATGTTAACTTCTGTGTTTAAAAGTTAGTTGATGATAAAAGATGCACATATTTTTGGCCAAAAGTATACAGTATAAAAAAGCACCAATTACAAGCATGAAATGAAAGACTTGGGACCATTTAACCAGATTAGGTGAAGTAATGGTCAGAGCGTCCGCTCTTCGAGTCTGGATGGTTGTCGGTACATTCATGACTCCGGCCGAGTCATGCCAAAGATTTTTTTAAAGTATACTGTGCTGCTTCCTTGCTTGACAATCAATATGAAAAACAAAAGCTTAGAACATGGATAAACAACCACAAGTTGGCAACCAGACTCTCTACAGTGGGATTTTAGGACCACGGGTCCTAAAATCTTGCTCTGCCGCTCTTTCACACCCTCTCTCTGCTCTCTTCGCCCTCTCTTTTACTCAAGGTCATCTGCCATCAGCTTGGAAATCAGTCAACATTACCGCTTTACACAAAAAAGGTGCAAAACAGATCCTTGTAACTACAGACCAATCAGCCTGCTCCCAATTATTGGCAAGGTCATGGAATCCATCATCCCTTCTGACATCAAATCCTTCCTCTTCTCCAATGGCTTGATCTCTGATCATCAATTTGGATTCAGACTGGGTCACTCAACTCTGGACATGCTGCTTCTGCTGTCTCAACAACGGATGGGGGTCCTCAATGCCAAACAGGAAATCAGAGCTGTCTCCCTTGACATATCTCGTGCCTTTGCTACGGTCTGGCACCCCGCTCTGCTCACCAAACTCTCCTCCTATGGCCAAACAGGAAATCAGAGCTGTCTCCCTTGACATATCTCGTGCCTTTGCTACCGTCTGGCACCCAGCTCTGCTCACCAAACTCTCCTCCTATGGCCAAACAGGAAATCAGAGCTGTTTCCCTTGACATATCTCGTGCCTTTGCTACGGTCTGGCACCCAGCTCTGCTCACCAAACTCTCCTCCTATGGCCAAACAGGAAATCAGAGCTGTTTCCCTTGACATATCTCGTGCCTTTGCTACGGTCTGGCACCCAGCTCTGCTCACCAAACTCTCCTCCTATGGCCAAACAGGAAATCAGAGCTGTCTCCCTTGACATATCTCGTGCCTTTGCTACCGTCTGGCACCCAGCTCTGCTCACCAAACTCTCCTCCTATGGCCAAACAGGAAATCAGAGCTGTTTCCCTTGACATATCTCGTGCCTTTGCTACGGTCTGGCACCCAGCTCTGCTCACCAAACTCTCCTCCTATGGCCAAACAGGAAATCAGAGCTGTTTCCCTTGACATATCTCGTGCCTTTGCTACGGTCTGGCACCCAGCTCTGCTCACCAAACTCTCCTCCTATGGCCAAACAGGAAATCAGAGCTGTCTCCCTTGACATATCTCGTGCCTTTGCTACGGTCTGGCACCCAGCTCTGCTCACCAAACTCTCCTCCTATGGCCAAACAGGAAATCAGAACTGTCTCCCTTGACATATCTCATGCCTTTGCTACGGTCTGGCACCCAGCTCTGCTCACCAAACTCTCCTCCTATGGCCAAACAGGAAATCAGAGCTGTTTCCCTTGACATATCTCGTGCCTTTGCTACGGTCTGGCACCACGCCCTGCTCACCAAACTCTCCTCCTATAGTATCCATGGAAATCAGAGCTGTCTCCCTTGACATATCTCGTGCCTTTGCTACGGTCTGGCACCCAGCTCTGCTCACCAAACTCTCCTCCTATGGCCAAACAGGAAATCAGAGCTGTCTCCCTTGACATATCTCATGCCTTTGCTACAGTCTGGCACCCAGCTCTGCTCACCAAACTCTCCTCCTATGGCCAAACAGGAAATTAGAGCCGTCTCCCTTGACATATCACGTGCCTTTGCTACAGCCTGGCACCCCGCCCTGCTCACCAAACTCTCCTCCTATAGTATCCATGGAAATCTCCACTCATGGCTTGCGGACTTCCTCTCTGGTTGTAGTCAACGTGTGGCCCTGAATGGAATTCTCTCATCTCCCCTTCCTGTTCAGGCTGGTGTTCCCCAAGGCAGTGTTCTGGGCCCTGTGCTATTTCTGGTCTTCATTAATGATCTCTCCGACTCTCTGGAAAATCCTCTATCTCTTTGCTGATGACTCCACTCTCTGCCGCTCTGGTAAGAGCCAAAGGTATAGCTCTGGTAAGAGCGGCAGAAAAAGCTGGCCTTTATTGAAACCAGGCTGAACAGTTTACGTTTTGTAACCCACCAATAGGCTGGACCTGAACCAAAATTGAATCGCTAGTTCTTGTGATTACCTAACCAACTCATCTACCTAGTTTTGCCATAATCCTTCCATAACTTTTTGAGATATTGTGCTATACATAGGTTTTGGCTCTATCTCTCAATGGTAAAGAATCGAGGATCCAGATGGGGACTGATCGGCACTCTGACCGTGACCGCGTTGCCCTGACAAATCTGGGTAGCAAGGAAGATTGGGGAAGATTTGGCTCACGACTTGGGTTGGGGGGTACAACCACCATGAAGAGGTATCCCCGATAGTAGTACTGGCAGGGTGTTGCATCAATGAGTGTACCCTCTTTGGGAGGGAACGTTAACCAGCTGTCCCATCTACCAGCATTCACTTATCGCCACTAAAATTTCGATGGCACTTTTCAAAGAGAGTATGCCATTGTGTGCCAGTCTCCTGGCCATATTTAAAATCACTGCCTTGGTGGAGGGCTGCTTCTGTACCACCCTGTGATGGAGTAACCTGTATTAGATAGGTTCTCAACCAGTTTACGATTGCACTTTGGTTCCCGGGTGGTACCAGAGGTGTATGGCTACAAAAACGACAAAACTCTCTACAACTACAGCTACAACTACTCAAGAAAATAAGTCAGTGGATGATGGAATTATTCACGATAGTTCACAAGAATCCCCAACATACACACAAGATGTCACTGACAAACCTCCACAACTTTTCTTAATACCTGACAACAGCATCCAGTGATTGGATTCTGCAGAGAAAATAATAGTCAGGTTCACTATGTTTTTTCGTTCAAAATCATGGTAGATTAGCAAACCTATACATTTTTGGAAACGTTATTACATGGAAAATCTGAAAATCAATGTTTACATTTGCCAATTCCGACCAATTCGATTCGACCAATTCGACCATTCGACCATTCGACCAATTCCATTCGACCAATTCGACCATTCGACCAATCGCTTCGATCGACCAATCGCTTCGATCGACCATTCGACCAATTCGATTTGCCAATCAATTTGACCGACCTTTGCTTGTGTGGAACGGACTGTGAAAACGATGCGGACTATATTGTCGGATACGACACACAGGACAGTGATGACGAACTCTAAATGGCATATTCTGTAATCGTGTATGTTTGATGCCATTGACTGCCTGTGTATATTTTGTCATTGACTGCCTGTGTAGATGTGAAGTTGTACTGACTGCATGTGTATATATGATTTTGCAGACTGCCTGTGTATGTTTGGTGATATGAATTATTGTGACACATTTTGATGTTATTAACTGCCTGTACAAAATGATAACATGTATTTGATTATGCAACTTATCGTGAATATAAAGATAGTATTTTGCAATTCAAAACCTTTGATTCGTGTCTTACCATTCCCCATAGCACTAATTTGATACTTTCATTGGATTCCTTGTCCCTGAAAATATAGGTTTAGTATATTTTTTAAAGTTTTTAGGGTAATTAGAGGCAGAAATAGAACAAAATATGTATTTTACAGTGGCCATTTTGAAAATCCAAAATGGCCGCCATACAGGTATCTCTCCAAATGTAAACATTGATTTTTAGTTTCCTTATGCTATAACCTTTCCAAAAATGTATAGGTTTGCTAATCTACCATGATTTTGAACGAAATATAATTTATTGACATAGTGAATCTGACTATAAGAACATACATAATTTTGCTCAAAGTGCTGCAATGTATTGGATGTTTCAATTCAGAGATGCTGCTGAGTTCCGGCAGCCCAATTAACTATCTTGAGAGAGAAAAAAGAATATTAGTTTCTGTGAAGTTTAATGTCGATCTGTATCAGCGGACAAGAAAAATAATGGATTTTTTATCAACTAAGCATTGACAAGATATCTTTCCGGCCGTAT
Organism: Myxine glutinosa; assembly: GCF_964187855.1. Classification (NCBI taxonomy): domain Eukaryota; kingdom Metazoa; phylum Chordata; class Myxini; order Myxiniformes; family Myxinidae; genus Myxine; species Myxine glutinosa. Next base: position 178,985,065 of record NC_136261.1, read on the forward strand.
AAAATGAAGTGTGGTTGACAATTTGAGTGTTTGTCTTTCCTCAAATAAACATTAAAAAGGGCATTATTTTTGCTCTGATAAAAGGGGTTAACACTAGAAACATCAGCTGTACCTCATTTACCAAAGTTGTAAGCAGACCACCTAGAAAAAAATTCTAAACATGGACAGTGAAAAAGAAAGAAAGGAAGAAGATTGACAGTTTTGAAATGTGGTGTTGGTGACGAATGTTCAAAAATATTCTATGGACTGCCTTAGGGAGAACAAAGGAGTGAGAAAGTGAAAGAGGAAAAAGGTGCCGATGGAGAGGTAGCAAAAAGGAGGCTTACAGTAGTAATGAGGGGAGGTAGAGGACAGGGAAAAATGGAAGTGAAACTTAGAGCCCATCAATGTGCTGCGCTATCATGGATTTTATTATTACGAGTGGGGTCACCCGTGGGAATCCCACGGGCATGGACGTGTGTGACATTTCGACATATTGAGTTAGATGCTGCACCTGCACATTCAGTTTCACAAAATGGTTACTGCCAATTTATCAGATGCACAAATGATGTCATCTACACAATGTATTTACTTCTGATGACATGTGAATGCATCGCCCCGCGATTTTTTATATATCTCGGCATTTTCCCGTGTGTGCATTTATTTTTTCAATTATTGCTGAAACCGAGTCTAAAACCATCGATAAAAATGAAATAGGATGGTGAATTCGAGATAAAATGGTGAGGATGACTCAATGAATGGGCTTTATTTTACAGGCCTTCGAAAATGCATTTCGTTCTATAAAGGGGAACTTCCGGGTTTTTTTCAACCTAGTCTAAAACTATGTTAGCGACTGTGCAAAATGAAATGAGATATCGAATTATAGTTGAAATAAAACTGTGAGAGAGAGCAAGACACCACAGGCCTAACAAAACAGGCCTCAAAGCTATGCGAGGAAAGAAAATGGTGGATATTTGTTTTTGTAGCCCCTCCCAGACCAGGTGTAGCCACACCCCCGGACAGACAGATCACCTACGGCTATTATAATATAAACTAGTGGGGTCACCCGTGGGAATCCCACGGGCATGGACGTGTGTGACATTTGGACATCTTCATGTAGTTGCTGCACATTCAGTTTTACAAAATGGTTACTGGCAATTTATCAGATGCACAAATTATATAATCTACACAATGTATTTACTTCTGATAACATGTGAATGCATGTGCGTGTGAACCACCCACGGGGGGTGTGGGCTACCCACGGGGGGAGTGGATCAACCACGGTGGGGGGGGAGGGGGTGTGGATCACCCATGGGGGGCGGGGGTGGTTCACCCACGGGAGGGGCGCGGGGTGGGTAACACACTCGGGGCGGGGGTCACACACGGGGGGTGGGGTGGGTCACACACGGGGGTGGGGTGGGTCACAAACCCACGGAGGGGGGGGGTCACACATGGGGGAGTGGGAGAGGATCACGACCTTCATTGGTGCCTCGTTCTGTTCCCTCATTCTTTTATTCATTTTGAAAATGGCAGTTACAAATAACCCTCATGCAACTCATTGAGACAGCGCTGACATAAAGAAGCAGGAATGACCACCCACATGCCCCACATTACGTAACCTTGAGCTAAAGACAGCTTGGATGCACACGACACATATGGAGCATATTCTGACGTCGAGAGCAACTCGCACCAAGAGCCTGACAAAAAAACTGCGATGAAAAAACGTGAAATGGAGTTTCTTTATTAATCCTGGATGTGTACATGATTGATTCAGCCTTGAAAACTCGTGTGAAAACCAAAAAAAATTATTAAAGATTTCACGATTTTATTTCCTCGAGAAAAAATCTTCTTTGGGCGGTGTATAATCGCTCCGAATGAAACAGACATTGCCTGGTGAGTGGGTTGTTGTAATCAAAATGTTTTAATTGTTGTTGTAATTAATATATCTTGGCAATTATGTGCGTGAATTTTCTCAATTAATGCTGAAACCAAGACTAAAACCATTGATAAAAATGAAATCAGATTGTGAATTACAGTCGAGATAAAGGCTTATGTTATAGGCCTTTGAAAATGCATTTCGTTCTATAAACGGAAACTTTCATTGGATTTTATTCCCGTTTTTTTTTTTTCCAACCGAGTCTACAACCATGTTAGCGACTCTGAAGAATGAAATGATATCGAATTAGAGTTGAAATAAAACTGTGAGAGAGAGAGCAAGACACCACAGGCCTAACTAAACAGGCCTCAAAGCTATGTGAGTTAATATAATGGTGGATATTTGTTGTTGAAGCCTCTCCCAGAATGGGTGGAGCTACTCTCTCAATGGAGTAAGCCACACCCCCGGACAGACAGAATCATCTACGGCTAATATAATATAGATTATTTATTCGTATGAATCCTGTGGCTGATTGCGTAATTTTTCTTGGGTGCTGCTGTGCCGCTGATGCAGTGCCCTCTATTACCAGTAAGCTGGTACTCATTTTGCCGACCTCAGAAGGATGACAGGCTGAGTCGACCCAACTGTTGTTCATTCAGCGGCACAACAGAGGCTTGAACTCAAGATCCGAGGATCTTAAGCCAGCCACCTTAACCGTTAAGCCAACACCAGGCTTAGTATGATCATGGATGCCACATTAAGAGTTGCAAATCAATTTTACACCTCAAAGCTCAGTTTTAGCCAATCAGGACTTCATGTTGGGCTGACATGGCAATCGTGATTTGCAAAGTACAACACACCCCACATGGATGGGCAGAACAATTGGGCACAGCACATGGATGGGCACAGCTAACAAATACATGGGCACAGCAAATTTGCTCACTTGGACAACAAAGCAGCAATGGGTTCGGAAGACATGGTATAAATTCAAAGAATCACAGCATCCGGAAGCACACGATACAGGTACACATCACAATCAACTTTACGATAAATTTAACATTATTTCAATAATCAACTTTACTTTTTCTACTTCAGTAATAGGCCAATGACAGTCGATACTGATCGATACTTTTGGGCATAGACCTTTTAGGATGGGTCATTGGGTCAGTGTATGTGAAAAATAAGTGAAAACACCAAAGTATCTTTCTATTTGTAATCTCGACATGGTGAAATTATACCTGGACGTAGCTGTACTTTCATCCTGCTTGGGGATACTTTAAAAGTCTTTGATTCCATCATCATTCTTTCTTCCGTTTTCTGTTCATCATTGACAATATAAACAAAACATCAGCATCAGATTCAAATCAATTACATCTCCCATCGTGTTAAAAATACAAGAAAACATGTATCAATATATATCCGTCACTATTTAGGTGCCTGTGGCTTGGAATTACAGTTATTCCTATAAATAAAACGTTTCATTTTAACAACCACAACCTTTATCCACAGTATCAACTATTGTTTGGTACTTAAATCTATTTTACCTAATGTCAAGTATATTTTGTTCTCTATTTCACCAGATATTATATTTACTTCTCTTTTAAAGCTTTCCGTTTTAAATTCTGTTTGTCGGATTTACTCTGCATTAAGAGCCAACCACGATGTGTAGAGTAGTGCTGCATGTAGACCAGACCAGGTGGCAGCAGGTAGATTAACCGCGTCCCGCAGATCATGAACAATCAACCTGGATTTTTATCAACCTCAGATCATGAACAATCAACCTGGATTTTTACCAACCGTGCACTCCTGGTGGCTGGCATGGTACTTCTTCAGAGACGACTTTAGCTTCGAGAAACATACAATCTTACAAAGAGAAACTTACAAGAAACTTACCCCTTTCTTTTTACTGCTGTGTTCATCCAGATTAGACCCCACAACCTTTGGTTTCCACTTGTATTTTTACCTGCAACGTGTCACAGGTCTACAAGCACCTGGTTGTTGTTGTTGTTGTTGTTGTTGTTATGGTTGTTGTTAGGAGTCGATTTTCGAAATGTGTACCCATTGGTCGGACAGCTGTTGCTTGACTCCACCCACCATGGCCATGGCACCAAGACGAAATAATATGGCCACCATATTGGATTTCTGGTGGGCCTAAGACATCAGGCCTGTAGGCCTCTGCTCATTATATACTGCCCAGATTTCTTGCGTCAGGTTTCCATTGGCTTTGTATGGGTCGAGTGTTACTCACGATGAGTTATCCTGAAAAACCTAATTAATGTCGAGTAAAAATGATTAGTAAGGTTTAATCAAGACTGTGCTGACACATGGAATGCAGCTCCCTAAAAAATAGCTTTACATAAATTTTGAACATCCCCATATTGGGGTTAAACAATCCACGTGGCTGTAACAAATCGACTCATTCTGATAGAATGGTGATGGATGAGAGATGTCGAGTTAAACATTTAATAACGCATTAAATGTGTGTTTCCCAATTGCGCTGTTCATCTTTTAAGAGTGTTTTAAATGCGTGTTTCCCAACTGGATTTTGTCACATGTTGTGACCACAGTGTGGTCATTTTTGTTATCACTAGGGCACCACCATATCTATACTAAATATATCAGTTGTCACAATCACAATGTTCCAGAATAAATTCGTTGTTTTCCATTCTGATACAAGGATATCAAAGGAAACTAATGGCCTTCCTACCTGACTCATGATTTGGGGAGGACTGGGGAGCCTGACTCAAGATTTCATGGTGGATAGGTTTTCTAACATAATTTTGGATTGTGCTCCATTAATAAACGACAGCCCAAATCACTCAATGTGAGGCCTCAGAATGGTTTGGCAATGAAATAACATACGTGACCACAGCTTCTCATTTTGAACTTTATCGCATGTAAAGCATGTAATGATAGAAAGGATGTAAGAGGACAAGTGGTGTCGACCCCTAACAAATTCATTGGGATTTTTCACATTCACCGCAATGGAATTATGCACACTGTCCATGCTCATTACTTGATTGGCTATTTTCAATACAATTAACTTCCATATCACATTTAAATATCTAGGTGGTGAATATAATGAGGGTAGAGGAGCACAACAGCCGACTCTTTTCAGGTACCATGGGATAAAACAGAGCATGCATGTTATACAAGTAGCACAGACACTTCATGTCGGCCTTTTTAGCATTCTCATCTGAAGCAATCGTTCATGATGCTCAGAACGCAGGTTCAAATCCCATATACTGTATGTACAGTGCATTCAGAAAGTATTCAGACCCCTTCACTTTTTTCACATTTTGTTATGTTGCAGCCTTATGCTGAAATCGTTTAAATTCATGTTTTCCCTCATCAATCTACACTCAATACCCCATAATGACAAAGAGAAAACAGGATTTTAGAAAGTTTTGCAAATTTATTAAAAAGAAAAAACTGAAATATCACATTGACATAAGTATTCAGACCCTTAACTCAGTACTTAGTTGAAGCACCTTTGGTAGCGATTACAGCCTCGAGTCTTCTTGGGTATGACGTGACAAGCTTTGCACACCTGGATTTGGGGATTTTCTGCCACTCTTCTCTGCAGATCCTCTCAAGCTCTGTCAGATTGGATGGGGACCGTCGGTGGACAGCCATTTTCATGTCTCTTCAGAGATGTTCGATTGGGTTCAAGTCAGAGCTCTGGCTGGGCCACTCAAGGACCTTCACAGAGTTGTCCCTAAGCCACTCCTGCGTTGTCTTGGCTGTGTCCTTAGGGTCATTGTCCTGTTGGAAGGTGACCCTTCGGCCCAGTCTGAGGTCCTCAGCTCTCTGTTTCAGGTTTTCATTAAGGATATCTCTGTACTTTGCTCCATTCATTGTTCCCTCAACCCTGACCAGTCCCTCAGTCCCTGCTGCTGAAAAACACCCCCACAGCATGATGCTGCCACTACCATGCTTCACCGTTGGGATGGTATTGGGCAGGTGATGAGCGGTACCTGGTTTCCTCCAGACATGACGCTTAGAATTGAGGCCAAACAATTCAATCTTGGTTTCATCAGACCACAGAATCTTGTTTCTCACAGTCTGAGAGTCCTTTCGGTGCTTTTTTGCAAACTTCAAGCGGGCTTTCATGTGTCTTTCACTGAGGAGAGGCTTCCGTCTGGCCACTCTGTCATAAAGCCCAAATCGGTGGAGTGTTGCAGTGATGGTTGTCCTTCTGGGAGTTTCTTCCATCTCCACACAGGATCTCTGGAGCTCAGCCAGTGACAATCGAGTTCTTGGTCATCTCTCTTACTAAGGCCCTTCTCACCCGATTGCTCAGTTTGACCGGGCGGACAGCTCTAGGAAGAGTCCTGGTTGTTCCAAACTTCTTCCATTTAAGAATTATGGAGGCCACTGTGCTCTTTGGAACCTTCAATGCAGCAGAATTTTTTTTAGGCTTCCCCAGATCTGTGCCTCGACACAATCCTGTCTCTGAGCTCTGCAGACCGTTCCTTCGGCCTCATGGCTTGGTTTTTGTTCTGATATGCATTGTCAGCTGTGAGACCTTATATAGACAGGTGTGTGCCTTTCCAAATCATGTCCAATCAATTGAATTTACCACAGGTGGACTCCAATCAAGGTGTAGAAACATCTCAAAGATGATCAAAAGAAATGGGAGGCACCTGAGCTAAATTTCAAGTGTCATAGCAAAGGGTATGAATACTTATGTCAATGTCATATTTCAGTTTTTTCTTTTTAATAAATTTGCAAAACTTTCTAAAATCCTGTTTTCTCTTTGTCATAATGGGGTATTGAGTGCAGATTGATGAGGGAAAAAATGAATTTAAACGATTTCAGCATAAGGCTGCAACATAACAAAATGTGAAAAAAGTGAAGGGGTCTGAATACTTTCTGAATACACTGTATGTGTGTATTTCATACTAATGTCCTTGAAATATGCATTATAATACACTGACGTCTACTAATATCTGTGCTGGAAGTGATTTCTTTCCAAGCTCCAAAATGAGCCTTCGATCAATGTGAAAATTCCAAACATAAAATGTTGGGGGATCAGGCATATCAGAAGTGACCATCTCCATCGTGTCGGCATTAATGCTCTCAATCCGATCAGATCTCGCAAGATAAGCAGGGCAAAGCCGTTTTATTTGTGTTTTCGAAGTTTGAGGCTTATGGAAAATCTGGATCAAAATAAATACCTGGATGGGAAATATGGAAGGCCAGGTGGTTTTGACTGAGGGCAAGCTAACTCAGCTGCTTTCCTTAATGTTTAAGCAACATTTTAAGAAGCACAGACTTACCTCAATTGACACAGGATGGAATGATGAACTGAAGATAATACCTTAACAAAAGTGAATACATAACATTTTCACTAAACCTGTATATGTTCGCCAGTTTTAAAGAATGACATTCCCTTGGGTAATTAATGACATCATTAAATCCCAGTCTTATAAATAAGTGTTTAAAAATCTTTATCAACAAAACTATCAATAAGTTGAGAATATAAGTTGAGAATAGTGTTGAGAATTACTATAAATAAGTTGAGAATTATTGCAGCTCATTTGAGGTGGAAAACATGGTAAAAGGTCGAACCATTCACGTTCATGAGGATGTCTAATATGATATAAAGTTAACGGAGCAAAAGTGAAAGAACGTTTCGATTCAAAGCATTTACCTCAAGGACTGTTGCACTTGATTTGACATTAGTAATCTCCTTGCAAGTCCGTCGTAGGTTTTCAAAAGTATCACAGCGCTGATGATCATATTTCTGAAAAAGCCATCAGAAATTTAAAAAGATAGCTTGAAAAGTACTAGGATGGTGTGAAGTTGGAAAGGGAGATGCTTGAAATACCACAACTGTTATATTTCATACCAAAAGTTGCAATATGTATTCTTTAACATCTTTTTCTATACCTTTCAATTTTAAAGTTCCATCTTTTGTGTAATAACCTTAGACCTGGTTGATGAATGTGAGGCTGCATTACAAATGCCATCTTTCATAGTTAGTCTCCACAATAAGTTTTGATTGTGACACATTTATATGTTAAATATTGACCTTTAATCATATTTGTCATGACAAATTGAAATCAATTTCTTTCCACATAACAATATTTAAAAAACATTTTTTTAACAAGGTTATGAAAAGTTTCACTCCATCTCACGCCCCCTGCCAAAAAGAAATACTTTCACATCTTCAATAACAAAGCAAGATGGCAGGAGTATTAAGGGTAAGCACGTCAGGGCTTGTTTTGACACACCTCCTGAGAGCAGTAAGCACATTTGGGGCTGAACTGCAAACACTCATAACATGTCCGTGCATTGCTCTGGGAACAGGAACTACCTGCAAGGACAGAATAAACATGTCAGTCTCAATTTCAAAATTGGATCCAGAGAAAAGTGGTGATTAGTACATTGGATTACCTTGTGGATTTTTGGATGCATTAGAAGAATTTTCTTTACAACTCGACCAGATTCCTATTTTAGTTGAGATAGATATAAATTCCATGATTTACAAGGTGATTTGCTCTTTCAATATTTTCCTTACCCTGTTCTGTTTTTTATTTGCTATTAATTTTGAAGCTTATTTTGATCCTTGTAATTTTCTTTTCCATTATTATTGATGGGAGTGCTTCAGGAAGCATCTTGTGCTTGGCCCCACATCATATTTCAGACTGCTGAAGAGAAGCAGATATCCAATACTGCATTGCATGATCTGCATCTGCTCCAGAAAACCTCAACCCCATCTTGAATGATCGACTCTCAAGGAAAAATAAAATGAGCCTGTACAACATCATGTTGCTTTTTATACTGATGGATTTTTTTTTGTATATGTGTTGAGACTAAGAACCACCTTTAGAGGCCATTTTGCCCCGCAGAGCAGGGGTTGGCCTTTTTCAGGCACCGTGGTCCCTTCTTTGAAGCAATGCTTTTTTATGGCCGGATGCCCTTTCTGCCGCCAACCCTGTTAGTCGCCTCTTGCGACACACAGGGAATTACCAGTGAACTGGTACTCAATTTGCCGACCTCGGAAGGATGACAGGCTGAGTCAACCCCCCTGGCGTTAATTCAGCGATCGACCAGGATTCGAACCCAGGATCCTAGGATCCCAAGCCAGCACCCTAACCGCTAAGCCAACGCCAGACTAATGAAAGAGCATAACAAAGCACCAGAGCACAAGCAGATTACATTTTAGAACTGTGAAAACAGGGGCTCAATATATGTCCAACACTATTATTTGGCAATCCAATATTGACGGGCCAAAAATACTTCTTCTGTGTTTGAGTTTCTTGATGCTAGCAATGAATTTGGCACAACCGATGGGTTAATTCCCACGGCCTTTTGGGAATATTAAATTATAGCAGAGTGTTCTGCTATTAGAGTGTGATTAGGAGCACAAGCCCTGCCTGCTCACAGAGATCTTGGACTTTCTGCACAGAGGGTCTGCATTTGTGGGACCCATTCTTCTTTTCCTCCTCTTCCCTTGATAAGGAGTGATATGAGGTTCAATGGTACCAAGCTTTTGCCCTGCCTTGACCACGATACTCCTCTACTAACTTCTGTCCTAAAGCCGGAGTTAGGCTTCTGCGAAGATGCACGTAAACGTCTCTGCGTAGCTACACAGAGAAGGGGTTTATGGGTAACCGTAGCCCACAGAGGCTCGAAGAGGGGTCGACGCACACACCTCCAAAATCTCAACAACACGTCACGCTTAGCTGTGGTCATGTGCGTCAAACAAACGCTGATTGGTTGAGTAGGGAAGTATATCCGGTAGCATTGGGGGTTTGGCCAAGACCCAAAACTAAAACTAAAACGAAGAACCAAAGCATTCAAATGGAGAACAGCAATGGAGCAGTTTGAGGAGCGACTCTCAAATGAGGCTCGCAAATTCAAACATTTGTATGACACCTCATCAAAATATTATAAAAATAACCAGGCTCGGATGACTTCTTGGAGGGAGATCGGGAAAACATTAGATAAAGATCCGGGAGTTTGCAAGGAGAAATGGAAGACGATGCGACACAAATTTGTGCGGCTGAAGAGGCAAATGAAGACGAAGAGTGGGGATCCTGGGCCCAGAGGGCAGAAAGTACCGGAACACTATATTATGTTGTCTTGGCTCCATGGATTTGTTAAACACCGTGAAATTGAGACCAATTTCTTCAGTAATGAATTTGAGGTAAGACAATGGAGGCTTTCAATGGTTGACGATATGTATTCATTTAGTAACCATGGCAGTAGGACTATGATATAATGATAGTCTTATGGTAGTCTTATTTTAATCTTATAGACTTATGGTAGTCACCAAGGTATTGCCTGTTTTAATAATACTTACACTGTTGGAATGCATATGACCCTGTATCCGATCTATGTAATAATCTTTTCCTGAATCGATGTCAGTGTTCTTCTTTGGTTTCTGTGCATTCTTTCCTTTTAGTAAATGCAACACTGCCCCCTAGTGCACACATTAACGTGACGTGCTGGTGTGTTGACAAACACCCATGCGGACGTCTGTGGGCGACACCCGTGAATGTTCGCAGACTCAGACGCAGAAGCATAAATCCGGCTTTAACCAACTCTCTCCACTCTCTAACCACCCCGACCTTACTGATATCCCTCTTCAAACAATCCTCCAATCTCAACCATGGTCTACCTCTTTTCCTCTTACCTTATTCCCTTAACCTATCCACTCTCTTTGCCATTCTCTCTTCCCCATCCATTCCAATGTCCAGCCCATCTCAGCCAGCATTTCACCAATCTCCCCATCAAGCTCATCTGCACACCAATCTCCTTCCTCAGTTTATCCATTCTCCTTCTATCCACCGTCTTCACTCCCACAATCGTCCTGACCCAGTTGTTCTTGCAAACCTGCAGCCTCTGTTGTTGTCTCTCTGTCAGTGCCACCAACTCCAGACCGTAAAGATAGGCCGGCATCACACACGACATCAGATCCTTACCTTTCAATCTCCTTGAAATCTTTCTTACTCACTCCAATACTCCCTCCATCCTCCACCACGCATTCACACCCACCTGAATCCTCCTCCGTACCTCTGCCACTGACTTACCATCCCTGGTCACTCTCCCCTCCCCATACTCAAACATATTTCCCTGTCTGATCTCCTTTCCCTCTCACCTGATCACCATTCATTTATTTTCTCTCCTATCTGACCCACATCACGTCTGTTTTCTCCATACTCATCTTTAGACCATGTTTCTCAAATGCCTTCTTCCACTCCCGCAGTACTACCTGCAGCTCCTGCCCACTCTCCACCACAGCCAGATTGTCTGCATGCAACATCCTCCCAAGAATACCCCTCATGTTTACTTTCCTGCTTACCAGCTCCATCACCATGATAAACAGGAGTGGGCTGAGAGCGCTTCTCTGCCTCAAACTGATGTTCACATTGAACTCATCCAACATCCCAGGCCCAACCAAAACTCTTCCGTTTGTTCCCTTGTACATCCCTTCTACCAGCCTAGCTTCTGCTTCTGGCACTCCCATCCATCTCAGTGTCGTCATCGCCATCTCTCTTGGAACAGCGTCGGAAGCCTTTTCGAGGTCCACAACCCCCTGACGCGACAATTATATATATATATCTGTACAGGGTGGTCCAAAATTATGTGCAACGTTTGAAATAGCTGTTGTAATTTTACTAATATGTCCCTCTTTATTATTTTCAGGTCGCTTAAAGAACAAGGTTTAAAGTTTTTTCCATAGAAGTTTCAATCATGTCGAATAATTTATCTGTGCTACAGCAAACACTCAATTTGGAGACATTTATTGCGACAGTCATATGTTTCCACATGAAGGCAGTTTTGCACGGTCTCTCCAAATGCATGAATCTATCCAAATGTATTGTTGAAATGTGTAGAGAAACTGGAAGTGTGAAAGACCAAATTAAAGGACACAGTGGGTGAAAACCTTCAGTGAGAACACCGACAAGATAGAAACTGTAAGAGAAGCTTTGCAAGCTTCTCCGAAAATGTCGACATGCCGACTTGCACAGCTGGTGGGAATGTCTCGCACAACCATTGGTAGAATCATCCACGACAATTTGAAACTGTAGCCCCAAAATATACAGTTACTGCAGCACCAGACCAAAATAAACAAGTACAAAAAGTTTTAATTAAAACAAAAGCCGCGTCGATGTTACACAATGCCTAGATGCAGCTGTGCCTATAACGTCGATGTTATAGGTACAGGACATTCCTATTGATTCGATTACTTGATGTTATTTTTGTGCAAAGTGAAAATATATCTCGGCAATTTCCCGTGTGTGGCGACGAATTTTTAATATATCTCGGCATTTTCCCGTCTGTTATTTCAGGCGGTGTATGACTGACCATGCCGCGATTGAAAAAAATATATATCTCGGCAATTTCCCGTGTGTGGCGACACGTGAACGAAGCTATGCTCCTCTCTCCACACTATTGTGACGACGTATAAATTAAATATTTCATCGTGACGATTGTCATCAAATGGACGAATTTTTAATATATCTCGGCATTTTCCCGTCTGTTATTTCGGGCGGTGTATGACTGACCATGCCGCGATTTAAACAAAATATATATATCTCGGCATTTTCCCGTCTGTTATTTCGGGCGGTGTATGACTGACCATGCCGCGATTTAAAAAAAATATATCTCAATGGACTTGAAGTTACAGGCCTTTGAGAATTCATTTCGTTCTATAAAGGGCAACTTTCATCGGATTTTCTTCCCGTTTTTTTTCAACCGAGTCTAAAACTATGTTAGCGACTGTGAAAAATGAAATGATATATCGAATTTGATTTGAAATAAAACTGTGTGAGAGAGGAAGACACCACGGGCCTACAAAACAGGCCTCAAAGCTATGCGAGTTAATAAAATGGTGGATATTTGTTTATATGAAGGCTCTCCCAGAATGGGTGGAGCTATGGTTCCCAGAATGGGTGGAGCTTTGAGGTTTTGTCTTCTCTGCAAGAACAAGAACAAGAAGAAGAACAACAACAACAGCAGAGGCACTCTATGAGCAGCGTCTGCGACGCGGCTAATAAGAGGGAGAGGTTCGAATTTTTCCCCACCATTGCCCAGCAGATCGATGAAGAGTAAGATTTTCACAATACATCTTCTTTCATGATAACTTTCATATGTAAACCTACTTCTATCTCAGCAGCCACATGAACAAACAGAACATGCTTTAGGCTCAACAATGGACAGGACATATTAGTAGTGTACAAATAAGGAGACAGTTTTGGGGATGAAGGAGTTACGATAAAACGTTATTGCAGCTAGTAAAGTTTTCTGGTAGGTTATCTTGCGCAGATAAAATACAACCACATCTCTATAAAACACCTTTTTTTTTTGGTATAAAGATCGAGGCTAGTGAAAGAGCTAACAACCTATTGGATGGTGTCCACAAACTGCCTGGCAGATGGAGACAAGCTGATATGGAAAGACAAAGTGAGAAAAGATCTGAAGAATTTTTTAATTGATGAAGACAGCTTTTTCTGTGCTGCACAGAAAATAGATTATTGCAGAACAAAATGCAAGGAGGGGTTAGATGTTTGCACCAAGGAGAGAGTGGATATGGACAGAGTGAATCGCAATGCTCCTTTTCGTGCTGTTGCTAGACAAGAACTGACAACTTTTGCTGTTGTCAATTTCACGTGTGCTACATGCAGCGATCCTTCAGAAGAAGAGAAGATATTGTAAGGCACAAGTCATAAATGCCTGACAATTCATCTAAGATAGGACAAGCTTGCCAAATAGCTCAGTCTGCCACTTGTGGAGTAAAGGCATCATCTGTAGGATGTCCTTCTTTCAAGGTTTCAAGGTGTGGTTTTGCGTGTGTTTGCGTGTGTGCGTGTGTTTATGTGTGTGTGTGTGTGTTTGTGTGTGTGTGCGTGTGTTTCGGTTTACAATGCCTACTATGAGTTTTCTCAAATAAACATTCAACTATCATTATTCTTCACTTATTTGCCATTGTTATGGTGCTGACTATTTTATATTTGACGATATTGTAATTGAGTGACATCATCCCCGAGATGCTGTATAATAGTAGTTTCTAAACTTTTAAGTACTTCAGATTAGAACTTCATACATTTCACTTTTTGCCCCTCAATGTATGAGAAAATATATTTAAAATAGTGTCTGTGCTTTCTTTATGGGTCAGACTTTTGCTCTATCATAAAAGTGTTTTAATGCCAAAGGTGTCCTTGGGGCTGGCAGGATGGCCTAGTCCCGGAAGTCCTTAACAAAGACCTTTATTATGACATGGGTGTTATGGTCCCTGGTCGACAGGTAATGTGCTAGTTTATGAGAAAATGTTGGAAATAATAGCAAGGGCCTGCATAACCTCCATAGTAAAAGCCCTGCTTAATAGAATGCCACAAGGTTGTTTGGGTGGTGTATAAACAACAGACTGCTGCCTCAATCGCTGAGGCCTATCTTCACAAGGCTAGTGACTCCTATCGGCTCAAAATGCTTTCAACTGTCGCTTTGGTCATTTTACACTGAAGGGAAAACTTATAGGGATCCCCGTGATGACGATTGTGAATATGACAGTTCCAAAGATGTCTTTGACTTCGCAAAGCAGGAAGCCTTCGCATAGCAGGAAGCACCAACATGGCGGCGGCAGTATATAAATTGTAGGTGGAGCCAGGTGAAATATCCAACCAATGGGAGGAACTCACATGCACACATGGATGCACGCTTGGCTCCTTTATAGAAGCCATATCCCAACATTTTTGAAATGATATAGAGTATAAAATGTGTAGGTTGTGTATTTGCCTACCTGAACATGTTGCTGAGAAGAACAAGATAACAAGTACTCCTATATTCAAAACCCTCATGCCTGGAGAGAAACAGAAGCTGAATCAGTCAGTGGGAATTCACATATAGAACAAATATATTTCAAACAAACGTCCTTTGTTTGGCACGGGAGAACAAAAAACAAAAGTTTCAAGAAAACCAATATTTAGCCATGGTATGTGTGTGCATCTTACCAACACTCATTGTTTTTTTTCCTACATTAAAAGTATACTGTATTCTGTTCTAATAGGGCACAGCTGCCATAGAGAAGGTTCAGCATATGGCTGGCTAGACTAAGTTATGAGGAGCAGCTGAAGGAGGCAGGACTTTATTATGTAGAGGTGGCACAGGGAAAAAATGGCCACCCATTCAAATGTGCACAGAATTATATGCTTACAAACGAATGTATTAGAAAGGAGGCGATTATTAACGATTTTGATTGAGATGTTTAAGGTAATGAAGGGTGGATACAAAATAAGTAGACAATAATTTTTCAGCAGAATAGACAGTGATCAGACCAGGAAAAAAAAGAGGAGAGTTTGGACACCACCAATAGGCAAGGGTTAGTTGCAGATTCTTTGTTAATGTTAATGCGGAGCAGAGCAGTTAATGCATGGAGAGGTCTCCTGGGAAAGATAGTGGCAGCAGAACGAGTAGACTAGAGCGAAGTCGATGGCGTGTAATCGCAAATCCCCACACTTCCCACCTAAAACAAAGTTGAAAGATGGTAAAAAAATTCCACCAGGAATGACCCAATATCAAATTTTCCCATTTTGACCCCTGTGCTCCCAAATCCCTACCCCTTGGGCCATTAACCGGGTCAAATCCAAAAAATCGTTACATACGTATATCATGTGGCCTACGGAGTTGATTGCATATACAAAGTTTCATTTTAAAATGTTTAAAAATTTGCCGGAAATTCCATTTTTCGGTATTTGACCTTTTGACCCTGCTCCAAGGGGCGGGGCAAAGATGACACTGCTCCTGCACCTTATTGCCATGTGGCGATCATAACTACCAAGTTTGGTGATTTTCTGCCCAACCGTTTTGGAGGTGATAGCACAACGGAGACCGACAGACAGACGGATCTGATTACAATATCCCCACGATTTTTTTTTCAAAAAACGTAGGGATAATAAGTCTAAATTGAAATGACACAGGGACCTAGATGCATTGGAGGTAGAGGGGTACAGGGATATTGGCAGAAAATGTAGGTAGCTTGTGTGCGGATGGTTGAGAGTGTCTGCTGGTAGTGTAGCGCAGGCATGATGGACTGAATGGCCTCCTCATCTGCCAAAGCCCATAAGGTTTGCAATCACTTCTGAGTGTTTGTCTTTGTGTCCGTCTTTGTGTTGTCTGTCTGTCTGTCTGTCTGTATATCTGTCTGTGCCATAACTTTTTTAATATACCATTTAATCTTTCCTCATCAAATTTTCAACAAAGTTTTATTATGAGAATACAGAGAAGACAAATAAATCATTTGGTCAAAAGGTCAAAGTTCAGCATCACATAAAATCGTCAATTTTCATCTGATTGACCTGAATTTTTAAGAATTTGCATATTCGGGCACAGAATTGGTTTACCAATCAAAAGCTAGAAGCCAATTGTTTTTCCAATCAAAAGGTGGAGGAGTAAAAGTAAAAACATAGAAATAAAATAAAATAAATAAAAATAACCATAGGTCATTAGGTCAAGGTTGCATAAAAGTGTCAATTTTCATCTGATTTATTTGAAAGTTGAGCAGGGTTTGCATATTGAGTCACTGAAGATTATTGCTTTTGAGGTCAAAAGGTCAAGGTCGCCTAAAATCATCAATATTTTGTATTTTTAAGCTGTTTTCATCATGTTTAGTATACCGAAGAAGAACAAGAACTCCGAATACAAAGTGGATGCAGACGGACTTTGCATTTTCAGATGCTTTCTAGATAATTTTGTTTTTCTAATTGTCTAATAATATCAGATAATCTGTGAGACATGACAGGATAGTTCAATAGGTATCATGCTCGCCTAACAGTTTGTCTTATGTAAATTATAAGCAACTAGGCAAAAGCACCCAGCGTTGCCCGGGTTCTTTTTGAATGAATTTACTACTATAATTCAGCTTTTACTCGCGGCCGTAGAAGATTGACTGCTATAATTCAGCTCAGCTTTTAATTGCGAAATGGGCCCAGCCCGGCCGAGGCGGCCTCGACCGGCCTCACCACCTAGCCTATAACCTTCCCGGGGCCTGCCCCGACATTTTTTGAGTCAGAGGTTTCCTCCTATCTTTCACCGTTCAGGAGATTAGCGCGTGCAGACAAACAAACAAACAAAAACTTTATTTTATATATATAGAAGATAGAAGATAGAAGATAGATACTGATATGGCATCTTTATCAAAATCCTATTTCTTGCCACAATGTGCAGGGCACTGTATCAGATACAATCAGTGTCAAAATCATAATTGAATATCAGTGTAATATGCATTTGCAAACGGAAAATGGAGTTCCAATAAGAAATTATAATCAGGTATCATACATGGAGTAGGCAACTCCATTAGGATGATTTCAAACACGGTCATCATAAAGTGAAAATAGAACCAACCCCAACTATCATCTGGCATGCTATTAAAAATCGCCCCAAGAGGGCAAAACATCCTTCTGCCAGGTTGTTAGACAGACAAATAAAAGTTTGATGTCAGTCAAGCACCGGTGCAGTTTTTTGAGCATTGCATTCCATGGTATGACAAAGTACTGCACACATTCCTTTCTTCAGTGTAGTCAATGTGCTGATTCACAGCTGAGAATATTGTCATCAACAAACATGAAAGAACATGGTTATCTTCAAACCATCTAGCTCACCCTTTCTCCGTTACCCTCCCTTCCCTCCCTACCAATCGCCATGCCTCCTTCCCCCCTCCCCCACCGCCTCTCTTTTCCCAGCAGTATGTTCCAGACTTCTATCAACTTGCAACAATAAGCTACGAATCAATCATCTAGATCTCATTTAATTATTACCTTCTTCTTTCTTTGCTTTTTCACCAAGGAGAAGGTGGCTCTTCGTTTTGGGTCCGGCCCTTCCCCAGTGGTGTTAATTTTTTTAAATTAAAAAATAAGATTTGTGGAGAAGCAAGTCCAGATACACAAGTTAACTAATTCAAGCCATTGTGATATATATATATATATATTAGACCACAATTTTGGACTTGACCACGATGACCACAACATCGCAAACATAATCTAAAGAAATTCTTGCATTTCCCCCCATATGCAATAAATACATGGCCCATGAAGAGACAAGGCTGGACTATTTTCTGTATAAAAAGTTGATGGTGTTTCCACAAAGTGGAAACGGGTGAAACACACCAATATCAAGGGAGAATGGGCATGGGGAAGAACGAGATTAAAGTCAGGTCAGTCTTTTGGGACTGCCACTGGTAACATGTAACCCAGCGCAGTGCCAGTGCAGTGCTACCTCCCACACGGTCGGGTTGGCGGCGACTAAACCGACACCTCCCACTGGATTTGCTCATGGGGAGGGTGACTGTGACACCTTGCCAGGACCAAAAACAACACCAGGAAAAGGGCGGATGAGCTCCCGTAGGGAGCCAGTGGCCATCCAGTAAAAAGATGGTGTCTCCGAAAAAACACCCATCCTGGTTTAGACCGGTTCAAGTTCAGGCTGGAGTTCCACAAGGCAGTGTTCTGGGCCCTGTGCTTTTTCTGGTCTTCATCAATGATCTCTCTGACTCTCTTGAAAATCCTCTGTATCTCTTTGCTGATGACTCTACTCTCTGTCGCTCCATTCTTCATCCCTCAGATCGGAAGTCTGCTGCCTCATCACTCTCTGCAGACCTGGACAAAATCACAGACTGGGCAAACAAGTGGAACATGTCTTTCAATCCTGACAAATCTCACACTCTTACGATGTCTCTCCGAAAAGACCGACTGGACAACCCTCCCATCCACTTTCTGAATAATCCTCTCCAAGAAGTTCTGTCACTCAAGCTTTTGGGTCTCACTATCTGCCATGATCTTCCCTGGGAAAACCACATTTCAAATCTGGCCTCCAAAGCCAGTCGCCGACTGGGCATCCTCCGTCGTGCGAAGTCCTTCCTTGGCACACCTGAGCTCCTCACCACATACAAGGCTTTCATCCGCAGCTCAATGGAATACTGCTCTCCCCTCTGGGCTGGTGCTCCTGCCTCACACCTAGCTCGTCTTCACGCTGTTGAAACCAAAGCATTCAGAATCATTGGAATCTCCCGCGATGAAGCTAACTCCAAGGGCCTCTCACTCACTCACCGCAGGCAGGTTGGTGGTCTTTCCATCTTCTACCGACTCCTCTCTGGCCTTGCCCCCCCAGCTCTCTCTGGGCTCTGTCCCGCAAATATTCCTACAGGTCGCACAAGATCTGCCTGCAACCCTCTTATGGTCAAACTGCCAAAATCAAGACTCTCTGCTCACCTTCACTCCTTCATTCCTCTTTTCTCCCGCCTCTGGAACAAACTCCCTCACTCTCTTCAATCCCACTCCACCCTCCAGGTCTTTAAAACAGCTGTTCACCACCATCTCTTATCTTCCCCCATCCAAAACCTTGATCTTTTCTACCCCCGCTAATTTCACCCCAATTCCACTTTTTTGAAATACCAACTTCTGTCCTGGAAGTCCTTGGTGTCCTTGTGTTTTATACTTCTCCCTCCACCCCTCCACCCCCCTTCCCACGCCTCCTCCCCCCAAGCCCTCTCCCTTCCACACATCTCCCTGCTCTCAAATGTTGTGTTTGTGTGCTTCCCCTTCTCTCCCTATCTTGTTTTCCGCTCCCTCTTTTTGTGTGTTTTGTTTGTCTGGTTGATTTGTTTGTGAAGTAAATGTTAGCTCTTTCACGAGCCTCGATTCAGTATACAAAAAAAGAAAGAAAGAAAAAGTCATACCAAAGACTTTAAAATGGTACGTGATGCATCCTTGCTTGAAAAGGTAGAGCACGGACAATCCCCCATCGGTTGGCATCCATGGGGAGGATGGAATTGCTCTTGAGGAAATGCCCCGCTGAGTACGGTGAGAAAATCGGCGCTGTTGTTATGACGTTGCTGGTACCCAGAGTATCCTGGGAAGTGACGTTGGTGACGGCACTTACCCCAAGCTCAGTGGCTGTGTTCAGTGTTTGTCTCGTCAGTATGTCTGGGTGTGTGTTACGAGCCTTAGCCCAAGTATAAAAAATAAAAAAGGAAGGGGGAGGCAAAGACACAGGGGATGAACAAGCTTGATACAGGCTCAAGCACAGCAAAAGGAGGAAGGGGAAAAACTGGGGATGAAACAGAAATGGAACAAAAAATGAAATAGATTGTGGGGGACGAGGAAAGGGCCAAGGGTGAAAGACGAGTAAGGAGGTATAAGAAGACAGAAATGCCTCTGACTGGTCTACAATGCGATGGTAACATGCCCAGTGACTCAGCTTCATCACGGAAGATTTCAATGATTTTGAGAGCCTTGGTTTCCATGGCATCAACAATCACAAGGTGTGAGGCAGGGGCACCACCCCAAAGGAGAGAACAATACTCCATTGAGTTGTGGATGAGAGCCTTGTAAGATGATAAAGGCTCAGATTTGCCAAGGAAAGACCTTGGATGGTGAATGATGGCCAGTCGGCGGCTTGCTTTGGAGGTCAACTTGGAGATTGGTTTGCCCAAGAAAGATAATGGCTGATAGTGAGTCCAAAAGTATGAGTGACTGAACTTCTTGAAGAGTTTTATTAAGGAGGTCGATGGGAGGGTTCACCTGATGGTCATTTCCGGAAGACCGCATGAGAGTGTGAGATTTGTCATGGTTGAAAGACATATTGCAAGTGATGAACAGATTTTTGGTTTGAGCATGGCATGCAGAGAAGGGAAAAGGCTGCTGCCTGAATATTTGAAGGATGAGAAATGATACAGCAGAGGGGGTGAGGGAGGGGGAAGTCATCAGCAAAGACATAAGAAGGATTTCCAGAGAATCTGAAAGATTGTTGAAGAAGATGAGGAACAGGACAGGGCCCAAGACACTTCTATAGGGCAACTCCAGCATCGACAGGGAGTGGAGAAGAGAGGATCCCATTGAGAAACACGTACTGACTACGACAGCACAGAAAGTTAATAAGCCATGAGAGGAGGAGGCCTTGGTCACTGTAGGCAAAGTTTGGAGAGCAACATGGGGCATAGCAACCGACTGCGTCTCCCATCGTCACAACATCTCTTCCAAATATGAAAGTGCTCTTTCGCTCCTATGAAGGGTTAACACCTGAAAAGTCACCTTCTTCTTGCTTCCCACGGCCATGAGCATACCTTGATCAATGTTCTGTTGATTCCATCCATCATATCTGAAAGTTACCGAACATTTGGTCTCTACACCAGTCATGTTTTCCAATGATTACTACTACAATCTGTTGAAGTAGGATTATCTCTGTCTATTGCGAAAATCCTCTCAGCTGTCACGTGATGTGGCTGTTAGACGTATCTGTGATCATCTATATAATAATAGCGTAAGGACTCGACTTTGTTATCCCTTTTACGCCGCACCCAGTGACCCGATGCCCACGGCACTAATGGATTTACGATCTACGAACCACGCTCTTTGTTTATTACGTACAGCCATACTCGAAAAATCTGAATTAGCCGACGTTGGGGCCCAAAAGCATCCGATTACCTGCCGATACGACGCCATCTTACGACGCCATCGTATTGGCGTCTGCTGGGCAAAGGCGAAGCAAGCCGTCCACTGATTGGACAGGCGAAGGCGAAAGCAAGCCGTCCACTGAGTGGACAATCCAGAGCATGCATTTGTGCCGGTGTCGGCAATCGTTGTTCATATACGCACTCTTCATTCTCATCTTTCTTCCTAACTCTTACTCGGACAAGCAAATCCCCTATGCCTTCCATAATGGTACACTCTATCCATACACCACATCCTCCCTTCCGTGGATGTTCCACGGGTTTCGGCTAGTACCAATGAACACACAACACCTACTCCTTCCCTGCTGCACTGATTTCCCAGAAATACAGCACATTCACTCTAAAGTTATTTCCATCTCAGCACCAAATCTATTCACCCTCTCACCCAGAATTACATCACTGATCTTATACAATATTATGAAGCATCTCATTCTCTATTCAGCTAATATTAAGTTATTTTGATTTCCAAAACTTTAAAAAAAAAAAGGTCATATCTGTTTAAAAAAAAATTACTAAAAGGAGAAGCATTCATCAGTTCGTGAGTTTATGTGTCATGTTTCATTCAAAAGGGTTCCTGCTGTCATACGATAATAAAAAATTGTACCGTTCGAAAGCTAATGTTCAAGTTACTTGGTTGGAAAGCGAATAATCGAATTAGTTGGAACAAACATTCATGTCCGTTTGATCCCAAGGATGCCGGTTTTAAAAGCCAGTCTTTCTGGCTTGAGTTAGAAGAAAAAGAGAATAAGAATAAGAGGAAGAAGAATCAAGATCTTGAACTTTAATTTGCGGTTCCTGCCGTTGTAGAATAATACAAATGGTATCGTTGGAAAACTAACAATCAAGTTATTTGGTTGGAAAGCTAATAATCGATTTACTTGGAACAAAAATTTGTGTTAGTATTAAAAGCCCTCTTTCAAGGATTGAAGAAGAAGATGCCAAAATAGGAGCTGAGTGCAGCGGTTCAAACGGTAACATTTATTATTCTACGACAGCATGAACAATTTAGGACATGTAAGGAGCACACAAAATTATATAAAGAAATATTTGTCGAAATAATAGAAAAATATATAAAAGCACATAGAAGGAGCACACAAACAACACCAACCGCCACACGGCCACAGCCACCATGACAGCAGCAGCAACAACAACAACTACAGTATGTGTTATGAAAGATTCTGTTTCTCATGTTTCACTTAATTTTGCATCCTCATTCAGATTCACAGACAGACATCAATATGTTTGTGAAGTACAACTTGCTGTGTTTTGATTAAACCCATCAGCAAAGCGACAGGAAGGCACACCTATTGTCTCTTAACACGTGGCCCTCAGATGTACAACTATTCCAATTCTGAAACAGTCCAACTGAGGGTGGCTGGCTGACAAAGGGAGCACCCTCCTGGAATTAAAGTCATATTACCCTGATCATACATTAAATGACTGATATTGTTTTAATCACATCTTACAAAACTGATCTTCTTCTTCTCATGAGAGCAATGGAGGCCATCTGCTAGCCACAGCTGGAATGGAGTCAAACAGCATGAACTTAAATTGCTAAGACATTTCATAATAACCTTAATCCAAAATGGTGTAATAAGATGGGTGTTGATTTAAACTTTGCATATCAACATGACATGCCAATTGCATATCCAGAAAGGTAAACATCCATACATCAGTACATACTGTCTACTCCTCTTTTCTACCCCCGCTAATTCACCCCAGATCCATTTTTTTGAAATTCCAACTTCTTTCCTGGAAGTCCTTGCAGTGTCCATATGTTTTATATCTCTCCCACCTTCCCCCAAGCCCTCTCCCTCCCACAGTTCTCTCGATGTCCCTGCTCTCAAATGTTGTGTCTGTGTCCTTCCCCCTCTCTCCCAATCTCGTCTACCGCTCTTCTTATTTTGTGTTTTCTGTGTCGGTTTGACTTTTTGTGAGATTAATGTTAGCTCTTTCACGAGCCTCGATATTGTATACAACAAAAAAAAAAAAAAAAAAAAAAAAAATACTATGAACTTTCAAGGCAAAATTTGGGTGATGGTTCGTCGTACTAATTTATGGAGCTCTCTTTCTTTCATCAACCTTAGTCTTACAGCAAAACCCCCCTCTTTTAGCCAAAACCCTCGTCTTTTAGCCAAAACCCTCGTCTTTTAGCCAAAACCCTCATCTTTTAGCCTAAACCCTCGTCTTTTAGCCTAAACCCTCGTCTTTTAGCCTAAACCCTCGTCTTTTAGCCTAAACCCTCGTCTTTTAGCCTAAACCCTCGTCTTTTAGCCTAAACCCTCGTCTTTTAGCCGAAACCCTCGTCGTTTAGCCTAAACCCTGGTCTTTTAGCCGAAACCCTGGTCTTTTAGCCGAAACCCTGGTCTTTTAGCCGAAACCCTGGTCTTTTAGCCGAAACCCTGGTCTTTTAGCCGAAACCCTGGTCTTTTAGCCTAAACCCTGGTCTTTTAGCCTAAACCCTCGTCTTTTAGCTGAAACCCTCGTCTTTAGCCTAAACCCTGGTCTTTTAGCCGAAACCCTGGTCTTTTAGCCTAAACCCTCGTCTTTTAGCCGAAACCCTGGTCTTTTAGCCGAAACCCTGGTCTTTTAGCCGAAACCCTGGTCTTTTAGCCGAAACCCTGGTCTTTTAGCCTAAACCCTCGTCTTTTAGCCGAAACCCTGGTCTTTTAGCCGAAACCCTCGTCTTTTAGCTGAAACCCTAGTCTTTTAGCCGAAACCCTGGTCTTTTAGCTGAAACCCTGGTCTTTGAGCCGAAACCCTAGTCTTTTAGCCGAAACCCTGGTCTTTTAGCCGAAACCCTGGTCTTTTAGCCTAAACCCTGGTCTTTTAGCCTAAACCCTCGTCTTTTAGCCGAAACCCTACTCTTTTAGCCGAAACCCTGGTCTTTTAGCCGAAACCCTAGTCTTTTAGCCGAAACCCTGGTCTTTTAGCCGAAACCCTAGTCTTTTAGCCGAAACCCTGGTCTTTTAGCCGAAACCCTGGTCTTTTAGCCGAAACCCTGGTCTTTTAGCCGAAACCCTGCTCTTTTAGCCGAAACCCTACTCTTTTAGCCGAAACCCTGGTCTTTTAGCCGAAACCCTCGTCTTTTAGCCGAAACCCTAGTCTTTTAGCCGAAACCCTGGTCTTTTAGCCGAAACCCTAGTCTTTTAGCCGAAACCCTCATCTTTTAGCCGAAACCCTGGTCTTTTAGCCGAAACCCTAGTCTTTTAGCCGAAACCCTAGTCTTTTAGCCGAAACCCTGGTCTTTTAGCCGAAACCCTGGTCTTTTAGCCGAAACCCTGGTCTTTTAGCCGAAACCCTAGTCTTTTAGCCGAAACCCTCGTCTTTTAGCCGAAACCCTAGTCTTTTAGCCGAAACCCTGGTCTTTTAGCCGAAACCCTAGTCTTTTAGCCGAAACCCTCATCTTTTAGCCGAAACCCTGGTCTTTTAGCCGAAACCCTAGTCTTTTAGCCGAAACCCTAGTCTTTTAGCCGAAACCCTGGTCTTTTAGCCGAAACCCTGGTCTTTTAGCCGAAACCCTGGTCTTTTAGCCGAAACCCTAGTCTTTTAGCCGAAACCCTCGTCTTTTAGCCGAAACCCTAGTCTTTTAGCCGAAACCCTGGTCTTTTAGCCGAAACCCTGGTCTTTTCGCCGAAACCCTAGTCTTTTAGCCGAAACCCTGGTCTTTTAGCCGAAACCCTAGTCTTTTAGCCGAAACCCTGGTCTTTTAGCCGAAACCCTGGTCTTTTAGCCGAAACCCTGGTCTTTTAGCCGAAACCCTGGTCTTTTAGCCGAAACCCTCGTCTTTTAGCCGAAACCCTAGTCTTTTAGCCGAAACCCTGGTCTTTTAGCCGAAACCCTGGTCTTTTAGCCGAAACCCTCGTCTTTAGCCGAAACCCTGGTCTTTTAGCCGAAACCCTGGTCTTTTAGCCGAAACCCTCGTTTTTTAGCCCAAACCCTCGTTTTTTAGCCTAAACCCTCGTTTTTTAGCCTAAACCCTCCTCTTTTAGCCGAAACCTTCCTCTTTTGGCCTAAACTAGTTAACTGTTGTAAAAGCCTGGTGTTGGCTGAACGGTTAAGGTGGATGGCTTAAGATCCTAAGGTCTTGTCATTCTGTTGAATTAACGTCAGGCATAAACCCTCTTTTAGCTCATTTGTGGATGGATTCTTGACTCAGCTTGTCATCCTTCGGAGATCAGCAAAATGAGTACCAGCCAGCAAGCTGGTAAGGGGGCACTGCATCAGCAGCACAGCTGTGCCCCCAGAAAATGATGCAACAAGCAGCCACATGCTGCATACAAATGAATAAAAAAAACTGTTAAATGTGATAAATATGATATTTCAAAGAATTCCTTTTCAATAAATCCTTTACACACCCATTAATCCCACTGAACACATCCCTGTAACGTGTGGGTTACTGCGTTTCCTTATCTCATCTCCCTCTCTCGACCACACTCTCCCACTCTTTCACTCTACCACTCTCTCACTCTCTCACTCTACCACTCTCTCCCTCTACCACTCTCTCACTCTACCCCACTCACTACCACTCTCTCTCTCGCTCTCTCTCTCTCTCTCTTGCTCTCCCCCTCTCTCTCGCTCTCTCTCTCTCTCGCTCTCCCTCTCTCTCGCTCTCCCTCTCTCTGTCCCTCTCCCCTCGCTTGTTTGGTCCAACTTTGGCCCTACGACCCCATTGCCAGATCTTTGCCTTTTCCCTCTGTCATCACACTCTTTCAAGAGCATCAATCATGAATATAAAAATAACAACTTAAAAGAGTTTTTTTTAAAGATCAGAATAGGAGATGCCAATTAAAATTTAACCAAAACTGGAGACAGAAATTTAAAGCATAATAAGGAATATTTATTATGGATAACGAATCAGAATAAACACAGTACACAAGTTGTTAACAGACTATTAAAATGAAGAAGCAAATCTGGGAGATCCACTTGTTATGGATTGAGGATTAATCCGAAACTGTAATGGAATTTGCTAATTCCTGAATTCTCCTATAGTCAGGGCCCTTAGGGATATTTTGGGGCCGTTTGGTTCAAATTCTTCCAAAAGCACCAAATTTGGCCCAGATGTTGCCCATGCCATACTCTTTCGATTTTTGACGGGCGCCAAGACAGGCGCCCCCCCCCCCCCCGGGGGCCCCATATTGGCGAAATACTAAATGGCCGCCACCCGGATTAGAGGAAAATCAGTTAAATAACCAAAAGGGTTGGAATCATGTATGATACCACTTTTCAGGGGTTTTCGAGGTCGAGGAATCCAATTATGATGTTATTTTGATGATTCGAGGTCAAGGTCAACCCTCAAGGTCATCTTAAAGGTCATGTTTGAGTCAAACATGTCGGTTTTTGAGTTTTTTGTCAAGATTTACACGAGGTTCACCATTTTATGTTTCTGGGTTGGGTAATCGAACTCTGACCTTATTTTTGACAATTAGAGGAAATATTTACATGTCTATTTCCTAATTTTCAGGCATATGCAGTTCATCAGTCTAATTACAAAGGTACGGATTTTGATGTTTTATGAACTGTATGCCATATCCTTGTGTTTAATTTTTGTGCGATCATGATCCGGGTTCATGTGTACATGATTGTATACATGTCATAAATATGACGTCATAGGTCATGTGACCTGGCGGCCATATTGGATTTTATGAAAACCTTAAAAATGGATCCCTGCCTTCATTTTTCGATCGATTCATTTTGAACTTTGACCACTTATAGTACGCCATGTGATTGGATGCATATCCTAATTATGACGTCATAGGTCAGGTGACATGGCGGGATGGACCGGTATGGTCCCCGGATCATACCGCCCTTGGTGCCCGTCAAAAATCGAAAGAGTATGGCATGGGCAACATCTGCGCCAAATTTGATGCTTTTGGAAGAATTTGAACCAAAATATCCCTAAGGGCCCTGACTACTATCCTCAGCAGGTGTTTTTACCTCTGCGCAGGTTGTGTTTTTGTCCCTCGTCTGTGAGCACGATATATCAAAAATTTGTCGATGGATTCGGACGAAACGTGGTGGACAGGTTGTGTGTGTGACAAGGACGAAGTTATTCGATTTTGGTGAAGATTTGAATACGGATCTAAATACGAGAAGTAAAAAAAAGTTTTGGTGATTCTTCACCATTGAGTGATGGGGCCAAAACCATCTAAAGCATGATATTTGAAAAAGTTACGGATGGATTTTAACAAAACTATGTGGATAAGTTGGGTAAATGATGGGAACAAGCAATTCGAATTTGGTTCAGGTCGGAATCCAGATCCGGCCTTTCGGTGGGATACAAAACGTAAACTGTTCAGCCTGGCGGAGGTATGCTCTCTCCTGAGTGGCGTTATAGTTAGCTCACCTGAAACATAGTTCCGGGGAGCTTAAGGGATGGCACATCGTCAGTCCGTCAGTCAGTCAGTTAAGCAGGTAGTCAGTCCGTCCGTCCGTCAACGCTTGCAACTTCTCCGAAACCGCTCTTGGGATTGTGACCAAACTTGGCACAAATGATACTTGGTATATTGTGACTAAAGTTTGTTCACGGCATTAAATAAATGGAGCTCTAAGGGGGTTTACCGGAGGTCAAAGTGGATCCAGGTTTAACCTTCCAAAATAGGTATTTTATTTCTTCTCAGAAACTAAACACACGATTTCGATGAAGCTTGACCACAACCTTCATCACCCGTGATGTACCAAAGTTTGTTCACAGCATTTTTTAATCATCGGGGTCCATGGAGGTCCCAGGGAAGGTGTGGGGTGGCTGGGGCGGTTGCTTTTTGTTTGTTTAAAGTCTCATGATTATGTTAGTGTGATTGTACCTGCTGCCATGTCTCCTAGCAACCATTGAAATTGGTTTAAAATACCTTTAGTCGGTGTAGAATACCGTAGCTTGAGTAGCTAATATGTGTGTGCTAGTGTGTATATAATAACGAGTACCTTGCTGCAGGTTACAGAATAATTAAAATCGATTTAAAAAAATATCGTAAATGTTCCTCTCTAACATCAATTTCTCATGTTGGAAAACGTAATCAAGCACACAACACACTTTTTGTTAACTTCTGACAAGGGTTAATAGACTTGAGGGGGTTGGGGGATTAAACGAAAGTTAATTCTTCTCTCTGCTCGAGGATAAATATCATGGGAAGGTGTTTATTGGCGACGGACTCGGACATGCGACGATCGAGCCGCAGATCAGGTCGCCAGGACACCTGCTAAGCCCACCGACGTATTACAGGGATCAAAGATCGACGCCATGTAAAGTCCTAGCACAAGCAGGACCGCCGAAAGCCGCTAAACGAGGACATGTCCCGGTTCGTTAGCGATCCCTCAGCACATACAGGTACAGGTACCGACTCGTACCTGATACCACAACACAGCACAACACAGCACAGCACAGCAAGGTACGGCGAACAAATGAGGCAAGAACTACCAACGCGTCGCCCAAGGAAAGGTAGCGCACCTGCGGCTCCACTGGATGTCGATCGAGCAACTTTAGACGCGTGTTCGGCCTGGTGGGTCCCGCTTCTGTCCCTCTTGTGAAACGCTCCAAAGTGGAGCCGTGATCGGCAAACCTGGATGAGCAGATCCCACGGCTCCAGTAACCGCTACGTGTCGGGCTGGGTGCGGCCGATGAAGCACGTCAAGACGAGTCCAGGCTCGGAGAGAGCGGTCCGATCCGATGGGAGAGGCGCACCTTCAAACCAACCGCGCCCCCGCCACGCTCTCCTCCTCCGGCTTCGACCCTCGCCCCATTGAACCCGATCCCGATCGACTCACCAGGTTACACTGTTAATGTCTCTGCGGTTGTTTCGTCACCTTCCGCCACACGCTTCGTGTGCGACGTGAAACGTTCGACGGGAATAACAGTCTAACACCCAAGTCCCAACACGTTTAATTGGAGCACCGGAATGAATAAATACAAACACGATTCGAAGTTTGGAAGAATTGAAAGTTTGGAAGCTCTTACCTTGTCTTGTCGAGTTATAGTAATTAAATAATAAGTCAGGTATACACACACACACACACACACACACACACACACACACACGCTCAAACACACACACAGACACTCACACACATACGCACACGCTCAAACACACACACAGACACACAAACACACACACACACAAACACACACACTCACATACATACGCACACACTCACACACAGACACACACAAGCACACACACTCACACACAGAGACACACACTCACATGCTGAAACACACATACAGACACACACACTCACACATATACGCATACTCACACCCATACATACACACATACTCACACCCATACATACACACATACACACACACACACACGATCAAACACGCTCACATACATACACACACATACATACAAACAGACACACACATACGCACACACACACACTCACAAGCTCAAACACACACGCACAGACACACACTCACATGCTCAAACACACACACAGACACACACTAACATGCTCAAACACACACACACTCACATGCTCAAACACACACACACACACACACACACACACACACACAAAACACTCATACATACACACTCACATACAAACACACACTAACACACTCACATGCATACACACATACACAAACACACAAAAACACACACTAACACACTCACATGCATACACACATACACAAACACACAACAAACACACACACAAACACACTCACATGCATACACACACAAACAGACACAGACACAGACAGACACACACACACACACACACACACACACACACACACACTCGTGCGGCGTTACCTTCTCTAAGTGTCCCGGGAACTCGCGGGTGAGTGTGACGTGAGCGGTGCCATTCACGAGCCGCACAAACCACAGAATAAGCGATTGTTCCTCTGTTTTCACAGCTCAACGGATGATACAGAATCAGAAAGAAGTTTATATTGTTTTATAATAACCAGTGTACATCGTCATAACATTTGAAACGTCACAAAGAGCTGATCGCATTCAGTGGTACAAAGGATGATATCGTCTTCTTCTAACAAAGCTCCTTATAAAGTTCGTGAACAATGAAGTTAATGAACTACAATGAATAAACAGACCTGTTAACGCAACGAACGATCGGAGAGGAAAGCGATAACTCGATTTATACATTCGAGGGCGAAATTTAAAGATGGGGAAGTGGATGAGAGTAACGAATTTCATTTACTCCAGTAATAAAATGTCTCCGAACTTGGTTGTGAAATTCTACTGTTGTATGTATCGGAGAAGGGGTGCTGGGTAGCTAGGGGGTCACCCCCAATATTAGGGTAAATCGTTCACATTGTGATACAAGCACCAAATCTGGATGATGTTCCTATATCGATACTCCTTAAATACAGTTGCTTAGCCAACTCGAAAATCCAACATGGCGGCCATGTTTCTTTTCAAGATGAACTCCTTGGTTGCGTAGGCAGTGTGTTTTGGGCCATTTTCTTCCTGCATGGTGAAGTGCTGCTCAATGAGGTTGGATGCATTCTCTTGTACATAGGCAGACAAAATGTTTCTGTACAATTCCAAATTCATTCTGCTGCTGCCATCATTAGTTACATCATCAACTAGATGGTATTCATAGAATACTTACCCTGCGCAGTCAACTTGTGAGCCAACTCTTCTGTTTTTGAACATTTTTTTTTATTTGATCCAATATGGCTGCCAGACCACGTGAGCGATGACATCATAAATTTATATTCTCTAATATAATTGTTGCATAGATCACGCTCAATACATTTCAAGCTAATCAGACTAATCATTGTCCTTGTCGAATTATGACGTCATAATTATGGCACCAATGACGTCATCGTTAACAACACATATTCCCCATATGGCGTTCTTTACAATGAGCCATGTTTCAATTTTTTTCCATGCAGCGGTTTTGGAGATATAGAGGTGCAACATTTTTCGGTTTTTCCAAGACGACGCCTGCACCACATGACCTATGACGTAATGATTATCAGTAAAATATTCTACAGGAGGAGGCACTCCTATGGTGAAAATTTCATGTCAATCGGACCAACGGTTGCTGAGAAAAAAAATTCACAATGATCGGATAAGTGTTGTACTTGTCGAATTATGACGTCATAAAGAAGGCACAGATGACATCATCATTAACATATCTTATTCCCCAAGGGGAGTACTTGACAATGAGCCATGTTTCAATTTTTTCCATTGAGCGGTTTGGGAGATATGGAGGTGTAACGTTTTTCCAAGATGGCGTCCGTACCACGTGACCTATGACGTCATAATTATGAATAAAAAATTTATACAGGTGGAGGCGCTTCTATGGTAAAAATTTTGTGTCAATCGGACCAACGGTTGCTGAGAAAATGGATTTTTAAAATGCAGACACGTACGGCACACAGCATACGTCACACGGCACATGGCACACTTACCCAACTGAATGCTTAACCCCGCTTTTCGCTTCGCAATTGCAGGGTAATAAAGATGAGTGAGCCAGATCTCATCAAACAAGAGGCAGCCATGCAAACCCAAGCCATGACACTACCTCCACCATGCTTCACAGATGAGGTAGTATGGTTTGAATCATATGCAGTTCCTTCCTTTCTCCACACTTTCGCCTTTCCGTCTCATCTGTCCATAAAACTTTGTTCCAGAACTCGACTAGCTCACCTCTGTACTCTGTACTAATCTGGCCTTTCTATTTTTGGTGCTGATGAGACGTTTGCATCTGACGGTGTAGCCTTTGTAATTCTGCTGTCGAAATCTGCAAATAGTAGATTGTGATACTTTCACCGCTGCGTTCTGCAGGTTGTTGGTGATGTCACTGACAGCCATATTGAATTGAACATAAATATACGTCGTCAATAAACCCCACAGGCACAGCAGCTAACAAACACCACACAAACACCACACAAAATACACCACACAAACACCACGTAAACACCACACAAAATACACCATATAAACACCACACAAAATACACCACACAAACACCACACAAAATACACCACACAAACACGTCCTGTTGAGGGTCTGCAATCTCTGCTCTTTCTTGTTTGATGTTGTAGAGCTAACGAAGGGTGACCTGCCTATAAATCTGGTGAATTATTTGTCCAACTGCATACAGGGAGGAAGGTGATGAATGAACAAACAGGTAACCTGCTATTAATTTGCAATGAATGAATCAATGAATTTGAACAGCCTACCGCTTTTATTGCCCAATAATAACGAAAAGGATGTTTTTTTTTATTACAAAATAATATCTCATCAAAGTTTTTGACAGATTTTCATGATTGTGACAAGGTTTGTGTCAGCCTTCTGATATAAATTCACCCAAAAAGTACCCACAAACCTATGTGAATAACTTCTACATTCAATGACCTCCAGGGATAATAAGAGTGGTAGGAGCTCCAGCACCCAGAGAGGAGAGACATGCTCCCATTATGGCTGAACTAATCATCATTGCCGTTCCGCAGGTAGCACATGGCTGTGGGTTAGCATCAGTTTTCACAGGGGAGCAACAGTGCCACAAATGCAGTGCCCCTGTAGGTAAGAGCAGGAATTTGGAAATTGTCTGGGATGCCGACAGTAGCTCACATACTTTTCGCAAAGGACACCGTGGATATTTTTTTTTTTTACGTCCACCAATTAATGGTGGCTGACGAGACACCCAGTTTAACGTCCATCGGATTGATGGCAAAGAACAAAGTGACTGAGGTGGGATCTGAGAGGGAGGTAGAGGGTCTGGGCGGGGCTGTGATGTTCTAGGAGGGGTCTGGGAGGGGCTGTGATGTTCTAGGAGGGGTCTGGGAGGGGCAAGACAAGTCTTCCCTCACAAGTGTGCCCCATTATACCCAGGTAGGGAAATTTGTAATTTTAATCTTAAAACTATACATTTTAAGACAATCTTTTATGCAAAATTGAGCTGAATAATCACGTTTCCTGATTAATATTTATATCAGAAGGCTGACACAAACCTTGTCACAATCATGAATATCTGCGAACAACTTTAATGAGATATTATTTTGCAAAGAGCGCTCTTTTTGCTATTATTGGGCAATAAAAGCCGTAGGCTGTTCAAGTATATAAACATAGGGGCAATACACCTGGCACTCGCCTGGTAGAATAAACGGTATACTACACTGACTAAAGGTATTTTAAACCAATTTCAATGGTTGCTACAAAACAGGGCAGCATGTAGAATCATACTAACATAATCATAAGACTTTAAACAAACGAATTTTTAAAAATACCTATTTTGGGGGGCAACCCCTCCCCCACCCCCCACCCCCCCCGTAGATCCCCAAAGGGGCAGATTTTTTGAATGCCGTGAACAAACTTCGGTACATCACGGGTGATGAAGGTTGTGGTGAAGTTTCATTGAAATAGTTTGTGTAGTTTCTGAGAAGAAAGCACTATTTTGGGGGGGTTAAACCTGGAGCCACTTTGACCCCCGGTAAACCCCCTTAGACGCCGATCTTTTTTAATGCCGTGAACAAACTTCAGTCACAACACAACAAATATCATTTGTGCCAAATTTGGTCGCAATCCCATCAGCGGTGTCGGAAAAGAAGTTGCAAGTGTTTACGGACGGACTGACGACGCGTCATCGCATAAGCTCCCCTGAACTTCGTTCCAGGTGAGCAAAAGTGGTTGAGTTGGCAACGATACGGAACTAGTAAAGCTCAATTGTAACCAAGAAGGGAATTGATATAATAAACATCAATCTTTTTGATGGCTCAGCTGGCTTTTGTTTCCCTGGAGTGGTCAGGCATTATTTTTCAGAACACAAAAAGCATCTAACTCATGATTAATAGGAGAGAGGAGGGGGGTGGGGGGGGGGGGGATTCTTAAGTTAACATCCCAGACAGAAACTTTCTGATGTCACGAATTTTTTCTATCAATATACAACAATGCAATAATTGTGAATTTTGGAGTAACAACATCTTTTTTGCCCTCTGACAATTTTTACGAACCTAGTGATTTAAGGGGTATTTGGTTACCACCATTGAGTTACCATTTGGTTACCATTTGGATACCACAATTGAGAGGTTAATTAATTACAGCGCAGGCTTGGCTAATCATTCATTATTGCAGTTTCCTAGTTTTGTGCTGCAGTTTGCTGGCAGGTAACAGTATTTGTGAGCACCGAGCTGGTTACAACTTCTTAATTGTAGTTGGGACAGTCGGATCACTACCATCTCCAAAATCAGATAAGCAACTCACAAAGTTGCAAAATATGTTTGATCAAGCCACATCAAGTCTGAAAATAAACATGCTAATCAAAGCAGACCTATGTTTGTGGCCCCATTTTTATGGAAATCATATTTTCTGCCTCCTTATTTCTTGCAAAACTCGATTAAAAACAAAAACAATACAACCAACAATACTTCATCAAGTCGTCATCCACATTTGTGGAATTGAAGATGCAACAAAACAAAAAGTGGCTCGAGGATGAGGATTTATAAAAATTACAGTGCAGCAATAGCACAAACGGGAATGTGCAGCAATAGCACACAATGAAATGTGCAGCAATATCACACATGCAAAGGTGCAGCAATATCACACACGGAAATGTGTGCCCACGTGTGTGTTCCCCCCCCCCCCCCTTCCCATGCCTCGCCCCCCAAAGCCCTCTCCCTCCCACAGATCTCTCGATGTCTCCATGTCTCGGTCCCTGCTCTCAAATGTTGTGTTTGTGTCCTTCCCCCTCTCTCCCCATCTTGTCTACCGCTCCCGATGTTATATGTTTTATGTGTCGGTTTGTCTTTCTGTGTGATTAATGTTCGCTCTTTCACGAGCCTCGATCTTGTATACAAAAAAAAAAAAAAAAAGTGCAGCAATATCACACATGGAAAGGTGCAGCAATATCACACACGGAAATGTGTGCCCACGTGTGTGTTCCCCCCCCCCCCCTTCCCATGCCTCGCCCCCCAAAGCCCTCTCCCTCCCACAGATCTCTCGATGTCTCCATGTCTCTCGGTCCCTGCTCTCAAATGTTGTGTTTGTGTCCTTCCCCCTCTCTCCCCATCTTGTCTACCGCTCCCGATGTTATATGTTTTATGTGTCGGTTTGTCTTTCTGTGTGATTAATGTTCGCTCTTTCACGAGCCTCGATCTTGTATCAAAAAAAAAGAAAAAAAGTGCAGCAATATCACACATGGAAAGGTGCATCAATATCACACAATGAAAGGTGTAGTGTAGCAATAGTACACGATGAAAGGTGCAGCAATATCACACAATGAAAGGTGCAGGAATGTCACACATGGAAAGGTGCATCAATATCACACAATGAAAGGTGCGGCAATATCACACAATGAAAGGTGTAGTGTAGCAATAGTACACGATGAAATGTGCAGCAATACAACCTAATGAAATGTGCGGCAATGGCACACAATGAAATGTGCAGATATAGTACACAATGAAATGTGCAGCGATATCACACCATGGAAGGTGCAACAATATCACCAAATGAAAGGTGCAGCAATATCACACAAATAACTGTGCGCCAATATCACATCCTGAACGGTGCCGCATTGGCACACAATGAAATGTGCAGCAATACAACCTAATGAAATGTGCGGCAATGGCACACAATGAAATGTGCAGATATAGTACACAATGAAATGTGCAGCAATAACATACAATGAAAGGTGCCACGATAGCACACAATGGAGTGTGCAGCAATATCACACAATGGAATGTGCCGCAATGCCACCCGATGAAATGTGCAGCGATATCACACATTGAAATGTGCAGCAATTGCAAGCAATGGAAAGTGCAGCAATGACACACAATGAAAGGTGCAGA
Organism: Myxine glutinosa; assembly: GCF_964187855.1. Taxonomy (NCBI): domain Eukaryota; kingdom Metazoa; phylum Chordata; class Myxini; order Myxiniformes; family Myxinidae; genus Myxine; species Myxine glutinosa. Next base: position 179,021,137 of record NC_136261.1, read on the forward strand.
GTCCATAGAGTCAAACAATACGGTTCCTGAGTTAATGGAGGAGGGCAGCAATTGTTCATGAGGGCAGCAGTTCATGACATCAATTGTTCACGGGTCACAATAAAAAAGCTGTTGTCCTTAGGGCCAGAGGTCAGCAAATAAAATCAGAGACCGGAAATCTTCTTTTGTTTGGTGGCAAAGGATCAGGTTGGTCTCGCAGCAACAATCATGGACATCAGGCTGGCAGCTCGATGTTGGTGGCCGGCTGCATATGTCAGAGGGTAGGTACTTTGGCAGCAGGAAGAGGAGGAGAGGATGAGGGTGGGGGGGGGGGGTCAGCTTTAAACCTACTCTTTCCCCCTCTGGGGAGGAAATGACAGCACGCCCAGAAATCTGATGTAGCGGGACCTCACCTGGCTCGCTGGTGGAGAGGGTGACCGTATGAGCTACCTAGCCACATCTAACAATATGAGACTGAATGGGTCCTCTCAAATGCCATTTACACTATTCTATCTTTATCAGAGAATAATCAAAACACTTCTTCCACTTTACTTTCAAACCATCCACAGTGATCCTAATGACCAATTTACCCGCTGCTCAGATTGCTGGTCTCATCCAATGAATTTGGGCATGGCCCTCATGAACTCTTCCATCTCAGTGTTCCAGCACAAGCATCTGACTCGGCAGTGTGGCACCTACTCGGGCATCCTTACCTGATTCTATCCTGATGTGGCACCTGAGATCTTGGGGCTACCCTGGAGCGTCTCCCCACAGTCCCTACCTATTCTTTGGGCCCTCTCTGACCCCAGCCTGCGTCCTTCCTGGCACCCACCATTCCGTCTTGGCACTCGCATGCCATAGGCCATCTCTTGGGCGCTCAGGCTGAAACTAAAATCTTCTAACTCGACTCTGCCCTTCTGGCATCTCTGGTACAAGTTCCAGAGGAACCGCTGCTTCGGACACTGGGCCCAAGCATCTGGCTGAGCAGAAGTTGCCTGCGCCAGTGCTGGGACGATGTGAGTGAAACTACATATGGATATTTTGAGAGACATGTCTTTCCTCACAAGAATAAGGTTAAGTCTCGAATCTGTGGTGCTTGTAGTTATCATTCTATTACAGTTTATAAAATGTAACGGAGCTGGTGCAGCCTCGGAGGGCCTTGACTAGTGCTGGGTCGTATCCGGTTTTAACTAATAAATGTATCCAAATAAAATTTTCAAGGGACGAATGGACAAACTTTTAACCACTCATCCCAACTCTCTCTTCCTCATATGTGGTGACTTCAATTGTCGCCTTCATATTGGCTGGGTGTTGGTACCGCTCTCACCAGCCATGGCACTCCACAATAGCACTGTTGAACACTCTATGGATTATTCCTAATTCTTATTCGACATGTGCTAAAACTTGCGACATTGGCACTGGTTATCCCTGCACGGACGGCAGGATCTCCCAATAATCCTTTTTATGCCTCCAATGACGAAGTCGCCGGAAGCATTATGTTTTGAGGTTGTCCGTCTGGCTGTCCGTCCGTCCGTCCGGATAGGTTTTCGTTACCGCGATAACTTGAGAACGGCTAAAGGGATCTTAGTCAAACCTGGTACAGGTGTGTATAATAAGTTAACGATGAATGGATTCGATTTTGGGGTCATGAGGTCAAATGCCAAAGGTCAGAGGTCATGTTAGGTAAATATCCTGTTACCGCAGTAACTTGTGAACCAGTGATGGGATTCTGACCAAATTTGGTACAATTATGTAGAATGATGTAAAGATTAACTGATTAGATTTTGTGGTCAAGAGGTCAAGGGTCAAAGTCTGTAATATGTCGATAACTTGAGAACGGCTGAAGTGATCTAATTCAAACTTGGTGCAGGGACGTATAATGATGTAAAGATTAACTGATTACATTTGGGGGGCAAAGGCCAAAGGTCAAAGTCTGTAATATGTCTATAACTTGAGAACGTGTGTGTGTTTGAGTTAGGCTTCTGGTCCCTCGAGCGAGGAGGCTTGCTTCGATTTCTCCACGGCATTGAAGTTTGAGTATTTTCCCATTTGTGTCTTTGTCAAATTTCTACTGGTTATCTTATTGCCTATGTGTTATCGTGTGTTTCTAGTTAGTTTTGGTTTTGCAAATATTGCAAACTTGTGTGTAATTAGTCGTTTTTTGTTTGCACCTCGTGCGCAGTCTGGCCTCCCTCCCCCCCACCCCCCCCCCCGTCGGTATATTGTGAATATAAGTTTTTTCCTTTGCTGTATTTGCTTATTTATTTTATTTTATTATCTCCCCCTACCTCCCACGAACATCTTACCCTTTGTCTAACGTTTTAAACACACACACAAAAAAATCCATTGGTAATTCTTTCTCTCCTCGCAGACACATGCTTGTTCTCTCGCCCCCTTGTCTCGCCTTGTGCGAAAAATAGCACTTGTCCTTGTCTCCCCTTTATCACCTTTTTCTTCCACTTCTCCATCCTTTCCAACTCTAGTTTCCTCCATACTCATTCAACCCTTTCTCCTTCTTTCTCAAATCCATGTCCTCACCTCGGGACTTTTCCCAGATTGCTTTTCACGGTTTTGTTTAAATATTATTTAAATACTGAGTTCCTCACCACATACAAGGCTTTCATCCGCAGCTCAATGGAATACTGTTCCCCCCTCTGGGCCGGTGCTCCTGCCTCACACCTAGCTCGGCTTCACGCTGTTGAAACCAAAGCTTTCAGAATCATTGGAATCTCTTGCGATGAAGCTAACTCTGAGTGCCTTTCACTCACTCACCGCAGGCAGGTTGGTGGTCTTTCTGTCTTCTACCGACTCCTCTCCGGCCTTGCTCCCCCAGCTCTCTCTGTGCTCTGGCCCCCAGAATATTCCTACAGGTCGCACAAGATCTGCCTGCAACCCTCTTATGGTTAAACTGCCAAAATCAAGGCTCTCTATTCACCTTCACTCTTTCATTCCCCTTTTCTCCCGCCTCTGGAACAAACTCCCTCACTCTCTTCAATCCCACTCCTCCCACCAGGTCTTTAAAACAACTGTTCACCACCATCTCTTATCTTCCCCCATCCAAAACCTTGATCTTTTCTACCCCCGCTAATTCACCCCAGATACACTTTTTCGAAATTCCAACTTCTTTCCTGGAAGTCCTTGCAGTGTCCATATGTTTTATACCTCTCCCACCTCCCCCCAAGCCCTCTCCCTCCCACAGTTCTCTCGATGTCCCTGCTCTCAAATGTTGTGTTTGTGTCCTTCCCCCTCTCTCCCCATCTTGTCTACCGCTCCCCTTATTTTGTGTTTTATGTGTCGTTTTGACTTTTTGTGTGATTAATGTTAGCTCTTTCACGAGCCTCGATCTTGTATACAAAAAAATAAAATAAAAGAATTAATGTTTAAACTTTCCCCTGCAGTGTTTTATTCAGTGGTTTATTACAACACGCTGTTTTTCTTCCTATTTAAAAGGCTTTTTTCAGTTTCCTCTTCAATACATTCCACTTCAAAAAAAATCAATCTCTTACAGTCCTTCCTTTCTACATTCTCTAAACTCACATTCATTCCACCCCTCCTCTATCGTTTTCAAACGGATCTCTGACTTGAAAATCACAATAAACCCAGTTTGTTATAAATGTTCGTTTTTCATTAATCATTCACTTTCTAAACTCCCTCCTCACAACTCCCCTCCTAAACCCCCTCTCTTTCAATTATCCCCACTCGCCCCTCCCCTCCTAAACTCTCCCCTCACCCCTCCCCTTCAAAACTCCCCCAACCCTCCCCTTCAAACCTCCCCCCTCCCCCCCCGACCATCTCTCTCTAATTCTCCCCCCTCCCCCTCCAAGCTGCCTCCTCCCCACTTCGTCTCCCTTCTACCTCATACCTCCACCTCCTCCAACCTTCTCCTTTGCTCTGCCCCCCCCCCTTCACTCTTTCATTCCCCTTTTCTCCCACCTCTGGAACAAACTCCCCCACTCCCTTCAATCCCACTCCTCCAACCAGGTCTTTAAAACAGCCCCCTTCAAAGAACGCCTCACTGTGCCTCATCCCATCACCATCAAACCTTTTGTCCTCCTCATCCTTCGCTTTTTCTCCTAACTCTTCTGTAATCTCTGACACACCATCAACAGCTCTCCTTACCTCTCCCTCTCACCCTTCATCTAACCCTACCCCTCCCCTCCCCTGTCCTGCACCCAATACTCACCCTCTCTCCTCATTAACGGTATGGACCTCAAACATCCGGGACCTTCGCTCAAACCTGATTGATCTCTCCATACAGGTTGCTTCTGACAATCCAGACTTGATCTGCTTAACAGAAACTTTCCTCCTTCAAGATGTCTCTGATTCCTCAATATCTCTTCCAGGTTACTGCCTCCTCTGGTATGATAGACCTGAGCCTCGTCCTGGTTGTGGGGTGGCTATCTTTATCAAAAACTCTCTTCCTCACTCTCCCTGCACTGCCCTCTCTCCACCCCACCTGCAGGAGTACCTCTGGCTACGGCTTCCTCTCCGCTCCCACCTTTTGTTCATATGTGTTCTGTACCGTCCTCCAAACAGTGATGACTCCATTTACATTTCACTGTCTGACAACATGGACCAACTTCTATCAACTCATCCCAACTCTCTCTTCCTCATATGTGGCGACTTCAACTGACATCATGCCAGCTGGCTGGGTGTGGGTTCCTCTCTCACCAGCCATGGCACCTCAGCAAAGGACTTCTGCGGCTCATTGGGACTGACACAATCTGTCAATTTCCCGACCCGGATCTCAGTCAATGGAGTATCTTCTCTTCTAGACTTGGTTATGACAAACTTCTCTGCAAATGTCTGCTGCTCTTCTTCTGCTCCAATCGGTTCTTCTGATCCTTGGAAATTGTGCGTGGAAATTCCGGCACGAAGAGTGCCGTTCTAGTTTGTTCTTGCTCAATAGATTAGTCATCACAGATTTGCCGAGGAAACAGAAAGCCCTGAAAGCCACAATTACGCAAATATTGGTATTTCCATCAATGAAGTGACAGGTCCTGTATGCTACTATTACATTAAATGCATTAGTTAGAGCACCTTCCCCAAACGAAAAATGGCACAAGTGTAATACCCATGTCATGTTTAACTCGAACGGCACTCTTCGACGTCATGACATAGACTGATATGCCTTCGCCCACATTATTACATCATTATAATACTTGTATCAAGTTTGATTTAAATCCATTCAGCTGTGCCCAAGTTAGCACATTTTTACCTCACATGACCTCTAACCTTTGACCTATTGACCCCAAAATTTAAGCAGTTTATGTTTACATCATTATACATAACTGTACCAAGTTTTAATTAAAATCCCTTCAGCTGTTCACAGGTTCTTACATTTTACCTGACATGACCTCTGACCTTTGACCTCTTGAACCCAAAATCTAATCAGTTAATGTTTACAGCATTACACATACTTGTACCAAGTTTGAATTAGATCACATCAGCCGTTCTCAAGTTATAGACCTATTACAGACTTTGACCTTTGACCTATTGACCCCAAAATTTAAACAGTTCATGTTTACATCATTATACACACATGCCTGTACCAAGTTTTAATTTAAATCCCTTCAGCTGTTCACAAGTCTCACATTTCTACCTAACATGACCTCTGACCTTTGGCCTTTGACCTCGTGACCCAAAAATGTAATCAGTTAATCTTTGCCTAATTATACATACCTACACCAAGTTTGACTAAGATCCCTTTTGCCGTTGTCAAGTTATCGCAGTAACGAAAACCTATCACAGATGGACAGCCGGACGGGCAACCTGAAAATATAATGACTCCGGCGACTTTGTCTGCGGAGGCATAAAAATAAAATTGGTGTCCATATATGCTTGCTCATGAAATACACGAGAATGGTTCAGGGTGTACATGACCATTTTATTGTAGAATTTGTTAAATTCATAGTTCAATGATGAAATTTTGTGCAATTAGACCTCAGCAAGTTATAAAGGAAGTGACATCAGTGACATGCAGTTTGTGATGGCCATAATTGGCTCCTGGGTTAAAAGTCCTTTTAAGCTTAAGGGAACGCCTATTATTAATTATTCTCATTCAACAAGGTTAGGGTAATGTAGGTGCCAAAGGACCACACGTTTGAGCAAAAGGCAACTTATGTAACCATTACAATGGAGCTCCTGGAAAGCCACAATATATCAGGAGATTATTTATTGAATAAGATTGTAGATTATTTTTTGAATAAGATTGTAGATTATTTTTTGAATAAGATTGTAGATTATTTATTGAATAAGATTGTAGATTATTCATTGAATAAGATTGTAGGTTATTCATTGAATAAGATTGTAGATAATTTATTGAATAAGATTGTAGATTATTTATTGAATAAGATTGTAGATTATTTATTGAATAAGATTGTAGATTATTTATTGAATAAGATTGTAGATTATTTATTGAATAAGATTGTAGATTATTTATTGAATAAGATTGTAGATTATTTATTGAATAAGATTGTAGATTATTTATTGAATAAGATTGTAGATTATTTATTGAATAAGATTGTAGATTATTCATTGAATAAGATTGTAGATTATTTATTGAATAAGATTGCAGATTATTTCTTGAATAAGATTGTAGATTATTTATTGAATAAGATTGTAGATTATATTTATTGAATAAGATTGTAGATTATTTATTGAATAAGATTGTAGATTATTTATTGAATAAGATTGTAGATTATTTATTGAATAAGATTGTAGATTATTTATTGAATAAGATTGTAGATTATTTATTGAATAAGATTGTAGATTATTTATTGAATAAGATTGGAGATTATTTATTGAATAAGATTGTAGATTATTTATTGAATAAGATTGTAGATTATTTATTGAATAAGATTGTAGATTATTTATTGAATAAGATTGTAGATTATTTTTTGAATAAGATTGTAGATTATTTATTGAATATGATTGTAGATTATTCATTGAATAAGATTGTAGATTATTCATTGAATAAGATTGTAGATTATTTCTTGAATAAGATTGTAGATTATTCATTGAATAAGATTGGAGATTATTTCTTGAATATGATTGTAGATTATTTATTGAATAAGATTGTAGATTATTTATTGAATAAGATTGTAGATTATTTATTGAATAAGATTGTAGATTATTTATTGAATAAGATTGTAGATTATTTATTGAATAAGATTGTAGATTATTTATTGAATAAGATTGTAGATTATTTATTGAATAAGATTGTAGATTATTTATTGAATAAGATTGTAGATTATTCATTGAATAAGATTGTAGATTATTCATTGAATAAGATTGTAGATTATTTTTTGAATAAGATTGTAGATTATTTTTTGAATAAGATTGTAGATTATTTTTTGAATAAGATTGTAGATTATTTTTTGAATAAGATTGTAGATTATTTATTGAATAAGATTGTAGATTATTTATTGAATAAGATTGTAGATTATTTATTGAATAAGATTGTAGATTATTTATTGAATAAGATTGTAGATTATTTATTGAATAAGATTGTAGATTATTTATTGAATAAGATTGTAGATTATTCATTGAATAAGATTGTAGATTATTTTTTGAATAAGATTGTAGATTATTTATTGAATAAGATTGTAGATTATTTTTTGAATAAGATTGTAGATTATTTTTTGAATAAGATTGTAGATTATTTTTTGAATAAGATTGTAGATTATTTATTGAATAAGATTGTAGATTATTTTTTGAATAAGATTGTAGATTATTTTTTGAATAAGATTGTAGATTATTTATTGAATAAGATTGTAGATTATTTATTGAATAAGATTGTAGATTATTTACTGAATAAGATTGTAGATTATTTATTGAATAAGATTGTAGATTATTTATTGAATAAGATTGTAGATTATTTATTGAATAAGATTGTACATTATTTATTGAATAAGATTGTAGATTATTTATTGAATAAGATTGTAGATTATTTATTGAATAAGATTGTACATTATTTATTGAATAAGATTGTAGATTATTTATTGAATAAGATTGTACATTATTTATTGAATAAGATTGTACATTATTTGTTCAATGAGATTGTGAATTATGATAAGAAGAAGACCCATAATTTCAGTCAGTCAAAGCGAGTGAACATGAAGTGGAAATATTTTTTGTCACCAGCACCAAAAATAGGTTCAACCATTCCCTTATGGCAATATCTTTTGGGACCTAAAGTGTTTCATTAATTTGGAATTTCTTAAACCTGGGAAAACAATCAATGCACAATGACATATATTTGGGTTGGGAATTAAATGTCAGGTGAGGAATTGAAGCCAGATCAGATAAAGAATCGATATTACGAGAGTAACCGACTATATTAATCATTATTAATCCAGCACTTAATGGATTGATTCCAAAGTGATGGGTTGGCATTGCTAAAAAAAGAAAAATCTGGCTGGTTGACCTGCAGACATCAGTGTAGCAACTGGCAGTGCTTGTGTGCAACATGGGAATTGCAGGCCGCCTTCCTCCCACACAAGGTGGACCAAGAAGGTTGCACTCAAAACCAATATGCCGGTGCTGGGGACCTGGACAGCTTCTGCTCCTCCACCTTGATGTACTGTAACTCAGTCATAAGGGTGCATAGCACTTCCCGCCATAATATTCCTGAGCTCCAACTCTCAATCCCAACCTGAAATGGAAATGGAAATGGTACAAGGCACAACCTGAAGTGGCATTGAATCCTAGCTGCCATTTGCCAACACTGTGTTGAAAATCCAATGAGGTACAAAGTCAAAGGGTTTCGTGATCTTATATTCAAGCAGCGGATATTTATGTGCACTCTGTCTCATAATAACACTCAAGGTTACATGTTATCCATTTTCGATTACATCGAATTGGATAAAGTAAGCTAAGCGTTGCCTTTAAACTCTTCATTTTGGTATTAATAGCATTTCTCAGATATGCTACAATCAATGTAGACTGTAGAGCATGCAGATTCGTATTTCATTCATATCTTTAAACAGTGGAGCAAATGTATTGCAAACATATTGGATGTGCACTATCACAAAACCTAACAACACCGTGCACCATGCGGACACACAAACCAATGCAGGGAATAGTCTCCCAGGAAATGTAGTGGCAGCAGAAATAATACATATAGGTTTAAGCTCGAAATAGACGAGGGAACCTTGAAGCTTTGCAGATAAAAGGTTACATGGATGTTGGCCATACTGGAAGATATAGCTTAGATCTGGATGAGTGATTGATACATGTGTACTGATTGTGATGTCTATGAGAGGATCTCACCAAAAGGTGAATGTGCTGTCCATGTTTGTTCACTACTCACCCTACAATCATCATCAACCCCCACACCCACACAAATTACATATATATATATATATATATATATATATATATATTGTTACGGAACCCGACGTCGGCTTCGGTTCCCGTTATCGAGGGGGGATTAAGCCCCTCGTCTGTTACTGACCGACGTGGTCCCGGGGGTATGACGCCACGCCCGGTCGGCGCTGGGTAGGGTTTTAGGCCCACAAGTCCTATGACCTAAATACCAGCGCTTCCCGGTATGCGAAGGAACACCCCCCGCTCACGGCTGCAGCGTAATGGATGTTGCGCCAAGCGAAGCGAACTGCGGCATGAGCCGTTTACCAAGACTAGACCCGATTCCTTAAACGTTGGCCAAATCGTGCCACCGGTATTCAATTGGGAAATCACCAAAACGACAAGGATGTGAAGAAGAGGAAGACGAAGGCAAAAAGGGTTTGAAAATGCTACTATATTTATTCCTACTATTTACAGGACCAAAATAACCAAGGAAGAAGGAAAGATAATAAAATAAAGACCGAAGGAATCAAGGAGACACAGTGCAACGCTAGCTTACCTACAGTCTTAATTATACCCAGGACGAGACACACAAAATGGACGACAATCAAACTCACACGAATGGGGAAATGAAGGCAGGAACGATTGGCTGGAAGGAGGGAAGGTCCAAGCGGTCCACAGAGCTGGAAGGATGCGGGTGGTGGGTGTGATCCCGGCTCGAGTTGAGCAGCCGCCAACTCTCCCCAATCGTCTCCGCACGGCGACGTGGCTTCTTGGCCGCAACTGCCGTCACCGCCGTCGACGCTCCAAGCTGCAGTGGCTAAACCTGCCGTTGGTTCAAAGCTGCGGTTTGTTCACAAGCTGCGGTGGACTCTTTTGTGCATCTCTCTCCCTCAATCTCCTGCTTTTTGCCACCGTGGGGACGTCGCGTGCTTTTTCCGGACTCCTCCTCTGCCGTATCTTATCTCCGTAGCTCATCTGGACTCATCTCAGGTGGGGGCCTTGTGGTGCGGGTTATATATGCCCCTCCCTCTAACCTTTTTGAACCTCCCCGATCGTTCTTTCTCCGCCTGCTCAAGCCAAACCCCTTTGACTGGGTTGGTTGAGTGGGGCCGACTCGCTCCTCCTTTCTATGACGAAGTGGAGACACGCCTTTCTTCTCCGAGCCGGAGCACATGGCAATGGCGGCGAATGCAGTTGGCAATCGAGGCTTTGGGAATGGGAATGAAAGGGAATCTACTCTATTTGAATTTGGTGCAATGGAGTATTAATTAATGGAAGACAAAGCCTTAACCTAATACACAGAATAAGGAAATAACTACCAACAAGGAGGAAATCTATGATTGGCTAACGTGATTGTATATGACCTAACTAAGGGACGCCCTTTGACTTTTATACGCAACGGGAGGCAGGAGGGTGATATTTTTACAACAATAAAAAAAACACAATTCTCATTTCCACAACAATATATATATATATATATATATATATATATATATACATATATATATATATATATATATATATATATATATATATATATATATATATATGTGTATATATATATATATATATATATATATATATATATATATATATATATATATATATTAGTTGATAGTTATTGTCAGTGATATATATATATATTGTTACGGTCCGCGGATTAGGATGTTATTTTTACCGAGCGGAGGTATAACCGCGGCCGAACAGTTGTTCCCCACTAAACCCGATTCACCCAACGTTGGCCGTATCGCGCCACAGCTACTCAATCTGGAAAACTCTAAAGCGACCGAATGCAAAGAGGAAGAAGACGTACAGAAGAGTAATGGGATTTATTACTATTTACACACATAAGCAAAAAGAGCAGTCACGATTATGTACAGGGACATGAGACGCAGGTGACACAGTGAATTCCTTATACAAGCTTAATTACCTACCCAGGACAGAACAAACAAAGACGACTCACACGGGGAATTGCAGAGTGGATTGGCTGGAAGGAAGTGTGTGGCTGGAGGGGGAGGACGGCACGGAGCTGGCTGGAGCTTGTTCCCGCACGGGACGTCGGGCTGGACTTCGACGGCCGCTGATGCCACCGATCCTGTCGTGTGCGCGGAATCACGGGTCGGATCACGGGTCGGATCACGGTCGGAGCCGACGCGCTGGTGGGGGGTCTGGCGTGACGGGTTCTCTCCTCTCTCTTTCTTTTGTCCAACCACTCTTTCTCCAACGCAACCACTCAACCCAACCACTGACCACCCCTGACGACCAACTCAGCTCTTGTCATGGACCTCTCTTTTCAGACTCATCTCCTTGTCTCAGTAAAAGCGCATCTCTTTGGGGGCGTCTCTCATGGGTTATATATAGCCCCACCCTTGAACCTTTGCGAACCTCCCCGATCGCTCTTCCTCCGCCCTCTCAAACGAAACCCCTCGTGCTCGGTTGGTTGTTCGGGGCTGGCTCACTCCTCCCCTCTATGACGAGGTGGAGACACGCCTTTCTTCCCCAACCCTGCCTCGTGGCCAATGGTGGTTGAAGAAAACCGCCCAAAATGCAGTTGGCCATTGAAATGAAATGAAAGGGGATCTACTCTTATTTCACTTGGTGCAATGGAGTATTTAAATTAATGGGAGACACAGCCTTACCCTAAGACACATAATAAGATATAAGCTACTGAACAAGGGTTTTATCGGGTCCTGCAATGTGGTGTTTATGGAATAACTACTGAGACGCCCTTTTTATCTTTACACTACGGAGGTATTTACAAGGAATCATTACATTTTACAGAGGGTGATATTTACAACAATTTACTATACAATAAAAAAAAAAAAAACCATTCTCATATCCACAACACTGCAGCCTCCTCCTCTTAGGCACGTCCCGGGCCTACAACTTTAAATTTAGTGTGACACATAGGTGTAGTTCCCTCTACTTTTAACCTGACCCTGAGTGCGACAGTTTTAAAACATTAATAAATGTGTCCCGCTGCTCCATTGCACCCTGCCTAACAGACTTACGCCCACAGTTAACCGAATTGCGGAATGGTCTTCAAACTATACATTGACGGTGGGGTGCATTATTTACAATTGACGCTACTTTTATTTACAAAACTAACCCAGGACCTGTAATTGTTCTTTCTGGGGGGGAGACAGTCTGCTCTGCATCGACGCACCATTAAAGCACCTATAACGCACCAACACACCCTCAAGCACCAATCGGTGCAGTCACCATTGTTCATGAATATTCAATGAATAAAAATAACCAAACAACCCCTAACCCTGCAGGTGATCTATTGCTCTTCGGCTCCCTCTGCTGGCTATTATTATTTCTTCCAGTTGTTGTCTTTTTTTCCTTTGCTGGCGGCCTATTTGAACTGAAAATGAAATGCACCCAACGTGTCCTTTTTTTATTTTTTTTATTTATGGCCCACAGGGCCGACTAGTGTGGTTCACCTGTGGGGCATCGGTGCCCTGTGGCCAAGGTCCGCCAGCAAGATTTCGGGCCCTCATGGCCGGTTCCAGCAGAGGGGCCATGCCCCAACCCCTGGGGTCCATACGTGGTGCTCGGCCACAGGCATGTGGTCCATAATGTGGTGCATCGATGCAGACAGCTGGTTCTGGGAATTTCGGGCGCACAATGGCCGACTCACGCACGCTCCCCTCGGCGCCCAATGGCGCACAGGTCATGTGGGAGACAAAAAAGGGGGAAGACAAATGAGCGAGGGGTAAGGTCACCAGGGTACACATCAATAAGGCAATGCAAGGCGAAATGCGTACGGAGAGCGAAGTGAGAAAGCTCGTCCCTACCGTACGTCACCCCCCCTTGTCACCTACACTACCCTTGCCCTTACCCCATATGTACAACAATCTACACATTTACAAATTCGTCGCTACTGTCACGTCTTCCCCATATTTCCCATACCAAATTCGTCTCCACAATCCCTCTATCCAAAATTTGCCATCACCCAATTCATCATCAATCCTCATAAGGAGGAAGAGATGGAACAACAAAGCACAATGTCACACCCACATCATGATGCGTCTCACAATCCAAACATCTGCATCATAAAAATAATAAAAACAACCTGGCATGGTGTGGAGTACCTGTCACCTCAGGTGAGTGGATGCAGATGGTGCGAGGAGATCCTTCATCCTAACTATCCTCTAAATGATTTTAACACACTTTACACTACCCGGGGTCTCTCCCTGCCAATCCATTGGCCAACTTACACTATGGGTTCTAAAAACCAATTCCCATTGACCAAACTGTGGTGCTTCTCCATTTGGGGTCTCACTCCCCCGATTCATCCCCCGGTGCCCTTGCACAATTTCTGGGCTGGGTCGTGCAGCTCTCCCAGCAGGTCTACCCACCTGCACACCTCCACCACTGTAGTTGCCACCCGAGCTTACCTAGCTCCTCACCCTAACCTATCTAACTGGGGAAGGCCCCTCCTGGCTCTGTCACCCCACTCGGTGCGCTCTGGCACTGGGCTACCCGGGTCCGTCCTCCGGATCCTCGGGCCCCATCCACAACAACTACTACCGGCTCCCAGAGCCCACCTGCGGCCTCACCTGGCCGACATCCTCACAGTGATGGAGTGCCCAAACCAACTACACACACTAACAGGCTACACGCCCAGCCATTTCCACAACACTACTGCACCCATCCAAACACCATTCTTTCACCCGCACCACAGATGCCAATATCCAACCACAATTTACCTGTACCCTCTACCTAACACTTACACTACCCGCCCCAGGTATTCGTGATGGGGGTCCACTCTTCCCCCATTCACACCTCCGCACCATCCACTCCACTCCACAATTTCCACCATACTCACTCCACTACCATCCATTCCCATACTCCATATATTCCACACTCCATGTATTCCACACACCTGTTGGTGCACACCTGTGCACTCACACCTGGTGCCACCTGCACCCTCCTTCCTTCCTGGACCATTCGGTCAACACAACACCCATCACCTTCACTCACTCATACACTGCTCCACACACCGGTTCAGTTGCACACCTGTGCAATCACACCTGTTCAATCACACCTGTTCACAATACACTTCCGAATACACCTCCAACACTCACACGGCATCATCTCATCTAACTACTCCCCTCTGAAACTTGCGCTTCCCAGTCATCCCTTTAAACTATTGCGCTCCCTCGTCATTATCATCCACACTAATCTACCTACGTCCCCACTACAGGTGTCATTGTCACTAACTAACCTTAACGTTACCTAAGGTCATCTCTCTAGATCCCTACACACGATATATCCTAACCCACCCGGGCTAGTTTTCACTGCCATCAACCCCATAAGCTAGTGCTCCTTTGCCCCCCACTGTGAGGGATGGTGGATTGGCCATCCCACCACATCGGGGAGGTCCCACTATCAATTTTTGCCCTCCAAATTCCACAAATCAAAATTTTCCAATTACTGCAAATTCTATTCACTTTTCTAAATTTCGGATCAAAACCACTATCACTATTATCATCTTCACAGTCCGCTATATCCTAGCCTCGGTGCGTCATGACATCATTAAACTCGGCTTCGTAAAGCCGAGCAATGAATTCGGGTGGTTTGGTCGCCTGCAGGTTGAATCCGTCCGGCTTTCGGTTCAAGGGAGGTGGTTTGGTCGGGCCGAGATTCCACGCACCATCTCGGCGCGGCACCTTACGGTCCCGGGCCCGATGGCTCAATCTCCCCCGGTCGGAACCCCGTCCCCATGAGGGGGCACCGTTCCGCTTCCTCCCACTCGCCCTTGAACCGTACCGGTCGCCTCGCCCGCCAAAGCCCGGACTCGACCGTGCAGGGCGGGGCCAAGCCGGAATCGGCAACGACGCTTCGAAGAGAAACGACGCAGCTTCGATCCGCGCCGGGCCTCGCATCCAACAAAACACACCGCGCCCCGAGTGCTCGCATTGGCTATACGTCGTTCTAACCGCTAACCCGGTTACCGTCGATGCTTCACTTGCATGCTCACACGCATACGCTACCCCTTTCACCCTCACCGAGGTCGGTGCGTCAACGCCGTCCGTACATTCCACCAACGCTCTCCCTGTTACACACCACACCTCTCGCGCACACTCGCCGTTCGCACACCTCCGTCCACACCTCTCCTCCGTTACGTCCTCCGTAACACTCACCATGGGCGTGCACTCTGGCATCCACCCACTAACGTGCTCAGATGGGCTCTCCCACACTCGCGCTACCACCAACTCAGGTGTGCTTCCTCGCACACCCTCAACCATTCCAAGCGTGCATTCTCGCACCCGCTCCACCACCAACTCACTCTCCGGGTCACTCTCACCCTCGCACGTACACTCCGTACACCCCGACGTGCATTCTCGCTCGCACTCGGTTTCACTCCCACACTTTATAACACACCCACTCGCCGACGCACACTTTTTTTTCACACGCGTGCCATTTCCACTCACACGGGACCCTTCACAAACGCCCGGGTGCCATATCGATCCCAATCGCGCGACAATTCTTTTGTCGCCAAACATCCTCCTGCAAAATCTACCCGCACAATATACAGCACGACTCACCTGCGGATCCTTTTCTCCACGCGAACCTGCAAACTTCCATTTGGATTAGCGAGTACATCATCATGATTTGAGCAGGGACTTTGTACATATTCCATTTCTTCCTCCCGCCGCGAGTGGTTTTCTAAGTCCCCGGTCTCTTCAATTTCAATGCCCACTTCCACTTTTTCTTTACTCACCTCGACGACCGTTGGTTTTAATAAAATTCCCTCTACCTCATCGGTCGCCGGTTTTTCCAAACCCCGTGTCGCGATTTCTACCCCCGTCATTGTACCCGCGCTTTCCTCCTCTTCGCTCAACCAGCGCTTCTCGACCCGCGTTACCTCCTCGTGCACCCCTGGGACCTTCTCGCCCACCATGCGATCCATGGTCTCCCCACATCCTTGCATGCGCTCACCCATTCTGTTCGCAATTTTGCCGATTCGCTCCATTTTGCTTCCTAGCCTCTCAAATTTAGCTTCTAGCCGTTCCCCCATTTCTCCCATTTTGCCCCCCATCTCGCCCCCCAATCGCTCACTATCAGCCCTTGCTTCGTCCCTCATTCGCTCCATACTGTTTTTTAAACCTCCAATTTGGTCTCCCATTTGTCCCATAAGGGTCCCCATCATTCTGTTTTCCATTTTTTCACTATTAGCCCTCGCTTCGTCCCTCATTTTGTCCATATAGGCCCCCATTTGCAGGAAAAAAGGTTCGAATCCACCAGCGGCGCTGCTACGGTCGCGGGCGCCGTGGCCATGTGTGAGGCGCCATTTTGCGTGCCCGTAACCTCGTGCGCGAGAGCGCCATTTTGTGCGCCTGATACCCCCTCAACCACATTGCCTATGTTCTCCTCCTCCCTTTCCTCCACATACATTTCCCTGAGGTCCTGGGTCGATTCCACCCCGCTTATCTCTCCCACCGGCACCCCGTCGCCTTGACCAGCCATGGCGCGATTTCAAAATTCGGGTTTTGCTTTAAAACACAAATTTTCAGGAGCTCGTAATTTTGAGCGCGTTAAGCGCGCTTCGGGCCTCGTATCTCACTCCCCGACACCAATTTGTTACGGTCAATAACACAATTGGTGTTCCAAAATTTGGGCTAAATAAATTTAGTCCCAGGTTCGAATCCCAATTCCTGACTACCAATTTGTTACGGTCCGCGGATTAGGATGTTATTTTTACCGAGCGGAGATATAACCACGGCCGAACAGTTGTTCCCCACGAAACCCGATTCACCCAACGTTGGCCGTATCGCGCCACAGCTACTCAATCTGGAAAACTCTAAAGCGACCGAATGCAAAGAGGAAGAAGACGTACAGAAGAGTAACAGGATTTATTACTATTTACACACATAAGCAAAAAGAGCAGTCACGATTATGTACAGGGACATGAGACGCAGGTGACACAGTGAATTCCTTATACAAGCTTAATTACCTACCCAGGACAGAACAAACAAAGACGACTCACACGGGGAATTGCAGAGTGGATTGGCTGGAAGGAGGTGTGTGGCTGGAGGGGGAGGACGGCACGGAGCTGGCTGGAGCTTGATCTCGCACGGGACGTCGGGCTGGACCTCGACGGCCGCTGATGCCACCGATCCTGTCGTGTGCGCGGGATCACGGGTCGGATCACGGGTCGGATCACGGTCGGAGCCGACGCGCTGGTGGGGGGTCTGGCGTGACGGGTTCTCTTCTCTCTCTTTCTTTTGTCCAACCACTCTTTCTCCAACGCAACCACTCAACCCAACCACTGACCACCCCTGACGACCAACTCAGCTCTTGTCATGGACCTCTCTTTTCAGACTCATCTCCTTGTCTCAGTAAAAGCGCATCTCTTTGGGGGCGTCTCTCATGGGTTATATATAGCCCCACCCTTGAACCTTTGCGAACCTCCCCGATCGCTCTTCCTCCGCCCTCTCAAACCAAACCCCTCGTGCTCGGTTGGTTGTTCGGGGCTGGCTCACTCCTCCCCTCTATGACGAGGTGGAGACACGCCTTTCTTCCCCAACCCTGCCTCGTGGCCAATGGTGGTTGAAGAAAACCGCCCAAAATGCAGTTGGCCATTGAAATGAAATGAAAGGGGATCTACTCTTATTTCACTTGGTGCAATGGAGTATTTAAATTAATGGGAGACACAGCCTTACCCTAAGACACATAATAAGATATAAGCTACTGAACAAGGGTTTTATCGGGTCCTGCAATGTGGTGTTTATGGAATAACTACCGAGACGCCCTTTTTATCTTTACACTACGGAGGTATTTACAAGGAATCATTACATTTTACAGAGGGTGATATTTACAACAATTTACTATACAATAAAATAAAATAAAACCATTCTCATATCCACAACAATATATATATATATATATATATATATATATATATGTATATATATATATATATACTGTATATATATATACACACATACACACACACACATATACACACACACACACACACACACACACACACACACATACAGGTCCATGGCTTCCAAACACCCATTCATACGAACATTAGACTCTATTTATAACCATGTTTCGGTCTTTCAAACTTCATCCATTCACACCAACACAGATGTTTTAACATAACATACTGAACACTAAATGCAGGAAATCGGACCTTGAAAGTTAATTATCCATCAACCCCATAATTCACACCTCATTCACACAGGCTTCCCTTCAGCATTCTTCCCCAATTTCACACTTCATTCTCTCCACGGGTTTCTTTACTGGCAAGAGAGAAAAAGAGGGGGGTTTCAGGGCTCACCATGCTTCACAAAAAACTCTAGAACTCCTTATCCCTCGTCGTCCCTTAGACTACTCTATACACATTCCATTCACTCTTATTTATTCATTTTGATTAAAAATAATGATGTTCATTTTTCGGTTAAAAAATATTCATTTTAATAATGTTTGTATGTTAAAAAAAAAAGGTTTCATTTGTGTTCGGGAAACAAATAATCACCGATTATATGTACTTAAAGGGAATTTATTCTTTCTCATGCGCAGATTGAGTGATGTGTCGATCTAGGGATAAATTGGTCGAGAAAAAAGAATTGATGACGTCATTGTCACGTGCTTTGGCAGCCTTTTTTTTTTTACCGCGTACCACATAGGGTAATGCCATCTGCAACAGCGTTTGTCTGCCCGTCTGGTGTATGTATGTATATCCCTCACAGACATCCACCAATCAGAGCTGAGGATCTGGTCACATGACAGGGGGACAACAGATCCGTCACTCAGCAGATCCAAGCCTGGCTACGCCGTTGTTACACTATCGGTGTTGTTTGAATACAAAGTTGAGGCTTGTGGAGGAGCTCAAGCATAGAACGGAGCAAGACAACAGAACAAAAGGAAAAAAAATCGAAAAAGAGGGGGGGGGGGAAAACACACCAACAGCAGGGTTAATGGAAAAAACAGAGGAAAATGGACAAATAAGGGATGTGGGGAACAATGAGGGGAAGGAGATTGGACCCACATGGTGGACAAAATGGATATAGAAGCAAACTCTAAGGAAGAAAAAACTGGGAACTTAGAATAAGTTAGGTTTGGGGATGGTTTATTCGTTAGAAAAGATTAAATACTTAACTAAAACGGCCCTCGGTAGAGCGCATACCTCTGCCAGGCTGAACAGTTTGTTTTGTATCCCAATGATAGGCTGGATCTGGATTCGGACCTGAACCAAAATCTAATCAGCTTATTCTTGTCACCTAACCAACTCGTCCACCAAGAGTTTCGTCATAACTCGTCTATAACTTTTTTAAATACTGTTACGTTTGTGGGGGGGGGGGGGGGGTACCAATGAAATACCTTAGTCCAGGTAGGATTGGTTAGGGTAGTGTGCTCCGAATGTGATGACGAAGAAGAAGAACCTCCACATAACTAAGTAGGGAATCCGTTAGGCCGGATGTCGCGTCAGGTCGTATATTTGTCTCCATGGTGAAGGGTGGAGCTATGTTAATTCAGTAAAGTATAAGGGTAATTCCCTGTGTGT
Organism: Myxine glutinosa; assembly: GCF_964187855.1. Lineage (NCBI taxonomy): Eukaryota > Metazoa > Chordata > Myxini > Myxiniformes > Myxinidae > Myxine > Myxine glutinosa. The sequence continues at coordinate 179,040,956 of NC_136261.1, forward strand.
AGTTGCCTCTGTGGTTTTTCCCTTGTTCCTTATGACACACACCACACCAGCCATGCACTCCGCACATAAATTAATAACACTAAATAAAATCCATTAATAACACTAAATAAAAGCCACCAGGATTCAGACATTGAACGCTGCCGCTGGTGCCACCAGCTGAGTCATCGCAACACCAAGCAGGCAGGGACGTGGGGCTCCATCCCGAGAGGTGATGATTGGTCAGGGCGATGGACTGTTACGATGGACTTTTTGATTGGAGCACGCACGGACGTCATTATATGACGTACTTGACCGGGGAACAAAAAGGCTAAAGACCACCATTTTCCTCCTCTTGGTCCAGGGTTTGATGACGAGCAGTCACATTTTCTCTCTCTCATTGTGTCCCGAGTTAAAGTGAACAGTCGCATTTTTTTTCTCTTGGTACTGGCTGCGTGGTGGGCAGTCTCAGTTCGTGCTCTTCTCTTCCTCGCTCTTGGTCCTGACATTGGCGGTCGCAGCTCGTGGACTCTGATGCCCTTGGCTCGTGGCTTCGTGGCGGCTGTGTGCCATGCCCAGTGAGCCGGAGAGACCGCGGTGCTGTGTGGAGCTGACTTCGAGAGGGGAGCTTGGGTATGAGCACTGCACGTCAGTGGCTGGGGTGAAGAACTGCGTGCCAAGGTGTGCTTTCCCACGCACGGACTCGGGGACCCGTACGAGGGCCGACACAGTTTGAAGGCCACTCAAAGTTGAGTACACACCACACAAACACATTTATTTTTAACTTTCGCTTTCGCTTTCGCTTTCGAGGGCCGACACAGTTTGAAGGCCACTCAAAGCTGAGTACACACCACACAAACACATTTATTTTTAACTTTCGTTTTCCCCTTGTGTTGTACACGAGTCCGTATGGGGGCGCCCCAGTTTAGGAATTTAGTTATACCGTGCATTTCTTGTGCCTGGCATTATTTTCATGAAACCTGTTTTACGTGCTCCTCCCCAAACCCCGGTCACGGTGTACTTCTGAGCCCCGAGAGGGGTCACGGCAGAAAGCTGTGTTATTCTGTGTGTCAAAGATCAATGGTGAAACCACACCAATTGCTATGAACACACAAGTATTGTATTAAGGTCACACAAGAATAGCAGTACAATAATAATATTAATCAATTGTACAACCAAAATATCATTCCTATGATGGTACCATCAGTTTCGTACAATATAACTCACTGTGCTCCAAGTGAGCGAAAATAACATTCCCAATGTCTCTGTCCCAGCTTCAAACCAAAGTCGATCCACGCTCCAGTGATCGTCAGAACGATGTTGTATCGAGACCAGAATCCCGCTCGGTTGACAGTCACACTGCCAAAGATAGGCAAAAGTGTCCTCAAGAGGCGGCTGGGAAATCACACCTTCGGGTATGGACGTTCAACGGCTCCCAATCGGCGAACCGCAAATTCACACTCAAAATCCACGTTACACACACACACCAGGTTAACGTCTGGATGCGGTGAAATGGTTGAAGCCAGGTGAAAAACCTGGATCGACGCGAAAACAGCGCGAGGCAAAATGGCCAAAGGTCCATTCTCGAGACGTAACAGCACTCCAATGATTCTCTTCGGAATCAACCGCAAAACCTGTCACGCAGGTTTATCTGTCACAGCGATAACAACTCTGTCGCAGGAATCCCTTTCCCAGGAAACCCCAAAGTTCGCTAGTGACCCCCCTTCGCCAGCGTTTGCTCCAAACCTCCAAGCAGCTCGGCTCCTTCTCCGACCTCACTTGCTCCGCCTCCTTTCTTCCTCTTCTTCTTCCTTTTCTTCTTCGTCCGGTTCCCGATCCGGTTTCCGGTTTCTTTTTAAAACATTAATTTTTTTTACCTTTTGAAAACAGTTATCTCCAATTCACTTAAACGATAACAATAATAGTACATGGAACCAAAAATGTTTACAGTGGTTGAGAACCACAACAACGGAAGTGACGAATCCGTAACACTTCCCCCCCCCCCCCCCCCCTCAAGAAAGAAAGTTGGAACATCGTGAAAACTTTCTTTGCATGCAAAAACTCTTTTAACAAACAAAAGTAAAACTCACCCCCAAATGATCAATTCACGTGAGCAACAATAATTAATATTCCCCAAAATAAAGCAACAAAACTTCCAAACAACCTACAGGAATTTCCAAAGTTAGTTCACTCTGGATAAAGCATCAGCAACGACATTGTCCCTGCCTTTTACGTACTTAATTTCCAAGTTGAACTCCTGCAAAGCCAAACTCCATCTCATCAACCTCTGATTTTTATTTTTCATTTTTTGAATGAAGGTTAAGGGGTTGTGATCAGTGAAGACTTTTATAGGAAAGGTAGTAGTTCCTCGATACACCTCATAATGCTGAAGTGCTAGCAGGAGAGCAAGGGTCTTTTTTTCCACGGTGGCATAATTTGCATGGTGTTTGTTAAACTTTTTGGATAGTAGCACACCGGGTGATCCACTCCATCCTCATCTTCCTGTAATAGAACTGCCCCAGCCCCCACATCACTTGCATCAATGGCCAACTTGAAAGGTGCTTGAAAATCCGGGGCTGCTAGGACAGGAGAGCTCATTAATATTGCTTTGACGTGGGCAAAGGCAGCCTGACATTTGTCATCCCAAACAAACTTCGTCTCTTTCCTCAGCAAATTCGTTAAAGGGGCTACCGCATCAGAAAAACTCCTGCAGAACCACCGGTACCAACTAGCCATACCCAAGAATCTCATAAGCTCCTTCTTCCCTTTTGGAACTTGGAAGCGATCAATGGCTTCTATCTTGGCTGTCACCGGTTGCACCTGACCCTGACCTACTACATGGCCTAGGAACACCACCTGTGCCTTTACAAACTCACTCTTAGATAAGTTGATGGTCAACCCTGCCTCGGTCAGTTTCTTGAAAAATGCATGAATTTGTTTAATATGATCTTCCATGGTCATGGTGTGTATGATGACATCATCCAGATAAGCCTCCACCCCCTCAAGGTCTGCAATGAGCTTATTAATCAGCCGTTGAAATGTAGCAGGCCCGTTTTTCAATCCAAAGGGAAGAACCTTGTACTGATACAACCCATTTGGTGTGACTAAAGCCGAGATTTCCTTGGCTCTATCAGTAAGAGGAATCTGCCAATACCCTTTCAGCAAGTCAAATTTAGTTACAAATTTAGCTGGGCCTATTCTATCAATACAGTCATCAATCCTCGGGATGGTATATGAGTCGGTCTTGGTCACTGCATTAAACCGTTTTAAATCCATACAACAGCGAAAACTGCCATCGGGTTTTGGAACCAACACACATGGTGAGCTCCATTCACTGCTGCTTGGTTCGATGATGTCATTCTCCAACATATACTGAACCTCCTTCCGAAGATACTCCATCTTCACAGGGTTCATCCGGTAGGGGTGTTGCTTCACAGGAGTGGCTTCCCCCACCTCAATATCATGATATACCAAGTCAGTACGACCAGGTACATCTGGGAACAAATGTGCAAACTCAAAAATTAGGCTGGACAGTTGTCCTTGTTGTTCCCTCGTCAAATGACCTAATTTCTCATCTAAATGACTCAACACTTCCGTGTTCGTCAATCTGGGACAAGCCTGGTCATCAAAGTTATCAAACTTCACACCGGCCTCAACCTCTGGATTCTCTTTCACCCCGACTACAGGCATGACAGGTGAAACAGGAACCATTTTTCCCACAGGCTTCCTCTCATAATATTTCTTCAGTCGGTTGACATGACACAGCTGTCGCTTTTTCCGTCGGTCGGGAGTTGTCACCACGTAATCTGTTTCATTAACCCTCCTTTCGATTGCATAGGGACCAAAATATCTAGCCTGTATTGGCTGACCTGGAACAGGAAGCAACACTAACACCCGGTCCTCAGGACTGAAATTTCCTATCTGAGATTTCTTGTCATGTCTCACTTTCATTTTATCCTGTGTCACTTTCAAGTTTCTTCTTGCAACTTCACAAGCCTTTGCCAATCTGTGCCTAACCGTTGACACATACTCTACCACTGTTGAATGTGACTCCTCCTGTAGCCACTGTTCTTTCACCAATTTCAATGGTCCTCGCACTGCGTGTCCAAACACAAGTTCAAAAGGACTGAATCCCAATGACTCCTGAACGGATTCCCTCGCAGCAAACAAAAATAAGGGTATTCCTTCATCCCAATCCTTGTCACATTCAAAACAATACGTTCTGATCATATTCTTCAATGTCTGGTGGAACCTTTCCAAGGCCCCTTGGCTCTCGGGATGGTAAGTACTTCATCTTACTTGCTCCACTCCCAACGGGTGTACCACTTGCTGAAAAAGCGTTGACATGAAATTGGAACCCTGATCAGACTGGATGACCTTAGGTAGGCCAACCAAAGTGAAAAATTTAATCAAGGCCTTTGCAATAACTGCCGCAGTAATTTTTCTAAGAGTTACTGCCTCTGGGAACCTTGTGGAAGCACACATGATGGTCAGCAAATACTGATGTCCAGCCTTAGTTTTAGGGAAAGGGCCTACACAGTCAATAATGACATGGCTGAATGGCTCTTCAAAAGCTGGAATTGGTTTTAAAGGTGCGGAACCTCTAAATAACCCAAATCCACATCGCCTTCCTTCTCCTTCTCTTCAGAGCGCTTCCTACCCATAGCACGAGTCACTGCACAGGATGGAAAGATACCCGGAATCTCCTGCTCTAACTGTGCGGTGTTATTTTCCAAACTGGGCTTTTCAACCAACATCGGATTACCAGAAACTCGACCACCGGCCAAATCATTCCCGACAATAAAAGATATTCCCTCTACAGGAAGAGTGGCTTGTAACCCCACAGTGACCGGTCCTGACACCAAATCAGACTCTAAATGGATGACATGAAGAGGAGCTTTAACATAGCCACCAACCCCCTGTAAAAGAACACTAACACCAGTTGCCGTCTTCTCTGACAATGGCAAAATGCCTTCAAGCATCAAAGATTGATGTGCTCCTGTGTCCCTCAATACCCTAACAGGTCTCTGGTTCGTTAAGTCTCCATCCAGTGACACAAACCCCTCTGAAATAAAAGGTTTGTAACCCTCTTGAACAAGATCGTTCTGTGATGCCGTAACTTTGGCATGGGAACCTTCACAAGGCACTGTCCTCCAAGGACGATTTCTCACATTTGCCAATGCATTCGGAGTTGCACTAGCCTGACTCTGCTCCTGATTTTTCCTTTTCAGGGCATAACCTTGGGACATCAAATGCCCAGGTTTCTTGCAAAAAGCGCAAGTAGGCCGGAGGAACAACTCGTGGTCTGCCTCGGGCCCCCCGGAAGATAAGAATGTCTTGGAACTGTAATCTTCTGACCCCTAAAAGTCGCGGTATCAGATTTGTACCCATAGTCCTCTCTAGGCCGCCTCCCTGAAAATCTTTTCTCCGAACCTGATTTACCATAACTCCCCTGGCTAACTCTAGGCGGGAAGGTAGGTTTGTGGAACCCCATCCTGTGTGTCAAGGCATAGTCATCTGCCACAGTTGCTGCCTCATGCAACTCTGGTACTTTCTTTTCATCCAGATGTACTTTAATGTCCACGTGGACACACTATTTGAATTCCTCCACCAAGATCAATTGTCGTAACAGGTTGAAGTCTTTCCCAATCTCCTTCGAGTCACACCACCTATCAAACATGGTTTCCTTCATTCTGGCAAACTTCACATGGGTCTCACGCTCCCTCTTCCTGGCATTCCTGAATTTTTGTCGGTAAGCTTCAGGGACCAATTCATAGGCTTTGAGAATGGCTTTCTTCACTATCTCATAATCTGCACATTGGTCAATCGGTAAACCCGAATAGATATCTTGAGCTTTACCCACCAGAACACTTTGCACTAACATAGTCAAGGACCCCACAGGCCATTTTAGCATTTGAGCCACCTTCTCAAAATGTAAAAAGAACTTGGCTACCTCCTTTTCATTGAAGCGTGGAACCAGCCTCACATGCCGACCAACATCCCAAGAGTTCTCACTAGTTGTCGAACTAGCCGGCATGGATACTACTTCTCTCCGTTCTCCCAGTAATTCCAGCTCCTTGAGTTTAAGTTCCTTCTGATACTCCATGTCACGTTCCTTTAACTCCCTTTCGGCTCTCCTTTCCTCTGCTCTTTCCTCTGCTCTTCTTTCTTCTTCAGCTCTCCTTTCCTCTGCTCTTCTTTCTTCTTCAGCTCTCCTTTTCTCTGCTCTTCTCTCCTCGAGTTCCTTTTCAGCTCTCCTTTCCTCTGCTCTTTCCTTTGCTCTTCTTTCCTCAAGTTCTCGTTCCCGTTCTGCTCTTTCCTTTGCTCTTCTTTCCTCGGCTTTCCATTCCAACTCTTTTAACCTTTCCTGGCTCTGCAGTTGCATCTCCATTTTCCGGAGCTCCACATTTCCTTTTTCCTGGGTAACCAATCCAAGGCTACCTCTTCCCAGGTTCCTTGTCCCACTAGAGACTCCACCACCAATGTCTGAATCTATGCTTTCTTCATACTAACTCAGACCTCCAAGTTAAAATATTTGGCCAATATCATGAGTTCCGATCTTTTTAACGCCTGGAACTGTGCCTCATTAGGGGACGCCGCAAACTTTTCTGCGTCAAACACCATGGTGACTATCAGTTAGCACCTGTTAACCTTCACACAAAAAAAATTCCAATTTTTGAAAAAATTTGGGAATGTTAGAAAATTCCAAATTTGGGAATTTTGGGAATGTTAGGGAATTCTATCCCAGACGGGCCCCCAATTTCTGTTACGTGCTCCTCCCCAAAACCCGGTCACAGTGTACCTCCGAGCCCCGAGAGGGGTCACAGCAGAAAGCTGTGTTATTCTGTGTGTCAAAGATCAATGGTGAAACCACACCAATTGTTACCAACAAACAAGTATTGTATTAAGGTCACACAAGAATAACAGTACAATAATAATATTAATCAATTGTACAACCAATATATCATTCCTATGATGGTACCATCAGTTTCATACAATATAACTCACTGTGCTCCAAGTGAGCAAAAATAACATTCCCAATGTCTCTGTCCCAGCTTCAAACCAAAGTCGATCCACTCTCCAGTGATCGTCAGAACGATGTTGTATCGAGACCAGAATCCCGCTCGGTTGACAGTCACACTGCCAAAGATAGGCAAAAGTGTCCTCAAGAGGCGGCTGGGAAATCACACCTTCGGGTATGGACGTTCAACGGCTCCCAATCGACAAACCGCAAATTCACACTCAAAATCCACGTTACACACACACACACACCAGGTTAACGTCTGGATGCGGTGAAATTGTTGAAGCGAGGTGAAAAACCTGGAGCGATGCGAAAACAGCGCGAGGCAAAATGGCCAACGGTCCGTTCTTGAGACGTAACCGCGCTCCAATGATTCTCTTCGGAATCAACCACAAAACCTGTCACGCAGGTTTATCTGTCACAGCGATAACCAATCTGTCGCCGGAATCCCTTTCCCAGGAAACCCCAAAGTTCGCTAGTGACCCCCGTTCACCAGCATTTGCTCCAAACCTCCAAGCAGCTCGGCTCCTTCTCCGACTTCACTTGCTCCACTTCCTTTCTTCATCTTTTTCCTTTTCTTCTTCGTCCGGTTCCCTATTCGGTTTCCGGTTTCTTTTTAAAACATTAATTTTTTTTACCTTTTGAAAACAGTTATCTCCAATTCACTTAAATGATAACAATAATAGTACATGGAACCAAAAATGTTTACAGTGGATGAAAACCACAACAACGGAAGTGACGAATCTGTAACACCTGTTTATTTGTTGCATTTTAATTCCGTGTCGGCCTTGTTTGATGATCGTGGTCCGAGGACGCTCCAGTGGAAACCCGTCCTGATAAGCGCTCGCTGCCCTCCACTACACCCTCGCACGCATAACTAACACCACCATAGTTGGACTGAACGCGTCGGAGTGTCAAGCTCAATCAGCTATTCGTCCCCAGGGGTGTTAACCCTCGGGAACACGACAATGGCATGTTATATATCGCTTTTCACCCGATCTCTCAATGGTAAAGAATCACTTAAAAATCAAACAATTCTCGTATCCAAATCCATATTCAGATCTTCACCCAAATCGAATCCATTCGTCCTTGTCACACACACGACCGGTCCACCAAGTTTCGTTCAAATCCACTCATAACTTTTTGAGATATCCTGCTATGTGCCGGTTTTAGCCCTATCACTCAATGGTGAAGAATCACTTGAAAATTTAATATTTCTCGTATCTGAATCCATATTCAGATCTTCAGCAAAATCTAATCATTTCTTCCTTGTCGCACACCCAACCTCTCCACCAAGTTTCGTCCGAATCCGTCCATAACGTTTTTGGCCCTATCTCCATTGGTGAAGAATCACTTCAAAAATTCTAGTCGCCGGATCCGAATCCGGATCCGGATCTGCAACCAAAATCTAATAATTTCGTCCTTGTCACATGCACTACCTTACTGCCAAATTTCGTCTGAATCCGCCCACAACTTTTTGAGATATCTTGTTCACAGACAGACAAGGTTAAAAACATAACCTCTATCCACCTACGGTGGCGGAGGTAATTAGAGCTTAGGAAATAAAAGTAATTATGGTTATTGTGCCCTCATTTCAGTGTTGTCAACTATTTGTTCCATCTTTTCTAACACATCTTTGAGATTTCTCTCATATCTCATCTCTTCCCTGTTGGTGGTATAAAGGTGGTGCTTACTTGTGGATATTTCTGACTCAAATTGTATGTTGGAACGACCCAACCAAACGTCATAGGGGCCAAAATGGAGAAAGAAAGTAATCGTACAGCAAATAGCTTCCTTTCTTCGGATGTATGGCCAAATATGCATCAACACAGAGAAAACTAGAAGGGCATTCGATAGAGAGCATACCTCCACCAGGCTGAACAGGTTATGTTTTGTATCCCACTGATAGGCTGGATCTGGATTCGGACCTGAACCAAAATCTAATCGGCTTGTTATTATCCCCTACCCAACTCGTCCACCAGGTTTTGTCATAAGTCATCCACAAGTCATTTTTGAAATTTCATGCTGTGTATCGTTTTGGCCCGATCTCTCAATGGTGAAGAATCACTTAGTATGTTTAAAACTTCTCGTATCCGGATTTGGATTTTTACCAAAATTGAATCTATTTGTCCTTGTCACATACACAACCCGGGGAAATATCATGCCACAATTGTTTTTAGTCCTATCTCTCAAAGGTGAAGAATCACTCAAAAAATATTCTTCGATCCAGATCCGGATCTTCACCAAAATCTAATCATTTCATCCTTGTCACATATACAACCTCTCCCCCAATTTTCGTCCGAAGCAGTCCACAACTTTTTGAGATATCTTTTCACAGACAGACAGACAGACAGACAGACAGAAAGACAGACAGACATACAGACAGACAGACAAACAGAAAGGGGCGAAAACATAACCTCCATCCACCTTCGGTGGCAGAGGTAATAATTAAGCGTGGTGAGGTCAAGAACATGTCCAGGAATGCGAGTTCAGTCGGTGCCCAGGGGCTGGCAGCGAGGTGTAAAAATGCTGTGCGGAATACCAACCGAGTGCCCATGTGGGAGGTGTTAAGATGGCAAGAACAGGATGCCTGCATTCTGCACCACAGTATATAGTAAGAGGGTGATACACAATACATATCATAAAAAAAATAAACATGAAAACACAATCAGACATATTTAATCATGTAAAACATGTTTTGGGACAGAACTTAGGCAGGAGAAACATGTTAGCTGTGTACAATCATTGCTGGCGCGTAACACGTCCCAACAAGCTGCCATTATGTCGCCGTTGCCTGAAGGTAGGGCTGGGATGTCATAGCACTTGCTTTCAACCGTTGGTTGGAGATTGCAACCACAGCCATCATGATTTGGGGATGGTTAATCCCAAACAACCAGACTCGGTGGTGTCATGGTTAGAGCATCCGCTCCAACAACTGGGAGGTCCGTGGTTTAAACCCCGGCTGACTCGCACCGAAGATTTAAAAAATGGTGCGTGCTCTGTAAAAAGAGTAGAGCACATCAAATCAAATAAAAAATTATGAACAATTTATGACACTTTGATTTCACCGGGCTGTGTTCGATATATCATACCGTTACAGGGTTTATGCAGAAATCACTGCCTTAGACAATCATATTGTTACATAAACACAATTAAATAAATGCGGCAGTGAAGCAGTTTTGATTTCAAAAAGTTGTGGATGATATATCAATATTATTACGCAGGTAATGATGAGAAGACCTTGATTATGAATTATACAGCAGAAGAGCGTGGACTATCAAGATGTCCGAGAAGTTGTGTACTTGCCTTATAACTAGCTGTCTTGTCTGGACTTGATTACTGACCTAAGGCCAAGTAAAAAAAAAAAAATGTTTCTCGTCCCCGCCCGCTTCCTTTTTGGTCGCCGCCTACTTCTATTTTTTTTTTTTTTTTTTTTTTGTATACAAGATCGAGGCGCGTGAAAGAGCGAACATTAATCACACAGAAAGACAAACAGACACACAAAACAAATAACATCGGGAGCGGTAGACAAGATGGGGAGAGAGGGGGAAGGACACAAACACAACATTTGAGAGCAGGGACCGAGAGACATGGAGACATCGAGAGAACTGTGGGAGGGAGAGGGCTTTGGGGGGGAGGCATGGGAAGGGGGGGAGGAGGCATGGGAAGGGGTGGGGGTGGGAGAGGTATAAAACATATGGACACTGCCAAGACTTCCAGGAAAGAAGTTGGAATTTCAAACAAGGTGGATCTGGGGTGAATTAGTGGGGGTAGAAAAGATCAAGGTTTTGGATGGGGGAAGATAAGAGATGGTGGTGAACAGCTGTTTTGAAGACCTGGAGGGAGGAGTGTGATTGAAGTGAGCGTGGGAGTTTGTTCCAGAGGCGGGAGAAAAGAGGAATGAAAGAGTGAAGGTGAGCAGAGAGCCGAGATTTCGGCAGTTTAACCATCAGAGGGTGGCTGGCAGATGTTGTGCGACCTGTAGGAATATTTGGGGGACAGAGCACAGAGAGAGCTGGGGGAGCAAGACCGGAGAGGAGTCGGTAGAAGACAGAAAGACCACCTACCTGCCTGCGGTGAGTGAGTGAAAGGCCCTCAGAGATAGCTTCATCGCGTGAGATTTCAATGATTCTGAAAGCTTTGGATTCAACAGCGTGAAGCCGAGCCAGGTGTGAGGCAGGAGCACCAGCCCATAGGGGAGAACAGTATTCCATTGAGCTGCGGATGAAAGCCTTGTATGTGGTGAGGAGCTCAGGTGTGCCTAGGAAGGACTTCGCACGACGGAGGATGCCCAATCGGCGACTGGCTTTGGAGGCCAGCTTGGAAATGTGGTTTTCCCAAGAAAGATCATGGCAGATGGTGAGACCCAAAAGCTTGAGCGACAGAACTTCTTGGAGAGGATTGTTGAGAAAGTAGATGGGAGGGTTGTCCAGTCGATCTTTTCGGAGAGACATAGTAAGAGTGTGAGATTTGTCAGGATTGAAAGACATGTTCCACATGTTTGACCAGTCTGTGATTTTCTCCAGGTCTTCAGAGAGTGAGGAGGCTGCAGACTGCCGATCTGAGGGAAGAGGAATGGAGCGGCAGAGAGTGGAGTCATCAGCAAAGAGATACAGAGGATTTTCCAGAGAGTCGGAGAGATCATTGATAAAGACCAGAAAAAGCACAGGGCCCAGCACACTGCCTTGGGGAACTCCAGCCTGAACGGGAAGGGGAGATGAGAGAAATCCATTCAGGGCCACACGTTGACTACGACCGGAGAGGAAGTCCGCAAGACATGCATGGAGATTTCCATGGATACCATAGGAGGAGAGTTTGGTGAGCAGAGCTGGGTGCCAGACCGTATCGAAGGCACGTGATATGTCAAGGGAGACAGCTCTGATTTCCTGTTTGGCATTGAGGACCTCCATCCATTGTTGAGACAGCAGAAGCAGCATGTCCAGAGTAGAGTGACCTGGTCTGAAACCAAATTGATGATCAGAGATCAAGCCATTGGAGAAGAGGAAAGATTTCATATCCGAAGCAATGCTGGATTCCATGACTTTGCTGATAATTGGGAGCAGGCTGATTGGTCTGTAGTTGCAAGGATCTGTTTTTGCACCTTTTTTGTGTAAAGCGGTAATGTTTGCTGATTTCCAGGATGCTGGCAGATGACCTTGAGCAAAAGATAGGGTGAAAAGAACAGAGAGAGGGTGAGATAGAGCGGCAGAGCAGGATTTTAGGACCCGTGGGCTGATGCCATCTGGTCCAGTTGCAGAATCAGAGTCGAGGTTTGACAAAAACTCCTCCACCTTGTCAGGAGAGGAGGTCACAGAGTCCAGGAGCAGTTTGGTTCGACTGGGAAAGGTGGGAACAGAGAGAGATGGGTTTGGGACTAAGGATTTTGAGGCAAACACAGAGTTGAGGCATTCGGCTTTGTCACGTGCGATGTCAACTGTGTGGCCATTTGAGGTAAGGGAGGGGATGGAGGGGGAATAAACACCAGAAACGGATTTGACCAGACGCCACCAGGATTTGGAGGAAGGAGACAGGTTTGAGAGTTCATTCTTGAGTGAGGAGAGATAGTGCTTCCTGGCACTCCTGAGGGTAGACACACACTTGTTCCGAGCTTGGTGGAAGGAACTGAGATTTCCTTCAGTTGGATTAGCCTTCCAAGAGGCAAAGGCAAGTTGTTTCAGGGCAACTGCCTCACCACAAGATTCAGTGTACCATGGACGGGAGGAAGGGTAAGACAACTGAAGGCGAGATGGGATAAATCTGTGCATGAGAGAGATCAGTTTGCTTTGGAAGAATTCCCAGGAAGAATTGATGTCAGAGGCAGTGGAGATGGGAGACCAATCCAGACGATTGATGGCTGCTTGAAGACCGTCCCAGTCGGCCTGAGTGAAATGCCAGACTCGTCGACGCTGAGGAGGCTCTCTGAGAATGGCCAGAGAGATGTCCACTTTGACAAGCACATGATCAGAAGAACCGATTGGAGCAGAAGAAGAGCAGCAGACATTAGCAGGGAAGTTAGTCATTACCAAGTCTAGAAGAGAAGATACTCCATTGGCTGAGATCCGGGTCGGGAAATTGACAGATTGTGTCAATCCCAGTGAGTCACAGAAGTCCTTTGCTGAGGTGCCATGACTGGTGAGAGAGGAACCCATACCCAACCAGGTGGCATGATGACAATTGAAGTCACCACATATGAGGAAGAGAGAGTTGGGATGAGTGGATAGAAGTTGGTCCATGTTGTCAGACAGTGAAATGTAGATGGAGTCATCACTGTTTGGGGGACGGTACAGAACACATATGAACAAAAGGTGGGAGCGGAGAGGAAGCCGTAGCCAGAGGTACTCCTGGGGGTGAGGAGGAGAGAGGGCAGTGCAAGGAGAGTGAGGAAGAGAGTTTTTGATAAAGATAGCCACCCCACCACCAGGCCGAGGCTCAGGTCTATCATACCGGAGGAGGGAGTAACCAGGAAGAGATATTAAGGAATCAGAGACATCTTGAAGGAGGAAAGTCTCTGTTAGCAGATCAAGTCTGGATTGTCAGAAGCAACCTGTATGGAGAGATCAGTCAGGTTTGAGCGAAGGCCCCGGACGTTTGAGGTCCATACCGTTAATGAAGAGAGAGGGGAGCATCGGGTACAGGACAGGGGAGTGGAGGAGTAGGGTAAGATGAAGGATGAGAGGGGGAGGTAGGGAGAGCAGTTGTTAGTGTGTCAGCGATTGCAGAAGAGTTCCAAGAAAGGGAAGGATGAGGAGGATGAAAGGTTTGAAGGTGAAGGGATGAGGCACAGAGAGGGGTTGTTTGAGGGGGGGCAGAGGAAAGAAGAAGGTTGGGGGGAGGTGGAGGTATGAGATAGAAGGGAGACGAAGTGGGGAGGAGGCAGCTTTGAGGAGGAGGGGGGAGGAGGGAGAATTGGAGAGGAATGGTGTGGGGGGAGATTTGAATGGGAGGGGTTGGGGGGGTGTTTTGAAGGGGAGGAGTGAGGGGGGAGTTTAGGAGGGGAAGGGCAAGGGGGGAGTTCAGGAGTGGAAGGGCAAGGGGGGAGTTCAGGAGTGGAGGGGTAGGGGGGGAGTTTAAGAGTGGCGGGGCAAGGGGGGAGTTTAGGAGTGTAGGTGCAAGGGAAGGGATTTGGATGGGAGGGGCAAGAGGGGAGTTTAGAAAGTGGATGATTAATGAAAGACGAACATTGAAAACAAATTGGGTTTGTTGTGATTTTCAAGTTAGCAATCCGGTTCAGAATGATGGAGGAGGGATGGAATGAATGTGAATTTAGACCATGTAGTGAGGGAGACGTATAAGATATTGAATTTCTTTTTTTTGAGGTGGAATGAGTTGGAGAGGAAATTGAGAAAAGCCTTTTAAATAGGAAGAAAAACAGCGTGTTGTAAAATACCACTGAGTAAAACACTGAAGGGGAAAGGTTATACATATTTAAATAATATTTAAACAGAACCGTGAACAATCTTATGTGCACAAAAATACCAACGGGGGGAGAGCCGAGAGGGACCACCACAAGTCACGTGAAGGGCAAACGGTGGATGGCAAGGAGTTAATGGGGGCGGGGCGAACAGCACACCTGGACAGAAAATACAGGATGAGTCAACAGTACACGTGGAGAAAGGAAAATAAATGTTTTTGGTTTTTTTTTTGTTTGTTTGGTTTTTGGGGTGGGGGGGGGGGGAGGTGGGGATTTAGAACGTTAGACAGAGTATTATGTTTGGGGTAGAAGGGAAAAAAACTAAGAGCCAAGCAAAACACGATTAAGATAATAAACACCGACGGGGGTACAACTACAAGGCCGCACACGAGGAGCAGAACACGATTAAATAATTACAAGTTACAGAAAATTCAAACCAAAAGTAACTATAATCAAAACAATAACGCATGGACGATAAAATAACGAGTTGAAATTTGACAATCTATCTGGGGAAATGGGGGAGAAACACGTGGTCGAAGAACGAACGAACGAACGAATAAGAATGAATAAACGAATGAGAACAGAGAAGGAAATGTTTTTTTTTTGGATTTTTTTGAGTTGTGATTTACACAAGGAAGAGGGCTATGGGGTGAAAAGATTGGGAAAACAGAGAACGAAAGTTATTGGATCACAAAAACACGGACCGCTGAGAGAAAAACAAAGCCTCAAGGTTGTACAGTGTTCACTGTACAACTACAAGGCCTCAAAACACGACCCGAATTAACATGATTATCAATACAGGTATGAAAGATTTGCACCGAAAATCTTCGTCGGGAGACAATATATACACCATAAAATGAATAGTTATAACGAAAATACAAATGGGAACAATTACTTAACTTCGATTTCGATGGATAGCATGGAGAGCTGAGAATAAACGAACCGTCGCCAGCAAGACCGGAAACGGAAGCCAACTTTAACGGAAGCCAATTTACTATTTAATACTATTTTTAAAAAATATATACTTGTTTTTTTTTTTTTATCGTTTTGCGAAGAAACTCGGTCTAAAACTTGCCGTTTCCGGGCGTTTGCTGATCGTATCTTGTGCATTGATGATCTGAACTATTATGGATCCCGCCCTCTAATAGTAAGGGCATTTTATGAGATATTTCACAAATCTGTTAACTAAATTGTTACCAAAAAATTTCTTCACCAATATGTTTGTAAAGGTGTGTAATAACATGTGTTAAAATGTTGAAGTTCAACTCCTGTGGGAAACCCAGAAAAAAAGCTGTTGAATTCGGGTACCGAAAAATTATTTTCGAGAATTTTTTTTTTTTTTTATCGGCCCTTAAGTAACTTATAAGGGGTCAAATAAGGGTTTTTCATGATTCTGAGTTGATTGTTAACATTTATATTTTCACTTTTACATTTACACACAAAGTAGCTTTTATTTCACATACATATATAATACTCAAGAGTTATTTCTCATTCACAATGTCAGAAGTTTCAACAGTCATTGTCTATGTCTTCTTCAGACTCAACAACATCATGACTGCAGTTTCTGCATGTAATGCTATTACAGACTCCACAGGCCGAGATGCACGTGACCCCATTCTTCTTGCAGCTGCATCGCCGGTTGCTGCAATCTCCATGACAATTACAGCTCGTGAACTGCAATAGCTCCTCAGGAGCCGTGGGGTCCAGTGTTGGAACTGGCTCATACCCATGCACACCTATTGTCCATCCATAGTCACTGGGGTTCAGAGACATGCTCTGTAGAAGGATCCAGTCCCGGGTCTGCAGGTAGGCACGGAGTGAATGTTGTGCAGCTGCACCCTCTGTTGGAGGTAGAGTCTCTGGTTTGATCACTCCTGCCGCTGCCTTCCTTGAGTTGAGGTCATTAGGGTCTCCTTCAATAACTGGGAGGAACTAGATCTGTGTGCTCTACTTTGCATCATTAGCATGGATTCTCTTCATCCAGCCATTCCAGTTGGAGTGTGGGAACTCAGGATCGTTGGCTTTGATCACCCACCCCGCTGCCCAGAGTGTGTCACCTGGAGTGAGGAGTGGCTGATCATGAGCCAGGGAGGAGGAAAGCTCAGCGAGGGGGAGAAACATGATCGCGTTCGTTCCTATCTGTTTCCTGTTCGTAAATGGAATAATCTTTACTTCAGTTCCTCTCAGGATCTTAGCTTTGTCGAGTGCCTTCAACTTCACCTGGGGGAAAGCTGCTGTTGTCTGTGGATCTGGCAAAGGTGGTGCCGGAGAGGTGACTTCGATCCAACCCATTGAGTGAAAGGGAGTGTTTCCGTGAATAGAGACAATGTTTAAATCTATATTGTCTCCAACAAACTGAGTGACTGCATTGTTTGTTTCCCCAACCTCCATAAAGACCACCTGATCATTACTTGACAATTCACTTTCACTGGCTGGCACTTTGGCTGTCATCACTGATTGATCCTCAAGCGCAGCATCAACCGCAACCTCATCATTGATCTGTTCATCGGTTTCCTCCACAATGGTGTCAAGAGTGCCAGAAGTATCTGGAACATCATCTCCACTCCTACTATTAAGGAAGCAGTATTTGTAGTTTTGTGTCTCCGTGTAAGACTCAGTGTATCCCAGCCGGTGGAACTTGTTGAGCATCCATTTTGACCCAAATCTATGATCAAGTTGTATGGCAAGCCCCATTTGGTGTGGCAATACTCCAGACCGAGGTCGACAGGCCTTAATAAAATTCTGCCCCCAAACGGCAACTCTTTAGTCTGTCTTGACAATCGGTCTCAAGAACATCTGAAGGCTTGCAGGAACAAGTGTCAGCTGACTATCGATGTCAGTCATACTGTGTGTGGTGGGGTATGACTTTGGACCTAAATCAATCAAGGCAATATCATTGGATATGAACTTGAGTGCCGTCTTTATGATCTGAGTCTTCTCATCTCCATGGTCAAGATTAGCATGATGCTCTCGCAGAATATTGTCGGTGCCATCTTTGAGACAGAGTACATCTGCCCTTCTTTCCTGTGTTGTGAAATACAAGGTGTCTTCGTATTTCTCTAGAAGTTTTATCTTTAGCCAATGCTTTGAATAAGAAAGGCTCTTCTCTGGTGACTGATCAAACTCCTGCAGCTTTTCATGGACTTGGTCCATGTTCATTACCCCATGCTCTAATTCTGAGTCTAACCATTCGCAGAATTCAATAAAAACTGCCTCTCGCTCCTCATCAATACTCCTCTGTCCTCTCTTCCTTTTTCCTTCCTCATCAGTCTTGGACAAACTGTCACCTCTCGCAAACATAAGTTTGCATCGCAAATGGTACAGTGTTTCTTCTGCTACCAAGTCGTTGATCCCTTCCAGGCGTCCAGTGACTTCAGTGCCCCAGTCATCCCCGCGACTCCGTGCTGTCTTCAGCAAGCTTGCCTTCAGTGTATCTGCAGTCAAATTATCTGGCACTCTGTATTTCTTTCTAGCTTGTGCTGGATTATTTTTGTAGAGCTGGGCTGGTTGGTTGCAAAGAATGCATACATCCTTATACAGGAGGTCAACGGACTGTGATCTTCTAGAACTGCAGCCAGTTGATGAACTGAACTCACAAGTAGTGCGTCTTCTCTTCAACTTTGATGACTCTTTCTCTGCCTTTGATGCTTGAGCTGACTTCTTGGTGGTTGCAACAAAGTTGTTGTACAGATCATTTTTACACTTCTGGTGGTACCTCAGTTTTCCTTCCTTTTGAGCCTCCTTCATACGTTCCACAACAGTAACATTTTCGACAGTTTCTGCTTGTTTCAATAAAGTTGAGTATCCCTTTGGAGTTGCCTGTATGAGCCTTTCAGCTGGTGTATCCGAGCGTGCACAGATGAAGCAATTGAGCACAGGTGGAGTAACGTCTTCATCCATATTGCTAGACTCCATGTCCTGCAAAGTAGAAAATGAGATATATTTAGAAATTATTTTTCCACAAAGGAGTGTCTGTGGTGAAATATAAATGTTAACAATCAACTCAGAATCATGAAAAACCCTTATTTGACCCCTCATAAGTTACTTAAGGGCCGATTAAAAAAAATAAAAATTCTCGAAAATAATTTTTCGGTACCCGAATTCAACAGCTTTTTTTCTGGGTTTCCCACGGGAGTTGACCTTCAACATTTTAACACATGTTATTACACACCTTTACAAACATATTGGTGAAGAAATTTTTTGGTAACAATTTAGTTAACAGATTTTCATATGTTTCCCTTACTATAACGGAACTTCCTGGTTCATACATGCTCGGCTTAACGCAGACACTTTGTGCTAAAGACGGTCAATTCTCGCAGCGGTTGTGCACTGGGCAAGTGCAATTTACGTGTAAAAATAAATCTTGCATTTCATACTTTTAATGGTACAAATTTGAGTAGGGAATATGACGATATTCGTGTGTGTAAGGATCAGCCTTCCAATGAAACTGCAGTAGTTGTTTTTTAGGATTTCATCAATCTTTTGGTCTGTTCTCTGAGTAGTCCCCAATATGAACAATTCTTGTACTATTAGTGTATTATTGTGTATTTATATTAAACAAGGACACATACCAAATTTAAACATTGTCATTGTTTCTTTTTTGTTTTATTCAAATATAGTTTGTCCGGTGTAACACATGACATGTTCCATTGATTGATTCTATTCATATGCCATTTCAGTTAAAACATATATTTATTTGCTAATTTGGAAATGAAATTGCAGGCCTTTCGGTAACAATCAACACTGGCTTGTTTCACATTACATTGGACAAACTATAGAGTCTTTAAGTCAGCCACAGTGGTCATTGAATTCATGGCAGCCATCTTGGAAAAGAATAGCAAAAAAAAGAAAATAGTAAATAGTAAGGGCCTCCCTCCTCCTTTTTTCAAAAAAGTCCGGACGAAAAACATATATATTTTTTTACTTGGCCTAACTATAAATTTTCATCCCATTGTTTGTACCGAACTATAAACTGTCAGCCTCTATATATCTTAGTGCTGTGCACTATTATATATATATAGGCTATTTTTCGGTAATCTGTACCGCAGATTACAATCAGTGTGCAGTTCAGTTCCGATGTCCGATTATTATAGTTGTACTGTACTCCATACAATTTACAACCCCCAAACCTAGAGTAGCTTTCACCCTTGTTTAGAGCAAATTTCAAAAAACGAATTGAAGAAAACAACGTTGCACCTATTGCTTTAGAGACAGCTGCAAGTACAAAGTAAAACGCGACAACTCTTACTTTTTCCATGCGATATACGAAGGCCCTTCCTGATTTCCTGGCAGAGTACGTCCTGACGTCATACGTTCTAAGGGTGCATCAAAGTACCCGTTAAATTATTTTTTCCCACATTTCAAAGGTGGACTCTCAGTATTCTGGCTCCCCGAGCAAAATGAGGCATATTTTACATGCAGTTTGTAAAATTACTGCTTCATTCGTTCGACCGTGTTAGACCATAATTTTCCTTGTTTTGGTTCTTACGCTAACCTTGTGAAATCACCAGGTGAGTGCCTCCACTCACGCACTGATAAAACCATTTATGACTCTTATAACACTGAGTGAACAGGTGATCAATTTATTTAATGAATTAATATTTGTTCAGAACGAATCCCTTTGTAACCCGGGGATTCCCTGGTCCTGCATTTTCATATTTTATGTTAAAGTTGATTTTTACACGATTATACGAGCAGGAAATGCTTCATTTTATATCCGTCAATAACTTATCGAATGAGCTTCCTTCCCTCCTTCCTTCCTTGTGAATGCTGCTTCATCGGAATGAACATTACCGCACACGGTACCTCATTGTTCGTTTAAAAAATAATAGAATGCTCTTCTGTTCGATGAATCAATTGATAAGATAACGGATTTAAAATGTATCGAATCACAGCCATTCAATAACGTCAATGCGTCAATCGGGCATGGCACCGATCAAGCACGATAAACACTAAAAAGTTAATGTGCGAAATGATGTCATTATTTAATTATTTTATAATCTGCAGATTTTTTTTCTTATCGGTTATACTAGTCAAATTTCCCAATCGGCACAGCACACACACACACACACACACACACACACACACACACACACACACACACACACACACACACACACACACACACACACACACACACACACACACACACACACACACACAAGCAAAAGTGCCTGGTGTTGCCTAGTAACAATGAGTCGCTTCCTGATGGCAATATTAATTAGTGGGGGTGGGGGAGGGGAAGGGGAAGGGGAAGGGGAAGGGGGAAGGATGGAGAGCAGGAGGGGAGGGAGGAGGGGAAGGAAGGGGGAGGGAGGGGAGAAGGAAAGGGGAGGGGGAGAAGGAAAGGGGAGGGGGGAAGAAAGGGGGGTGGGGGAGGGAGGAGGGAAGTAAGGGGGCGGGGAAGGGAGTGGGAAAGTAGGGGGGAGGAAGGGAGAAGGGGTGAGGATAGGGGGAGGGGAAGGGGAAGGAACATGAGGAGGGGGGCTGGGATGGGGGATGAAAGGGTGAGGAGAGGAGGAGGGCAGGAGAGGGAGACAAATGGTGAGTAGAAGGGAAGGAAGGGGGAAGCAAAGGGAGTGGAGTGGGAGGGGGAGAGAGAGAAGGGAGGGTGGAGGAGACAAAGATAAATGAGGGAGAGAAAAAGGGAGGATGGAGAGGGAGAGAAGAAGGGAGGGTGGAGGGGGAGAGAGGAGGGAAGGGGGCGAGGAGGGGTGGGGGAGGAGCAGGGAGGAGACAGAGAAGCGAAGGAGGGTGGAGCAAGGAAGCGGGGGGGGGGGGGGGAGGGGGGAGCGTGACTATATAATGAAAAAATGGGTATGTGAAAACAAAAAGGCAGCTCTGTCTACTGTAACACCATGGCTTGCAAAAGCAGCCTGAATAGTGATCAGTGATCACCAAGTGGTGGTTCACCTCGTTAATCATATTCAAAAAGGGTGTTATAACACACCCAAACTTCCCCGGCCTTATGACTAATTAATTAAGTACACATGTATTTGTGACTTCATTTGTGGAGCCCTCACCAAGTGGCTTAAGCACACCAGCAAGCACTCCAACGAAATGGGTGATAAGGAACGGCTGGCTTGGGAAGCGAAAGCAAGCTGATTGCTTCTGGTTGAAATGGCTGAGGAATTTTAAAAACATCGATTTCAAGCTGCAAATCATGCTGAAACCTCTCCCTGCTCTCAAATGTTGTGGTTGTGTGCTTCCCCTTCTCTCCCCATCTTGTCTTCCGCTCCCTCTTTTTATATATTTTGTTTGTCTGGTTGATTTGTTTGTGAAGTAAATGTTAGCTCTTTCACGAGCCTCGATTCAGTATACAAACCACTGAGAGCAGACATATATATATATATATATATATATATATATATATATATATATATATGTGGCGGACACAAAAGCCCACTGGCGTGGTGACATCATTCCGCGCACCAAGTGGGCGGTGGCCACGCACCAGGGGTAGGCGTGGCCTCATGATATACACCGGGCGCCCAGCCCGGGACAGTACAGTGTTACAGTGTAGTCTTACAATAAAGACGTTTATATGTTACCGCTTGTCCGCTTCCTCCTTGCTCACAAGCAGCGCGCGTAACGCCGCGCTTTACTGGTGACCCCGCCGCTGCACATCGTGCCGAAGCCCGGCGGGGGATGGCGACCGTGCGGGGACTATCGCCGTCTCAATGACGCCACGACTCCCGACCGCTACCCCGTCCCCCACATTCAGGACTTTTCCGCCCGTTTGGCGGGCAGGTCCTTCTTCTCGAAGGTGGACCTCATACGCGGCTACCATCAGGTCCCCGTCAGGCCGGAGGACGTCCCGAAGACGGCGGTCATCACGCCATTCGGACTCTTCGAGTTCTTGCGCATGCCCTTCGGTCTGAAGAATGCGGCTCACGCGTTCCAGCGACTGATGGACAGCGTCCTGCGCGACTTGGATTTTGTCTACGTTTACCTGGACGATATCCTCGTCGCCAGCGCGTCCCGCGAAGAGCACCTACGCCACCTCCGCACGCTCTTCGAACGCCTGGGCCAGCATGGCCTGATTGTGAACCCCGCAAAGTGCCGGTTCGGCGCCGCCACAATCGATTTTCTGGGGCACCGTGTCACCAGGCACGGAGCCGTCCCCCTACCGGCCAAGGTGGAGGCGGTGAAGGGGTTTCCGCGCCCCCGCACGATCAGAGGGCTGCAGGAGTTCCTGGGCATGGTGAACTTTTACCATCGGTTCCTGCCCCGTATCGCCCAGCTCCTGCGCCCCCTGCACGAAGCTCTCCGAGGTAAGCCGGGCAAAGGCGACGTTACCTGGACCGAGCAGATGGACACGGCGTTCACGGGCGCGAAGCTCGCCTTGGCTAACGCCACCATGCTCGCGCACCCGGCGCCCGATGCACCGATCGCCCTCACCACCGATGCCTCGGACTACGCGGTGGGCGCAGTGCATGAGCAATGGGTGCGTGGAGCTTGGCAACCGCTGGCGTTCTTTAGCCGGCAGCTTCGCCCCGCCCGAACGCCGTTACAGTACCTTCGACCGCGAGTTGCTCGGACTTCACTTGGCGGTCAGGCACTTCCGCCATCTGCTCGAGGGCCGGGCGTTCACTGCCTTCGTCGACCACAAGCCGCTGATCTTTGCGATGGGCAAAGTCACCGAGCCGTGGTCGGCCCGGCAGCAGCGTCACCTCTCGGCCGTGTCCGAGTACACGACGGACATCCAGCACGTCGCGGGGAAGGACAACCCGGTGGCGGATTGCCTTTCCCGGGCCGTCGCCCACGCAGTCCACCTCGGCATCGACTATGCCCGGATGGCAGCGGACCAGGCCGCTGACCCCCGACGTCCAGGCCTTGCGGACCGCCGTCACGGGCCTCCGCGTCACCGAGGTGCCGTTTGACGGCGCGGGCGCGGCCCTCTTGTGCGACGTCTCCCTCGGGCGTCCTCGCCCCATCGTGCCCGCGGGCTGGCAGCGCCAGGTGTTTGACGCCATCCACGGCCTGTCCCACCCGGGCGCGAGGGCCTCCCAAAGGCTGATCGCCGACAAGTTCGTCTGGCATGGCCTCCGGAAGGCCGTCCGCGGCTGGGCCAGGACGTGCCTCGCGTGCCAGCGCGCCAAGGTGCACCGGCACACCCAGGCCCCGTTGGCCCCGTTCACGGTGCCGGAACGCCGGTTTGACCACGTCCACGTGGACCTGGTGGGACCTCTGCCCCCCTCGCGGGGTTTCACCTACGTCCTCACCATGGTGGACCGCACCACCCGGTGGCCGGAGGCCGTGCCCTTGGCGTCGACAACGGCGGCCGATGTCGCGCAGGCTTTCATCGCCACCTGGGTCGCCCGGTTCGGCGCCCCCTCAGACATCTCATCCGACCGCGGCCCCCAGTTCACCTCGGAGCTCTGGGGGGCGGTTGCGCAGGGGCTCGGGGTCCGGCTGCACCGAACCACGGCCTACCATCCCCAGGCTAACGGCCTGTGTGAGCGATTTCACCGCTCATTGAAGGCCGCGCTCCGGGCCACCCTCCGCGACGGCGGCTGGGTCGACAGGCTCCCCTGGGTCCTGCTGGGCCTCCGGACGGCGCCCAAGGAGGACCTGCGCGCATCCGCGGCGGAATTGGTCTTCGGGCAACCGCTGCGGGTGCCGGGCGAGTTCCTCCCCGACTCCACGGCACCATGGTCCGCGGCACAGCAGCGCTCCGCTCTACAAGAGACCGCCCAGAGGTTCGCCCCGGTGCCAACGGCATGCCACGGGCACCCACCGACGCACGTCGCCCCGGAGCTTCGCACGGCGGAGTACGTCTTCGTCCGCCACGATGCCCATCGGACACCACTGCGGCCCCCGTACGACGGGCCTTTCCGCGTGCTGGAGACCGGGGCGAAGCACTTCACCCTGGACATCGGCGGTACTCCTGACCGCGTTTCGGTAGACCGCCTCAAGCCGGCCCACCTCGATGTGGACCATCCACCGCCAGTGGCCCGACCCCCACGTCGGGGCCGCCCTCCTGCGGGCGGACCCCCGGCACCGCCCAGCCCCGCCGCCACGCCGCCCCCCGGTCCTGCACCCATCCCAGGGGCAGCCAGGGGCATCCCACCTGGAATCCCTGCACCCCGGACGCCGCCGATCGCCAGGGGGCGCTTCGGCCGGGTCATTCGTCTGCCCCGCAAACTGGCCCTCCAGGTGCGCGGGAATTCTGGGGGGGGCGCGTGTGGCGGACACAAAAGCCCACTGGCGTGGTGACATCATTCCGCGCACCAAGTGGGCGGTGGCCACGCACCAGGGGTAGGCGTGGCCTCATGATATACACCGGGCGCCCAGCCCGGGACAGTACAGTGTTACAGTGTAGTCTTACAATAAAGACGTTTATATGTTACCGCTTGTCCGCTTCCTCCTTGCTCACAAGCAGCGCGCGTAACGCCGCGCTTTATATATATATATATATATTTATTTATTTATATATACAGTATATATAATTATATATATATATAATTATATCTATATATAATTATATATATATATAATTATATATATATATATATATATATATATATATATATATATATATATATATATATATATATATACTGTATATATAAAACAGTTTGTGTGTGTGTGTGTGTCTGTGTGTGTGTGTGTGTGTGTGTGTAATGTTACCGATAGACTCCTAAACGGAGAGGCTTACGTGCTTGATATTTGGCATAGACATGGCCATTGAGCCTGGGACGAACATGGCCGAACTCAAAATATTTGACGATCCATATTTTTTATTCATATTTACCTCAGCGCATTTCAGCGCACGGAATCAACGGATTCAGAGCAGGTGGGCGCTGATTCGCTCAGAGCGATCACGTGATGACGCTATGACGCTATGAACGCTATGACGCTATGACGCTATGAAAAAAAAAATCGCTTTGACGCTATGAAACGCTATGACGCTATGACCGCTATGACACTATGAAAAAAAAAATCGCTATGACGCTATGAAACGCTATGACGCTATGAACGTTATGACGCTATGAACGATATGACGCTATGAACGCTCTGACGCTATGAACGCTATGACGCTATGAAAAAAAAAATCGCTCGCTTTGCCAAGGGACTCGCTCCCCCCCCCCCCCCCGTTCCCCTCCCCCGTTCCCCTCCCTTCCCCCTCCCCTCCCCCACCCGGCAATGCCGGGTACTTCTGCTAGTATATATATACTGTATATATAATTTATCTGAAGTAATTAAATATAAGTAGCGGACGTAGCTTCAAGACGGTCGATCTTTCATGTTCGGCAAGCTTTTGACCAACAGGTCTTCTTCTTAGTCCACACTCTCTACAGGAACAGCAGGCCATCCTGCCAGCCCGGTAAGTGATGTTAAGATACCATTTTTGTTGTGACGCAGGATGAACTGTTGAAGGTGCAGACTACGCTCAGTACTTAAAGACAAATGAAAGTAACATGGATGGAATCCCTCGTTTGTTTGAAAAGTATTATTAGCCCCCGTTGGACTTAATCCGAAACGTGGTCTTATGGATTGTGTCTCGTCTGTCCGTCCATGCATCCACAACCATATCTCGGGTATTGACCGATTTTGTTCATACTTGGCACAAAGAAAATAAGTGAGGGTATACATATGCACATCATGTTGTTTTGTGATGCAAACAAAGATGGCCAACTGGTGGCCATTTTAGTTGTAAAAAAACGGATATTGAACATGTCCTCAACCATTTATCGGATATGCATTTACCGATCTTGTTCAATCTTGGCACGCAGATAAAGATTTATGATTTACCTTTTTTTCGAGATCAGATCCAATATGGCCGACTGGCGGCCATTTTGTTACTTAAACGTGTCCCCAACCATTTCTTGAACATGCATGGTCCGATTTGGTTCAAACTTGATACTAGCACAGCAGATGATGGTATACACGTGCCCCTCACTTTATTTTGCAATCTGATCAAGGATGGCCGACTGGTGGCCATTTTGTTACTATAACGTGTCCCCCACTCATTTATCGTCGTGCATGGACCGATTTTGTTCAACCTTGGCACAAAGACAATACATGAGTGTGTACATGCAGAAGATTTTGTTTTATAATCTGACCAAAGATGGCTCGGTACCGGTACAGCAAAATTACTAAAACCACGGCGGCTATGACATTTTATGTCTTTTTCTTCTTGTTTCTGCTTCAAAACAAAAGGCGTGAGTAAGACGTCAATTTACCTTGAAGCAAAAGTATTTGGAGGTCATGTCGGTGAATATTTCATTGCCAACATAACTATCTGGAAGATTTTTCATCCCTTGGCAGAGATTGCTACATTCCATGTACCTGTGTCGGTGCGTTCCTTCGCCAGACGTGCAGGCCTTTACAGCAGCGGCAGGTACAGGCAAACACGAAGGCCTGGGTGTGGCAATAGCTACGATCATGTTGTCTTCGTACTCGACTCTCTCTCCACACTCCACCCAGCACCTGCGGCTTTCAGGGGCAACATGGTGCGGCGCAGTGCAGTCTGGGGTTCATGACAAACCATTAATTCTCCAGGTCACAATAAATAAATAACTGTTTGTTTGTTATCAAGTTGAGAACAAGGCTGTGAATTATTGCATTTGGGAATCGGATAAACAGAACATTTTTTGGTGTTTGTTTATGACTCATTTAGTAGCCTACGTTATATAATTATCAATGGGTTTATAGCGTGTAACACGTGACATTATAAAGCCACGAGATTCTCTATATCGAGATCTCTCACCTCCGGTTCGACAAGCTTTCATCTTCTGGAAGATATTGTGCAATAACACCTGATATATTATTATTGAGCCTGCATACAGGAACCATACCAGGGCCTAATCTAAAATGTGTGTGTGTGTGTGTGTGTGTGTGTGTGTGTGTGTGTGTGTGTGTGTGTGTGTGTGTGTGTGTGTGTGTGTATGTAAGAGGGTGGAAGTCAGCAGTGCACCTGCATTCCCACCCTCAAAACATTCAAAACATACCTTTTCCCTTCAAATATTTTACCGATGTGCATTGGGCATTCAAAATATCCTCGAGCAAGATTCCTCACTCCAGTCTAGGAAAAGCCAACCTTTTTCAACAAAGTACCGCATAGATGTAATTAGTAACTAAGAAATATATTACTTAAAGTTTTTTAGCCATAATTTAAAAATAATTAAAAGTACATTTCGAACACCCTCCTGGAGTACTTTGCATGACGTCATATTGAAGCAGGTAAGTGAACGAAACCAAGATCAGCCACTTCTCCTCTTTGATTGCATTGAGTCGATTTCATTGCAAAATACAGTTACAATTAAACTAAGTATCTGTTATTGAAAAAGAAGCGTGTGGATCCGTTTGTTTTAAAGAAAATAAATTCTGCTTTGTTTAAACTTTAAAGGGATGGTTGGGGCCGAATGGGGTTTCTCCGAATCTTTGAACCCCCTTGGATCATGCCATACGAGTGATCGTGTTGAAAGAGTTCCCAAGAGAGCAACCACTGATTACATCAACTTATGACAAACTGTGAGATGATTGAAAAGTTTGTATCACTGGTCTGCGTCATTTCAGAGGTCTAGGTTTTCTCAACGGTTCTTATATGCTTTTTGCATGCTGAATGTAGAAATGTATCTCATTTCGCTCAATCAGGTCAATTTTTATGCTATCTCAATTTTAAGGAAAAAAATAATCAAAATTTTTGTTTTTTAAATTAGCATTTTTAAAATTCAAAATCAGACTTACATTGACAGAAAATGTACAAACTATGTATAAAATGACGCACAAGTACCGTTAATGTGAAATTCAACATTAAAAAGACGAAGGAAAACAATTAATGCGGAATAAATGGCTTTCGCAAAGATTTTCGTCTGTGTGTCGCATCTGTAACATCTCTCTTGAGGCACCAACAGTAGTCTGCAAGCATGTTGACATCCCATCGGCCCTGGTACCTCTCTTCCATCACTCGAATATCCTGGTGAAACCGTTCTCCTTGCTCCTCGCTGACATCACCACAGTTTTCCGGAAAGTAGTCTAAATGCGAGCTGGGAAAATGCATCTTTATGGACATGCGTGCACCAAAAGCCTGGAAGCTCTGCAGGAGCCCTTCCACAACACATTCATACTCTGGACTTCGGTGATTGCCCAGAAAGTTCGTCACAATGGATTTGAATGAGAGCCAGGCATTCCTCTCATTGCTCTCCATACTTTCGTCGAATTTAGGATCTTTCATAAGCTCCCTGATCTGAGGGCCATCAAAAATGCCTGCTTTCAGTTTGGCCTCACTTACGCGAGGAAACTTCTTGTTCAGGAAAGCGAAAGCTCGACCTTCTTTGTTCAGTGCTTTGACAAAATTCTTCATAAGTCCGAGCTTGATGTGCAGTGGCGGAAGTAGAATCTTCTGAGGATTCACAAGAGCGTGTGACACAACGTTGTGGGAACCTGGTTCGAGGCCAGATCTTTCTGGCCAGTTGCGTTGTACATAGTGCTGCTTGTCTGCTCGGCTGTCCCACAGACAGAGAAAGCAGGGGTATTTGGTGTAGCCGCCTTGTAGACCCAGCACCATGGACACAACCTATAAATAAAAATAAAGAACACACATATTTGTTTTAAAATTTGTTATTCCAGTTTATTTAAAATATATATTTTAATCCATGTTAAGAATATTTCAATAAATAAAGTAGAAAAATATATGTAACTAGGTTGACACCAACATACTTTTAGGTCTCCGCAAATCATACAATTGTGATCTTTGTACTTCAAAGCAGTTAGCAAATGCTCCATCTATATATATAAAACACAGTTTGTGTGTGTGTGTGTAATGTTACCGATAGACTCCTAAACGGAGAGGCTCACGTGCTTGATATTTGGCATAGACATGGCCATTGAGCCTGGGAAGAACATGGCCTACCTCAAAATATTTGATGATCCATATTTTTTATTCATATTTACCTCAGCGCATTTCAGCGAGGAATATTATACCCGGAATCTGAGCAGGTGGCAGAGCAGCGTGCTGATTCGCTCAGAGCGATCACGTGATGTTCCTTGCCACCATAAACTCACAGTTACGCGTTCGCACGTAATTCAGAGCGAAAAGCGATTGCGTTTTTTCACATTTCAGCGAGGAACAGTGCCATTCACACCACATAGGTTTTTTTTCCTTTCATCTTTACGAGATCCATATTTTTTATTCATATTTACCTCAGCGCATTTCAGCGAGGAATATTACACACGGAATCTGAGCAGGTGGCAGAGCAGCGTGCTGATTCGCTCAGAGCGATCACGTGATGTTCCTTGCCGCTATAAACTCACAGTTACGTGTTCGCACGTAATTCACATGTTCAAAACAAACGAGATCCGCAAAGCGAGTTGGTCGAGTCGTGCTAACCAAGATGGCGACACGGCGGCTTCACTTTTCACGGAGTATGAGCGTTCTATATATTTTCAATTCAGTGCGCCCGACTCGCTCACGTACTTGATTTGTGGCATAGACATGGCCATTGGGCCTTCACGGTGTAATTTGTGCGAGGCTTTTGTCCGAGTGAGCTTGAGTCGAGAGGGCGAATGTACGGGTTGGGAATGTACGAGTCTCCCTTCCCCCACCCGGCAACGCCGGTGCTGGAGGGCGTCACAGGATTGGTGAGTCTCCAAAATCCGCTTCGTGCTGTTGCGAAGATGCAGGATGATGTCGCGATTGTTGTGCTGCTCTCCGACCATGAGAACTGCAACGTCATTGTTGACTGGCCCTCCCCTTCCCTCCCCCTTTCCCCTCCGTCCTCCCCTCCCCCTCCACACTACCCCGTCCCCTTCTCCCCCCTCCCTTTTCCCCCTCCCCCTCCCCCTCCCCACCCCCTCCCTTTTCCCCCTTCCTCTTCCCCTCCCCCCCTTCCCCCTCCCCCTCCCCCCCTTCCCCCTCCCCTCCCCCTCCCCCTCCCCCTCCAACCCCCTCCCCCCCCTTCCCCCTCCCCCTCCCCCTTCCCCCTCCCCTCCCCTCCCCCCTCCCCCTGCCCCTCCGACCCCCTCCCCCTCCCCCTCCCACCCCCTCCACCCTCCCCACCTTCCACCCTCCCCCCCCTCCCCCCTCCCCCACCCCACCTCCCACCCTCCACCTCCCCCCTCCCCCTCCCCCCTCTTCTCCCCTCCCCCCCCTCTTCTCCCCTCCCCCCTCTCCTCCCCTCCCCCCCGTTCCCCTCCCCTCCCCTTCCCCCACCCTTCCCCTCCCCCGCCCGGCAATGCCGGGTACTTCTGCTAGTGTTACTATAGTTCTCAGTCATCTGTACCGAGTGACCCACCGGAACAGACGCAATCTTGTTGCCATTGAAGAGTCGTACTGCTTTCAAGCTTCTACTTGAGGAGTTGACGAAGAGCCGCCATTCTGTAGGATCATATGCTAAACCCATAGCTGCAATGAGGCCGGTGATGTTGCTACAGTAAACCAGAGAAACTTCATCGTCCGAACTAAAATATTCTCGAAACTCTTCTTCACGGCTGCGGTACCAGGAGAATGTCGTTTCAGGAGCTAACAAACGATTTTCACGAAGTCGTGACCCTAGCAACTGAGCAGATTCTTTGGACAAACACAAATCTCGTGTCAAATCGTTCAACTCCGCTTGGCTAAAGAGTTTGGGTTGACTTGTCTCGCCCGTAGGTTGATATGTACCAGATATGTCACCATCTTCCATTTGTTCATCGGAATCGGACGCCGAATGTCTGCAATTTTCGGGCGGTGCTGGAATTGGAATTCCTGGTCCATGAGGCACTGGTTTAATGGCAGATGGCACGTCTGGATACTTTAAGTGTTGCTTGTTTTTTCGATTTATGCCTAAAATGAAAGAGATAGACATACCGTCAAGGGGGTGACATGATATATAAAGTTAAACAATTTAGAATGTTTGGGAATTTATTAAACATAAAGTTAAACTCAAACAAAATTGATAAACTCACCTTGTAGGTTTGTCATACAGAAATAACAGTCATTAGTATGATCTCTTCCCTCCCTCCACACCATTGGGATACCAAAAGGCAGACACGCGATCTTCTTGTGGCTCCAGCGCTGCAGACTCTCAACGCACGTTTTGCAGCATATGTGAGGGGCAAAGGCTTTGTCCTGGTCACCAAGTTTCATTCCAAAGTATGCATGATAGCTTTTCCTTACAAAACGTGTGATGTTAGACTGCCGGTCTGGCATGGTCACTTTACCACAGATATAGCAGAACTTGTTTGGGTCATTCTTGCACTTTCGATTCATCGTGAATCACAGTAATGTTATAGTAAGGACACTACGCAGGACGTACTGCCGCTCACGTGCACCTAAGTGGACAGGAGACACCAGACTGTGCCACGCAGCTGCTGGAGCGACTGAAGTTGGGTGTTGCCAGAAACAACGATTTATCTATATTTTTCTGAAATTGAAATGAAAGTAATTGAGAAAGCACTTTCTTCCACATTAAGTGTACTTGTGTGTCATTATATGTATAGTTTGTACATTTTCTGTCAATGTAAGTCTGATTTTGAATTTTTAAAATGCTAATTAAAAAAACAAAAATTTTGATTATTTTTTTCCTTAAAATTGAGATAGCGAAATTAGATACATTTCATCATGGTGCATCAAAAAACTTGACCTGATTGAGCGAAATTAGATACATTTCTGAATTCAGCATGCAAAAAACATATAGGAAACGTTGAGATAACCTAGACCTCTGAAAAAAATATTTCAAATGCAGCCCAGTGAATCGATATAATCCATGTAACGTAAAAACTGCTGCAAACATTACTTGTTTAAATCAGGAATTTCAAATTGTGCTGTTATTGTTACCTCAAGCGGGCAATTGGTTCATTTTGTCTGTCTGTCTACAGACGTCAGTCTATGGTCGACGAATTACTTTATTTCAATTAAATTTCATATTTTCAACACTGTAGAACACGAATCTAAACACAAATCGGAACAAAAACCTGCAGTTTAGCAGTACTTTGGCTGTGAATTTTGCAAATGGTACGGAATCACGTCCCGATCGCATGCGCTGAGATGAGTAAGGTATTTCTTTTTACTCTGTCTACCTGCCTGGCAGTCAAATAAAATTGAAAGTCATTCGAAAACAGGAAACTTGCTGTTTTTAAGGACGTCATAAAGGACACAAACAACAGGCTCAAAACTCATGTATAACGTGCTATAAAGTGGTGTAAAAGATGGTGCATCAACGGTGGTAAACTTCCTAAAAAAAATTTTTTTTCCTATATCCTTCAAAATTATTATTTTAACTTCAATTGAAGTATATACTTGAACATTGTGGAACACAAATCTTCTTCTTGCCCCTTCCAAAGACCTCCAGTTAGCAACACTTGGACAAAATATCATCTCGACCAATCAAATTTGCCGATCATGCTTTCAGCATTGGGGAATATCGAGATTCAGACAAAATGGTGGCTAGTATGAAATATGGATTGTTATGTTTTATGTTGTGTGAGCAGGATATCTCAAAAAAGGTATGGACGGATTTGGATTAAACTTGGTTTTCAGATAAAATTCTACCCAGTGCCGTTTTAGTTTTTCTATGAATCAGTCTTTGGAAATGGGATTTTCCCTGGATCTCCCAAAACGTTCTTCCAGATGTATTTCTAAAGTAATCAATTAATATTACTGTTTCTTTGTGTCTCTTTACTGCTGTTTTCTTTATGCATGCTAAATTCATCAGCTAGCAAACTGACGTTGGCCGAACGCAGCAAGGGTTGGAACTTGGAGTGGTCGCAAGAGGATTTCTAACGCTGGTCCAACGTCAGTAAAAGCGATGTCTAATTACCAATGTTGGTCCAATGAGAGCCATATGGCGTAAAATAGATGGAACAATGGCCGATGTTGTGCCAATGGACAAAATAATGTTTGACCAATGGCGGTTCTGACGTTGGGCCAACGTTAACCCAACGTCAGTGTGTTTATGGGATCAAATGTTCCATCACTATAGCAAGATTAACTTCTGCTGTATCAGCGATGTAGTCAAGTCACAAGTCACATACAAGTCTTGAGTTGCTAAATGTTTTGATTCAAATCCCGATTCAGATTCACTATTTGTTGAGTCCCAGTCAAAATCCAACCACATCTTAAGTTTTGAGTAACATATCTTAAGTCTAAATCCCGGAGCTGAATTCTGAATCAGTGCCTCAGTGGCACTTTGTGTATTTTAAAAACGAAGTAGAAATTTTAGGGATGATTTTCTGTATTATTGGTGTTGTTTTTCTTCGACTCCCCTTGCTTTTAATATACTCAGCATTGTTCTGGTTTTATCTGGAACCCTCTATATGATTTGTGATATCGCTGAAATTATTAATTACTCATTTTGTTCCAACAATGTTGCTGGAGAATGATTAATGGCTGATTGGCTGTCATTTCCGAGAACAGATTTGTGTGAATAATGGCAATAGCATGCAATACCTGTGCCCCTAATGTAGCGGAAACTACCATGCCTCGCCCTTTTACACCTGATTCAAGAATGACTTGCCGGTGAATAATATGATCACGACCAGCAATGTTAACCACTCATAAATGCAAAAATTGTGGATATATATATATATATATATATATATATATATATATACATTATGTATATATATATACAGTATGTATGTATATATACTCATGTGTGTGTGTGTGTGTATATTGTTACGTTTGTGGGGGGTAGGCAATACCTTAGTCCAGGTAGAATGTGCTCCGACTGTCGTGAAAAAGAAGAAACCCTCATGTATCATAAGTATGGGTCCGGTAGACCGTATGTCGCGGAAGAGCGTATCTTCGTTCCCATCACGAGGGGTGGGATATGTTAATTAGCTCGGGATTAATGGGAAATCCCCTGTATGTAATGGCCTCTTTTATTTTTCCTCTCTTCCTTATGACACACACAGCACACACACACATAGCCAGGAAATCGCGCATTTAACACCCTAAATAAAAACCAACCGGAAGCAGGACATGAAGCATGACCGCTGATAACACCGACTTGGTGAGCACACAGGCAGGGCCATGAGGTCACACCCCGAAGGGCAGTGATTGGTCTGGGATTGATTGGTGCAAAGACTGCTAAGATGGGACTATTGGATTGGTGGAGTAGGCACGGATGACGTCAGAGCCTTGAGTATAAAAGAACGCTCTGCCGACATCTCTTCCCTCTTGGCTGTTCCTCGCTCTTGGCTTGCTCTTATCTTCTTTGTCTTCTCGTGGCTGGCTCTGACCTTCTGGCTTCGGCGGTGAACTGTCACGATTTGATATCTCGCGCTGCTTCGGGAGTTCACGGCGAGTGGTCAGAGTTCATAGTGCTCCAGCGTGAGGTGAATTGATTGACGAGCACATTAACATTTCATAGTGTTATGTTCGGTGGGGTTCGGTTTGAAGGCACGGCCACATTTTCTTTTCCTGGGCACGTTGGTGCTAGTGAACGAGATTGACAGAAACGAACGGGGGTGAGTGGGATGAGCATGGCCTGCTCGTTTTGAGCTTGGGGCTGGAAAAGCGAGCTGTGCGCCAATGCCGTTCCCACGCACAGGCTTCGTGCCAACGAGCGGTTTCCCGCCAAGGACGCCAGGGTTCTGGACGAATCCTGACTAGATTCAAGAGCAGCTCGGAGCTAAGTGCCCACAAATTAACGCATTTATTTTCACAGTTATTTTTCCCATTATTTGTATTTGAGTCTGTATGGGGGCGCTCCAATTAGGAATTTAGTTTTATCGTGCATTCTTTGTTACCGGCATTTTCTTTAATAAAGCCGGTATTTTTGTAAATTTTAATCCTGTGTCGTTTGAGTTAATTTATCCAGGTGCGAAGAAGTCGGGTGGAAGCCGTCCAGGTAAGTTCATCATCCTCCTTTCCCTCACGTGTAAAGAATATCGTCGTTTTTGGATTGAACGCCTTGGAGTAAAGCACGTTTGGTCATCCGTGTTGCCCTGCAGGGTAGTCACACTATATATATATATATATATATATATATATATATATATATATACATATATATATATATATATATATATATATATATATATATATATATATATATATATATATATATATATATATATTGTTACAGACGTGGCTTGGATGTTATTTACCGAGCGGTTTTATGGTATGACCACGTCTGCACAAGTTACCCGATTGTGCCCGAACGTTGACTAGTCGCGCAATGCTGGCTCAATAAGAAAAAGAAGACACCCGGCTGGATTACAATAACACAATACGACACCAATGTTTCAATTCTCAAGACCTCCGGAGGAGATTATATTCGTACGGAAAGGTCAGATTACAGGGGCTAGAGGTATAATCACAGAAAGACAGGCACTTAGACACACTCTTATATTAACCCCGGACAGACGACAGACAAACGGGACAACGGCTGACTCACACGGGGGTTGATGACAGGAAAGCGGGTATCGATGGCTCCAGGTCCTCCTGGGCTCGGGGCAGGGTACAGTACGGTCCGGTCCGGTCCAAAGATGTGGGGAGGTCTCGTCGCGCTGGGGGTGGCGGTGGCTTCTCTCTCCAAGCTGAGGCGCATCTGTTTCAGCGCTCGCAGGTCCTTCCTTCTCCAGCTGGGGGCGCATCTGTTTCAGCGCTCGCAGGTCCTTCCTTCTCCAGCTGGGGGCGCATCTGACCTCACATCCGGCGCGTGGCCGCGTATATCCGGCGGGGAGTGACACGCCCTCGGCTCGTTAGCTCCGCCTCGTGGAATCGGCACGTTGCTTCTCATTGGGTGCGTGCGGGGGGTTTACCAGGCTCCGCCCTTGACGAGGAGCTGACAAGGAGCCCCTTCGTGGTAACCCCGTGGAGCGCGTGGTCAATGGCGCTAATCGAGCCGGTGTGAGGACGCATCCTCCCCCGCTCCGCCGCCATCTCCTCTGTTGTTGTTGTAATTGTTGGGGAAGAAGATGGAAGGAGGTATGGGAAAGGTCCTAAACTCACTACTGATGCCATATAATCACATTCTGGTGCAACGAAGAGTCATAATTAATGGAGACGAGGCCTTAACTGACATAGACTAAGAATAACTAGGAAGATGTCCGAAAGTTGTCTACGTGTGGTGCGGTGGACCTGGGCACGACATTTAATGGGGGAATAAGGGGAAGGTCGGCTCTACTGATTGTTATTTACATGCAATGGGACTAGGGAATGGGGGATTGGGGAAAGTTGGGGAGTATTGGAGAAAATAGGGGAATATTTACAAGCGGATATGGAGGCCAAATTCCATATTCGCAACATTGCACCCTTCTCTACCCTCGGGGCGTCCCGACCCGATAAATTTTTACCTACTTTAGTGTGGCACGCAATGTAGTTCCCCCTACTATTAACTCTACCCTGAGTGCGACAGTTTTACAGATATTCACAAATGAGTAAATATGTCCCCCTGCGACGTTGCACCCTTCTCCTCACAGAAACACACCCACAGGATAACCGAATCCGGAAAGAATTCTCAAACTACACATACAGCCGGTAGGGAGCATTATTTACAAGACTACGCTGCTATTTACACTACGATCCAGGACCTGTTTTTGGAGGAACACATGCAGATGTTATGCATAGAGAGAGCGCGCTTGCCAACATCGATACACCAACCCACGAGTGCTCTGTGGCCGACGGCCTTTAATAACGTGCAGAGCACCCTTCCCGAGCATCAAAAGCACCACCCCACCACCAATCGGTGCAGTCACCATTGTTCATTGGAATAAAAATAAATTCGACAACCCCTAACCCTGCAGGTGTCTCTTGCTCTTCTTGTGGTGCACTTGGTGTTAACTAACAGTGGTTCACCTTTATGGCATAGGTGCCACGTTGACCCATAGGTCCATCAACGGGTGGTGCTTGGCCGCAAACGAACTGCGGTCCATTGTGGGTGGCCACAAACATTGCGGTCCATATGGTGTACCGATCCAGGCAGCGAACAGCGAAAGTGCAGGCCCACAACTGCGCAGCCAGCACCTCTCTCTCCTCTCTCTCTACCCCAAAGCCAGATCCTCGGAGGTGGGAGACAAAAGAAGCAGACAAGTGAGTAAGGTGGTAAGGGCGCAAAAGTGCACGCAATGTAAGGTGATGCACACTGGGGGCACATGGGAACCAGGTGAGACAGGTACGTTCCTATCGTACGCCCCCCCCCCCCCAGGTAACCTACATGGCCCCTCCCTTACCCCTTACTGTATCCACACAACACAACACTACCCATAAACATCTACTTTACAAATCAACAAACATCCCTACTGTCTTCCCCGTTCCTCCCATAAACCAAATTCGTCTTCTCTCCCTCCTAACCAATCAAATTTGCCATTCTCAACTCATCAAAATTTGCCATCTCCAACTGAACATCAAAATTTGCCATTACCAATTCATCATCAGTCCCTCCTAGGGAGGGAGGGATGGAATCACCCCAATGTCTCATCCACGTCGTGATGCGTCTCACAAATCCACAGCAATCTCATTTCCTGCTACAAAACAAAGAAAACACAGGTGTGGAGTCATCATCATCACCTCAGGTAAGTGGCTGCGTATGGTGCGACAGGTTCATCAATCCTAACTATCTCCTAAGTGACTTTAACAACTTTACACTACCCGGGGTCTTTCTCCGGCCAAACCATTGGCCCTCTTACACTATGGGTTCTAAAAAACCAATTCCCATTGGCCAAACTGTGGTGCTCTTCAATTTGGGGTCTCACTCCCCCGATTCATCTCCCGGTGCCCTCGCACAATTTCTGGGCTGCGGCGTGTACCTCTCCCAGCGGGTCTACCCACCTGCACACCTCCACCACTGCAGTTGCCACCCGAGCTTACCTAGCTCCTCACCCTAACCTAACTAACTGGGGCAGGCCCTCTGGCGCTCTCCCCACTCGGTGCCCTCTCTGGCACTGGGCTACCCGATCCACACCCGGGATCCTCAGGCACCCACTCACAACTACCGGCTCCCAGAGCCCACCTGCGGCCTCACCTGGCCGACATCCTCACAGTGGTGGAGTGCCCAACCAACTACACACACTAACAGGCTACACGCCCAGCCATTTCCACAACACTAATGCACCCATCCACAATACCATTCTGCAACCGCACCACAAATGCCAATATCCAACCACAATTTACCTATACCCTCTACCTAACACTTACACTACCCGCCCCGGGTACTCGTGAAAAGGGTCCACTCTTCCCCATCCACACCTTCGCACCATGCACACCACTCCGTACCACTTACTCCAACTCTCTCCACACACCTGTACTTGCACACCTGTGCTCTCACACCTGGTGCCACCTGCACCCTTCTCTCCCCAAGCGCATTCGCGCTGATCCACACACTCACTACTCATACACTGCTCCACACACCTGTCCAGTTGCACACCTGTGCAATCACACCTGTTCAATTCTCACACACACAGCATCATCTCAGCTAACTACTCCCTTCTGAAACTTGCGCTTCCCAGTCGTCCCTTTAAACTATTGCGCTCCCACGTCATTATCATCCACACTAATCTACCTGCGTCCCCACTACAGGTATCAGTCACTAACTAAACTTAACGTTACCTAATGTCAATCTCTTCTAGATCCCTACTAATAACCTTACCCACCCGGGCTAGTTTTCACTGCCATACACCCCATAAACTATTGCTCCTTTGCCCCCCACACATGGAAAGGGTGGCAGGGATGCCATCCCACCACGTCGGGGGTCTCTCACTACCAATTTTGCACATCAAATTTCCACAAATTAAAAATTTGCCAATCACTGCCCATCATCTGCCAATCACTACTGCCAATCCCTTGCCAATCATCAAATTTTGTTTTTCTCTAATTTTGGGGCCAAAACACTATCCTCATCACCCAGTCTACTCCCTAATACCTCTCGGTGCGCCAATCCCTGTCCAAAGCCCGGCTTCGTAAAGCCAAGCCATGAATGCTGGTTGTTCTGTGCCAGCGGCTGGGTGCGTCCCGCATTCGGTGCAGGGAAGGAGGTTTACCCGGGCCGAGATCCCACGCACCATCTCGGCACGGAGCCATCCAATGCCCCGATCTCGACCTGCCGGCACGTCTCACCAAAAAGTGGTCGCCATGACGACCCTTTCTATCGGGCTGCCAGCTCCGCCTAGTGGAGCCTGGACGCGGCCGTTCAAAGCGAGGCCCGGCACGCACCGAGGGCCTGCTTCGGCTAAAAGTCGCTCTAACCTCTAACCCGTGTAACGTCGATGCTTCACCTGGACGCTTACACCCCGCAGCCCGTTCCTTGCTCACACATCCAGCCGTGCCCATGCTCCTCGTACCTTTCCTTACACACCCAGGTACACTCATTCCACTCACAGCCTTGGTCACACACCTGACCACCGAACACTTTGGCACACATTCGTCGCTCGCACACCTCACCAATACACCTCTTCGCGCCCCCTCCTCGGTCACCTCCTCTGTGACAATCACAGGTGTGCTCTCATTCGCACACCCAACCACGTGCCTCACCACCAACTCCAGCGTGCATTCCCACTCACGCTCTACCATTCCAGGTGTGCATCCTTCCATCCCAGGTGTACATCCTCGCTCACCTGTCACAACTAACTCACGCTCCATGTCACTCTCACTACTTTCACCTCCACTCGTGACAACGCACTCACCCTTACTCTTGACAGCACACTCTTTCCCCATGCACCTGTCCGTCACACACCTTTCTCGCGCACACTCTCCCGTCACACCCTCTGTAACACTCACCACCCCGCGCTTCCACGTGCTCCCTCGCACACGCGCTACGACCGACTCACTCTCGCCAGCACACTCACTCCTTGGCACGCACTTTTTCCTCACACACCCCAGAGTCGGACTTTCTTGCACACCTCCATTTTCGCACACCAGACCTGTCGCACACTTCACCAACGGCCTCTCACGAACACCCGGGTCTATCTCGACCCCCAAGCCTCTTAAATCACCTGGCGCATCATACGCACGACCATATTGGTCACCACTTACACCGGGTCCTCTTCCTCTTCGCTTCTCCTCCATCACCTGCGAATCCCTCATCCGGTTAATGAGCACATCATCACGATCCGAACACAGACTTTGGACCAATTCTTTTACTTCCTCCTTTATCTCTTTCTTATCCTCTCTCCGTCGCTTCTTAATTTCGCTCACCCCTTCTTCCACTTCTTCTAATTTTTGCTTCATCTCCTTCATCTCTTCGTGCGCCCCTTTAAGTTCTTCCTCTAACTCCACTTTATTTTTTTCTATGTGCTCCCGCACCTCCCGCTCTTTAACCTCCATTACCTCTACCACCTTGTCCATTTTCCTCGTCAGGTCCTCATGTACCGTCTGGCACTCTTTTTTAATTACCCCTACGTCCTTTTTCATCTCTTTCTGTGTCGATTTTAAACCCTCTATTACCGCTGTGTTCTTCTTTACCTGGTCCCCCAACTCCTTTTGTCCCACTGTCAGTTGTTCTACTCCCAGCGTCAACTCCTCTATACCACCTTGCAATTTTACAGTCCCCTTTCTCACCTCTTTCTCCATGCGCTCCTTACAGTGCCTCACCTCCTCGCGCACTCCTCCGACCTCCTCACTCACTCCTCTTCTGATCTCCTCTCCCATCACTTGCATCTCCTGCCCAGATGCCACCCTCATCTGCTCCATTTCCTCCCTGTGAGCATCCAGTTTGGTTTCTACCCCCATTCTGACCCCCTCTATCTGCTGCTCCATTTGTTTAACTTCCCTTTCCGCTTGGTCCCTCATGTCCCTCAATTTGCCTTCCATACTGTTTTCTAACCCCTCTAACCCATTTTTCACTCCCTCTATCTGATTCTCCTGGGCAGCCATTCTATTTTCTACCCCCATTAACCCATTTTTCACTTCTTTTATCCCGTTGTCTAACCCCTCAAAATTATTGTCGAACTTCCCAAATTTCTTGTCTAACCCCTCACTGGTACCCCTCGCTTCGTCCCTCATTACCCCCATTTGGTTTCCCATTACCCCCATTTGGCCCTCCATTCGCCCACTATCAACCCTCATTTGCTCACTCTGAGCATCCATCCGGTTCCCCAATTGGTTACTCTGCAGTTTGAGGGACGCCTGCATTTGCGCCATAAATTGCTCCATGAGGACCTGCATCTGGGCCATCCCTCCCACTTGTGCAGCGGGTGCGGCCGCCGTAGCTATGTGCGAGGCGCCATTTCGCGCGTCTGCTACCCCCGCTGTTTCGCTCTCCTCATGTCCCTCATGTCCCTCAATTTGGTCCTGGACCGACCCTGCTTCACTCTCCCCTACCGGACCCCAGCCGTCTTGATCCGCCATAGCGCGACTTGCAAAATTCGAGTTTCGTAAAACAAATCCAAATTTTTTTTTTTTTTCGTTATAATTTCGTCGAGCGCAGTAACCGCGGGACCGCGCTCCGAATCGATTCGGTCGAGCGCCGTACGCGCTCCGGCTCGATTTTCCCTCCCAAAATTTGGGCCTAACTAATTTAGTCCCGGGTCCGAATCTCACTCCTCGACACCAATTGTTACCGTACTAACACAATTGGTGTCCAAAATTTGGGCTAAATAAATTTAGTCCCAGGTTCGAATCCAACTCCTGACAACCAATTGTTACAGACGTGGCTTGGATGTTATTTACCGAGCGGTTTTATGGTATGACCACGTCTGCACAAGTTACCCGATTGTGCCCGAACGTTGACTAGTCGCGCGATGCTGGCTCAATAAGAAAAAGAAGACACCCGGCTGGATTACAATAACACAATACGACACCAATGTTTCAATTCTCAAGACCTCCGGAGGAGATTATATTCGTACGGAAAGGTCAGATTACAGGGGCTAGAGGTATAATCACAGAAAGACAGGCACTTAGACACACTCTTATATTAACCCCGGACAGACGACAGACAAACGGGACAACGGCTGACTCACACGGGGGTTGATGACAGGAAAGCGGGTATCGATGGCTCCAGGTCCTCCTGGGCTCGGGGCAGGGTACAGTACGGTCCGGTCCGGTCCAAAGATGCGGGGAGGTCTCGTCGCGCTGGGGGTGGCGGTGGCTTCTCTCTCCAAGCTGAGGCGCATCTGTTTCAGCGCTCGCAGGTCCTTCCTTCTCCAGCTGGGGGCGCATCTGTTTCAGCGCTCGCAGGTCCTTCCTTCTCCAGCTGGGGGCGCATCTGACCTCACATCCGGCGCGTGGCCGCGTATATCCGGCGGGGAGTGACACGCCCTCGGCTCGTTAGCTCCGCCTCGTGGAATCGGCACGTTGCTTCTCATTGGGTGCGTGCGGGGGGTTTACCAGGCTCCGCCCTTGACGAGGAGCTGACAAGGA
Source organism: Myxine glutinosa (assembly GCF_964187855.1). NCBI lineage: Eukaryota > Metazoa > Chordata > Myxini > Myxiniformes > Myxinidae > Myxine > Myxine glutinosa. Next base: position 179,083,592 of record NC_136261.1, read on the forward strand.
GCCCCTTCGTGGTAACCCCGTGGAGCGCGTGGTCAATGGCGCTAATCGAGCCGGTGTGAGGACGCATCCTCCCCCGCTCCGCCGCCATCTCCTCTGTTGTTGTTGTAATTGTTGGGGAAGAAGATGGAAGGAGGTATGGGAAAGGTCCTAAACTCACTACTGATGCCATATAATCACATTCTGGTGCAACGAAGAGTCATAATTAATGGAGACGAGGCCTTAACTGACATAGACTAAGAATAACTAGGAAGATGTCCGAAAGTTGTCTACGTGTGGTGCGGTGGACCTGGGCACGACATTTAATGGGGGAATAAGGGGAAGGTCGGCTCTACTGATTGTTATTTACATGCAATGGGACTAGGGAATGGGGGATTGGGGAAAGTTGGGGAGTATTGGAGAAAATAGGGGAATATTTACAAGCGGATATGGAGGCCAAATTCCATATTCGCAACATTATATATATATATATATATATATATATATATATATATATATATATATATATATATACACACACACACATACAGTCGTGGACAAAAATATTGACACCTTCACACTTTTTTCAAATATCTCACAATTGTCTCGAAAAATAAGTTGAAATTGACAAAATTATTTGGTCTCTACAATTCTTTGTTTCACTGTTAATATTACACAACCTTTTGTTTTTGATTCAGAACTAAATATATACTTTTAAATCGGAAAATAAAAAGAAATGGCCTTGACAAAGTGATTGACACCCAAGACTTAATATTTTGGAGCACAGCCTTTGGATAAAATAACTGCAGTCAAGCACTTCCTATAGCCAAGAATGAGCTTCCTACACGTCTCTACTGGCAGTTTGGCCCACTCTTCTTGTGCAAATTGCTCCAGTTCCCCCAGATTTGAAGGGTGCCTTCTCCTAACTGTTCTTTTCACATCTCCCCACAAGTGTTCAATGGGATTTATATCTGGACTCATTGCTGGCCACTTCAGAACAGTCCAGCGTTTTGTCTTGAACCATTCCTGGGTGCTTTTTGAAGTTTGTTTGGGGTCATTGGCCTGCTGCAAGACCTATGACCTTTGACAGAGACCCAGCTTTCTGATACTGGGTTAAACATTGCGCTCCAAAATGCCAGGGTAATCTCCTGATTTCATGATGCCATGCACACATTCAAGGCACCCAGTGCCAGAGGCAGCACAGCAAACGAAAACATCACGTAACCTCCTCCATGTTTCACGGTAGCGAAGGTGTTCTTTTCGTTGAAGGCTTCATTTTGTTTTCTGTAAACATATAGATGATGTGCTTTACCAAAAAGCTCTAATTTGGTCTCATCTGTGCACAGGACATTTTCCCAGAAGGATTTTGGCTTGTTCAGGTGCGTTTTGGCAAACTCCAGTCGGGCTTTCTTATGTCTCTCTCTCAGCAGTGGGGTCCTACCATAGAACCCCCTTTCATTGAGTTGATGGATGGTGCGAGTTGAAACTGTCGTACCTTGTGTCTGAAGGCCAGCTTGAATTTGTTTGGCAGTTGATCGAGGTGCTTTCTCCACCATTTGAAAATTCCTTCACTGCAATCTTCAATCAAGTTTGTCTCTTACGGCCACCTCCAGGGAGGTTGGCTGCAGTGACGTGGGCCTTTAACTTCCTGATAACATTGCGTACGGTGGACACAGGAACATCAAGGTCTCTGGAGATGGACTTGTATCCTTGAGATTGTCCATGCTTGGCTACAATCTTGTGTCTGACCTCTTCAGACAATTCTCTGCTTTTTTTTTTCTTTTCTCCATGCTCATTGTGGTACACACAGTGACACAAAACAGCAGAATAACTCCTTTGCTCTATTCCAACTGGTTGAATGAGTGATTTTTTATATTGCAGGTACTTGCCACTCACCATAGGTGAGTTCAATTCCAAAGAAAGGAGAATCACCTTCTTGAAATCTAATTATTTCTATAAACTTATCAAAGGTGCCAATAATATTGTTACGTTTGTGGGGGGTAGGCAGTGATTACCTTAGAGCCAGGTGGAATTGTATGGATGAAGATGCTCCGTATATCATGATGAAGAAGAAGAACCCCATGTTCATAAGTAGGGATCCGCTAGACCGTATGTCGTCTTAGTGTATAAGTGTCTCTCTGAGAGTGGTAGGGTTATGTTAATTAGTTAGGGATTATGGGTGATGAATCCCCTGTATGTGATTGCCTCTGTTATTTCCCCTCTGGTCCTTATGACAATGCAGTACACACACAAAGCCAGGCAATAGCGCATTAAAAGACACGAAATAAAAGTTAACCGGAAACAGGACTTTGAGCACCAACGATGATACCACCGACGGGTGATCACAAAGGCACAGGGGGTCCGTGAGGTCACGCCCCGGAGAGCAGTGATTGGTTAGGATTGTCGAGCAACGAAGAGAGGGACTGGCTGATAGGAGCAGGCATGGGCGGCATCGGAAGACGTCAGAGCCTCGAGTACAAAGTAGTTGGAGGGCCGACATTTTCTCTCTCGGTTTCTGGATCTGGAAGTGAACGGTCGCCGATAAGCTCTCTTGCCGTGGGACAGTCTCACCGAACGGTCGAAGTTTACAAGCTCTTGGTTGTGGGGTTTTGTGGCGAACAGTGGTGTTACAACATCATCATTGTGATCGTGAGGAGGAGCGATTTCCCGCGCCATGACTGTGGACCGAGGCCTGCGTTTCCCATGAGCAAACTGTGTATGGAGACCTGTGCTGTTCCCGCCAAGGACGCGGGGGTTTTGACGATTCCCTAGGGGGTTCAGGAGACGCTCAGAGCTAAGTACCTAAAAACAAACATGCTTTATTTTCACCTTTATTTTTCCCTTTTTGTGTATACGGGTCCGTATGGGAGCACTCCATTTAGGAATCTTATTTTATCGTGCATTCCTTGTTCGCCGGCATCTCTTCAATAAAGCCGGTATTTTTTTACATTTTAAATCTGTGTCGGTTGGCATTAATTATCACAGGTTCGAAGACATCCGGTGGGACCCGTGAAGATAAGAGCTTCGCCTTCCCCCCCCACATGCACATTAACTCCACTTAATTTTTTACTGAACGCCTCGGAGTGTAAGCTCGATCGACAATCCGTCCGAGATCGGTCTTTATCGGCTACGTACAGGACAATAATGCCAGCCAGTATCGGATTTCTGTGTGGAATAAGCTAAGATTTAGTAAATTTTCCAGCTTTTTTTGTTTATTTCCACTGCAAACCAAATATATACATATGTAGATCCCAAAATATTTTTTAATTTCAACAATTTTCTGGAAAAATGGTGCATTATTTTTAAAAAGTGCAAGGGTGCCAATATTTTTGGCCACGACTGTACAAGGCTTTCATCTGCAGATCAACGGAATACTGCTCTCCCCTCTGGGCTGGTGCTCCTGCCTCACACCTAGCTTGCCATCACGCTCTTGAAACCAAAGCTTTCAGAATCATTGGAATCTCCCGCGATGAAGCTAACTCTGAAGGCCTTTCACTCACTCACCGCAGGCAGGTTGGTGGACTTTCTGTCTTCTACCTTCTCCTCTCCGTCCATCTCCCCAGCTCTGTCTGTGCTCTGTCCCCCAAATATTCCTATTTGTCTGAAGATCTGCCAGCAAAGGCAGTATATTCCTCCAAGTTAGCACAAGATCTGCCAGCAACCATCTTCTGGTGAAACTGCCAAAATCAAGACTCTCTGCCCACCTTCCACTCTTTCATTCCTCTTTACTCCCGCCTCTGGAACAAACTCCCTCACTCCCTTCAATCCCACTCCTCCCTCCAAGTCTTTAAAACAGCTGTTCACCACCACCTCTTATCTTCCCCCATCCAAAACTTTGATCTTTTCTACCCCCGTTCAGTCACCCCAGATCCACTGTTTTTGAAATACCAACTTCTTTCCTGGAAGTCCTTGCAGTGTCCTTGTGTTTTATACCTCTCCCTCCCGCCCCCCCCCCCTTCCCATGCCTACTCCCCCCAAGCCCTCTCCCTCCCACAGATCTCCCGATGTCCCTGTTCTCTACTGTTGTACTTGTGTGCTTCCCTCTCTCCCCATCCTGTCTCCCGCTCCCTTTATTATATGTTTTATGTGTCCGTTTGTTTTTTTTGTGATTAATGTTAGCTCTTACACGAGCCTCGATCTTGTATACAAAAAAAATGGTGGGCACTGGAAGAAAGATAGGTAAGGGATCTTGACCTTTTCGGGAAATAAACTATGAAGCTATTCAGCTTTTCAAGAGCTATCCAACATGACCTCTTTGTATAGGAGACCTGAGTAAACCGAAAGAGTATATGTATCAGTGACACCAGACTTTTGAAAATGGCAAAAAACTTGGGAACATTGACCCTAGTTGAGCTTGATACTGGGTTCTGGTTTGTCGAAGGATACACTGGTTGTATGATATGTGGAGAGACTGGAGGTTCCCATCTTCCAGGTGGAGAATGCAAGCTGCTTTTTGGTGATTGCCTCACCATATATGTCAGTGTACCATAGTTATAAGATGTTGAATAGGACAGTTGAAGGTGTGAACGGATAAAATGCTGAACATGCGAAAGTCTGTCAAGGATGGAACTCCAGGATCTGTCAATATCAGGATCTGATGCGATAATGTACCATTGTACCAGTCTATGAGGGAGATAGCCAATTTCAGGCCAGACAAATCTGCATTGCTGAACTGCCATAAATGTCAGTCCATTGGCAACTCTCTGAAGACCACCAAGGAGAGAGATATCTTCACAAGGACATGATCGGACATTGATCAGCAATGTTTGGACATTGACATTGAAAATGATCGGACTTCAAAAGGACATGATCGGACATTGACAATCAAACCTAAAAAGGAACAGCATTGATAATATCGATGTATCGGTACCCATTGACTTTTGCCTAAACAAGGAAGATATTTGGAAAATGACCACGTGCCAGGATCTGAAAAAATGAAGTTACGAGAACCTGGAAGCTGATGAGTGCCGATATTGTGTGAGTTATGGTCAGAACAACCGAAGTTAGAAAGCAGAAACCCATTGACATTTGTAAAATGATACCAGGATACAACAAACAAACTATACTTAGACAAACTATACTATACCCTCCCCCCCCCCCCCCTTCCCATGCCTCCTCCCCCCGGGCCCTCTCCCTTCCACACATCTCCCTGCTCTCGGATGTTGTGTTTGTGTGCTTCCCCTTCTCCCCATCTTGTCTTCCGCTCCCTCTTTTGGGGTATTTTGTTTGTCTGGTTGATTTGTTTGTGAAGTAAATGTTAGCTCTTTCACGAGCCTCGATTCAGTATACAAAAAAAAAAAAAAAAAAAAGGGTTTCTGTTGTTCAGTGACGATCCTGAAAATAAACAAAGATGCAAGAAGAGCAAAACATCACTACTTGGTCCTCAATACTTGATCGGGAAAAAGTGGAAATACTAGGCCCTGGGAGTACTCCGTTGTATATCTTCTGAAACCTGGGAAAAGGAGATTACGACTAATGTGATCGCAAGAGCCAAGAGGAGCAGAATAAACAAGAGCACTCTTCTTTAACCTCAATACACATTTTTTACTTATCCTGATTTATTTTCCCGACAGCAATATATAATTGCTTCCTATATGGTCTTGTAATGTCTGCGCTCCGTCCGGTATGCATTTGTTCCAACTGACATTTTTGTGCTCTGACTTCCTGCCAATTGTGTCCTGAAAACTTGCAGGTATAGGTTGTGACATACTATATGGGCTTAATGACCTCAATATTTGTCTCCAATGCTTCCTTTATTGGCTGCTGTAAATGTAAGTTGTAATACTCAAGTTCTGTGCGGACAGACAAACAAACGGACCCAAATGCAATACCCTCGCTGGCTCGGGTAAAAATCAAACATTTTGTTGAATATTTTTGGAACAGGAGAAAGTTGTAAAAAACAAACAAACAAACAAACAAAAAAATATTCATAAGTAAAAAAAATCATTCAAGCTATTGTCATGTTAATTAAAACAGTATGATGCCAACTGCATTGACTACTCATTTGGTTTTATATATGTAGATATCGGGAAAACTTTAAACGTGATACCCCGTGGAACCAAGGAGGTGGTGCAAGGAAAAATGAGAAAAGAAAAAGTGAGGAAGTAATAGGGGGACAATAAGGGAGGTTAGTTGAGTGTGGAGCTGTTGGGGTGTGAGGTTTGAAAAGCGAGAAGAGATTCATGGTTGAAAGTAGAGGTCAGAGTAGAGGGGCATGTACTGGCCGTGTGAAGAGTTCAAATGAAGTGCAAACATTCTACTTTTTTGGGGGAGGAAATATGTCAATGGCCTTCGAAACCATAACGTTTTCTCCACAAAATATCATGATAGGTGCACTGTACACACTATAGGTACACTGTACACACTATAGGTACACTGTACAACGCTTCTTCACATTTAAGTGAATGTGACTAACGCCGTTGTGTCTGCTTGAGTGAGTTACAGTTACTACGAGTGCAAAGTTTGAGATATTTTATTTTATAACTCAGCCTGGAATGTGCAACTAACAAATTCCATACTGTCATCCCTAAGCTATAATGTCCTGATCCTGTTATGATTTTTTATATCCATGCCTGTAATCAAGTGTTATAGCATCAAGTTGCAGAACGAGTGTTGGATTCAGTAGAATTGCTCAAACTGCTCGAACTTTGGGTGAGGTCACACAAAGGAGGGCATTTTGTCCTTTGTCGAATTGTTTTCTATCTTATGGCAGGGCAAAGACTTGGTAAGCCAGAAATTCAACTTTTAGGCTCAAATAAGTAATCAATACCCATGTAATTAGTATAGTGATTTAATCATCACTGAGATTTAAAAACGATTGCTGCAGGCCATATTCAGTGACAATTCAAGCTCGTTATTTGTTATTCCAGGGGTAATATGAGTGAGTGGGAAGTTTAGTGACATATAATGGCTGCTTCTCTCCCAACTTCCTTGCCCGTCACTCCTTTGCCTACGGAATACTGCTCACCCTTGTCCCATGGCTTTGCTTGTGCCTTCTACGTTGAGTGTGCTCGTGCGTGAACTTTGCTCTTCTTACTTTGGAGTTTTATAACATGATGCTACGGCCATCCCATCTCGTTACTCCCACGAAGCCGCTAACGTTCCAGGGTCACTTTGTCACCGGGTGCTGTGCAGCTTGTCGGGCATGGGTTATCAGGAGTTATGCTGCTTTGACGAATTCAGTTTACACTTTCGAGGAAGCGGAGCTGGCATACTTTGTGCTGAAATCGAGACAGAGGGACTTGCAAATATTTCATGAAACAACATTTTAAAACAAAAATACAGGTGGTTGGCCATTTAATTTTCTGATGGGATTTTTCATTAGAATGTCACTGTTCATGAGGTCTTATGGGTCTATTGATGCGGTTGTAGAGCATATAGGGTCCTGATGAGATAAGATGACCAACCCCATATACTCCATCCATATTAGCAATTAGAAAATTGGCTGATGAAGCAGGTGAAAGTTCTACCTTTGCAAAACATACCGTACCAAGGATCTTTCCTATCCAAATACAAACACAAGCAGACAAAACAGTCATATCTAAAGTATGGCAGCCTTCATGTGGTGCCCCTTAATGCAACTTCTTCAGACAAAGTGCTCACTCAATATATTATTATTAGCTCGTTCCCCATGCAGCGGGAGACAGGGCATTGCAATTGCGCGCGCGCGTGTGTGTGTGTGTGTGTGTGTGCCTGTGTTTGTGTGTATGGCTGTGTTTGTGTGTATGGCTGTGTTTGTGCATATGACTGTGTATGGCTGTGTTTGTGTGTATGGCTGTGTATCGCTGTGTTTGTGTGTATGGCTGTGTTTGTGTGTATGGCTGTGTTTTTGTGTATGGCTGTGTTTGTGTGTATGGCTGTGTTTGTGTGCATGGTTGTGTTTGTGTGCATGGCTGTGTTTTTGTGTATGACTGTGTTTGTGTGTATGGCTGTGTTTGCGTCTGTGGGTGTGTTTGTGTGTATGGCTGTGTTTGTGTGTATGGCTGTGTTTGTGTGTATGGCTGTGTTTGTGTGTATGGCTGTGTTTGTGTGTATGGTTGTGTTTGTGTGTATGGCCGTGTTTATGTGTATGGCCGTGTTTGTGTGTATGGCTGTGTTTGTGTGTATGACTGTGTTTGTGTGTATGGCCGTGTTTGTGTGTATGGCCGTGTTTGTGTGTATGGCCGTGTTTGTGTGTATGGCCGTGTTTGTTTGTGTGTATGGCTGTGTTTGTGTGTATGGCTGTGTTTGTGTGTGTGGCTGTGTTTGTGTGTATGGCTGTGTTTGTGTGTATGGCTGTGTTTGTGTGTATGGCTGTGTTTGTGTGTATGGCTGTGTTTGTGTGTATGGTTGTGTTTGTGTGTATGGCCGTGTTTATGTGTATGGCCGTGTTTGTGTGTATGGCTGTGTTTGTGTGTATGACTGTGTTTGTGTGTATGGCTGTGTTTGTGTGTATGGCTGTGTTTGTGTGTATGGCCGTGTTTATGTGTATGGCCGTGTTTGTGTGTATGGCCGTGTTTGTGTGTATGGCCGTGTTTGTGTGTATGGCCGTGTTTGTGTGTATGGCCGTGTTTGTGTGTATGGCCGTGTTTGTGTGTATGGCCGTGTTTGTTTGTGTGTATGGCTGTGTTTGTGTGTATGGCTGAGTATGGCTGTGTTTGTGTGTATGGCTGTGTTTGTGTGTATGGCTGTGTTTGTTTGTATGGTTGTGTTTGTGTGTATGGCTGTGTTTGTGTGTATGGCTGTGTTTGTGTGTATGGCCGTGTTTGTGTGTATGGCTGTGTTTGTGTGTATGGCTGTGTTTGTGTGTATGGCTGTGTTTGTGTGTATGGCTGTGTTTGTGTGTATGGTCGTGTTTGTGTGTATGGCTGTGTTTGTGTGTATGGTCGTGTTTGTGTGTATGGCTGTGTTTGTGTGTATGGCTGTGTTTGTGTGTATGGCTGTGTTTGTGTGTATGGCCGTGTTTGTGTGTATGGCCGTGTTTGTGTGTATGGCCGTGTTTGTTTGTGTGTATGGCTGTGTTTGTGTGTATGGCTGTGTTTGTGTGTATGGCTGTGTTTGTGTGTATGGCTGTGTTTGTGTGTATGGCCGTGTTTATGTGTATGGCCGTGTTTGTGTGTATGGCCGTGTTTGTGTGTATGGCCGTGTTTGTGTGTATGGCCGTGTTTGTGTGTATGGCCGTGTTTGTGTGTATGGTCGTGTTTGTGTGTATGGCCGTGTTTGTGTGTATGGCTGTGTTTGTGTGTATGGCTGTGTTTGTGTGTATGGTCGTGTTTGTGTGTATGGCTGTGTTGGTGTGTATGGCTGTGTTTGTGTGTATGGTCGTGTTTGTGTGTATGGCTGTGTTTGTGTGTATGGCTGTGTTTGTGTGTATGGCCGTGTTTGTGTGTATGGCTGTGTTTGTGTGTATGGTCGTGTTTGTGTGTATGGTCCTGTTTGTGTGTATGGCCGTGTTTGTGTGTATGGCTGTGTTTGTGTGTATGGCTGTGTTTGTGTGTATGGGTGTGTTTGTGTGTATGGCTGTGTTTGTGTGTATGGCTGTGTTTGTGTGTATGGCCGTGTTTGTGTGTATGCTCGTGTTTGTGTGTATGGCCGTGTTTGTGTGTATGGCCGTGTTTGTGTGTATGGCTGTGTTTGTGTGTATGGCTGTGTTTGTGTGTATGGGTGTATTTGTGTAGGTTTGTGCTCGCACGTGTGCAACATGCCTTATTAATTCTCTCCTTAAGATCCCCATATAAACGTGAAAGCGTTTTTATCTGCGGTATGTGCTGGCTTGTTCTCCAATCCCTTTCTAATGGAAGTCAGATCATGCGTTTGGAGTTTCGCTCGATATGGATATGGGCCAGGAACAAATTCATTCAAACTCAATGTGCCTTAACAACACAATGTCGAACTGATTTTGAAACGCACTGTGAACTCTTTAACATTTGCAGTGTGTGTGAGATCAGACGAATCGGTGTATTTACATATCTTATCTGAAATAACTGACAAAACCATTGATGTAACACAATGTCTGTAAAGGACAAGAATGGCCGCTTGCAGCCATATTCCTCTAGAAGTCTAGATTCAGGCGATTAATATAAAGTAGACTTGGATCTGTGCTGCAGTCACTTCCGAGACAATGTCATGGGATACTCATTTCTGGGGTGAAAGATAGTTTCGCTCTGCATCAGAAGATAAGATAAACAGGGGATTTTATTAACTAAAACTTCATAAGAGGAGGATTTAATGCCGAAGGATGAGGTCCGCTTGGCGGTTCGAATGTTTGCTCGCCAAATTACCCATAAGGCCTGTATCACGTACGTGAGTGTGATAAATGCCATTGTTACAGAGCAGCCTTTTTGTTTGTTTACAAACTCTGCACTATTCATTTGTAAGATGGGGATAATCTGCATTTTCATAGACGGCAAATTAATGCCCATCCCAACTTGTCCCAAAAGCATTCGCGTCACTCACAAAGCGTGGACTGGCACCATATTCAGGACAGATCAGACCATGTGGAGTAATAACTAGAGAGTTCATAGAACACATTACCGTGTGCTGTCTTGAGAAAAAAAGGACAAGGATGGAGCCTGCAAGCGGCAAATTTGATTGGTCTTGATGGTGTAAAATGCCGTAATATTTTGTCCAAGTACAGCTAAACTGAAGGTTATTCAAAATTCCAAAAAGTTGATTTGCATTCTACAGTGGTCAAGTGTATAATTCAATTGAAATAAAATAAATATTTTAAAGGTTGAAAAAAAACGTTTTTTGGAAGTATACCACCGTTGACGCATCGTCTTTTACACCGCCTTATCTAACTCGTTACAGTAGTTCTTCGTGTCTGTTGTTTGTGTCCTTTATGACGTCACTAAAAACAAACTTTCCTGTTTGGAATGATTTTTCAATTATGCTTGATTAACAGACAGGCAGAGTAAAAAGATTATCTCACTCCTTTCTGTGCATGTATGATTGTGTCGAATTCAGAGCCAAAGTACTGCTAAACTACAGGTTCATTATCTGTTTCAGGTTCCAATTCGGGTTCAAAATATAACATTCAATTACAACTGTATTTGTATTCTGATATGCTTATTGGCAGTTCAAATGAACTTCAGAATGACTATAAGTTACGCTATTGTAGTTTAAGCACTGCAGTAAGGATTTCCGTTAACTGAAATGATTACAGTGGTAACAAGAAAAAGAGCAGAGATTGCAAACCCTCGCCAGGATGTATTTTCAGTGGTTTTTAAAGCTTTTGTGTGAAAACAAATATGGCGGCCGAACCACGTGACCGATGACGTCATCATTTTTTTTTTCTAAACTAATTTATTCCTAGATTATGCCCAAGAAATTTCATCTTGATTGGATGAAGTTTTGTACTTGTCGAATTATGACATCATAATGGAGGCACCTATGACGTCATCATTAACATATTTTATTCCCCATGGAGAGTTCTTTACAATGAGCCATGTCTCAATTTTTTCTATTCAGCGCTTTCGGAGATACAGAGGTGCAATTTTTTTCGGTTTTTCCAAGATGGCGGCCGAACCATGTGACCGATGACGTCATAATTATTTTAAAATTCTACAGGTGGAGTTGCACCTATGGTGAAAATTTCCTGTCAATCGGACCAATGGTTGCAGAGAAAATCATATTTATTCTGTGCGGACAAACAAACAAGAAGACGTCATGCAAAGCATGATACTTGCAAAATCGCCCCCCCCCCCCCCCCAAGAAAAAAAAATTCCATTGCTATAGCAAATTGTCCATTTCATCAAGATTAAATTTGACAATCTTGATCAAAGGTCGGGTCAATAGGAAGAAAAGTGACGATTTTTCAGATGAAAAATTATGATTTTGGAAGGTTGACCTTGAGTTGACCTTTGACCTCAAATATACTTGGTGGTTGAATTCAGTGACTCGATATGCAAATGCTGTTCAATTTTCAAGTCAATCGGATGAAAATTGACAGTTTTTCAGATGAAAAGTGATGATTTTGGAAGTTTGACCCTGAGTTGACCTTTGACCTTTTGACCTCAAAAATAGTATGTTTCCCAATTTAGTGACTCGATATGCAAATGCTGTTCAATTTTCAAGTCAATCGGTTGAGAATTGATGGCTTTTTAGAAAAAATTTGACCTTGAGTTGACCTTTGACCTTTTGACCTCAAAAATAGTTCATTTCCCAATTTAGTGACTTGATATACAAATGCTATTCAATTTTCAAGTCAATCAGATTTAAAATGGCGATTTTAGAAATTTGACCTCCAGATGACCTTTGACCTAAAATCAATAGGATTCTCAATTGGGACGACCTATACAACTTGGTAAAGCTTCGTAACGATCGGTTTAGAATTGTGACCTGTAGGCCGGTGACAAACAGACAAACAGACAGAACCACAAACGGAACCGACCAATATACTTGAAAAATCTTCGATTTTGCAAGTAACAAACAGACAAATGCAATACCTCAAATGCAATACCCTCTCCTCTGGCGAGAGTAATTACAATAGTCTGCAGATTATTACTCCTTAAAACGAAAGTTGAACACGATAGTTGAAACTGTAGTAAGAACTACAGTAAAAGGACATTATTTTGTTTCTGGGGAACCATTGGTACTGCCTGATTTTCACTGACACTTCGATATTACTTTGCGCAGACAATGATCGATATGCTCAAATCTGGAGATTATTAAGGTGGGGTAAGATTTGCTGATGATGCCGTGAGGTGACATAATCAGTTTGTTTCGGGTAACCCAATAGTATGAACTTGAGTTCAAGTCGGCCAAATAATCTTGTCATCATTCCAAGAGGTTCTACGACTAGCGTTGAAAACAGCTGTTCACCACCATCTCTTGTCTTCCCCCATCCAAAACCTTGATCTTTTCTACCCCCGTTAAATCATCCCAGATCCACTTTTTTTTAATTCCGACTGTCGACTGAAAAACTGAATGTCCATGTGTTTTATACCTCTCCCACCCCCCCACCTCCCCTCTTTCCGTGCCTCCTCCCCCAAGCCCTCTCCCTCCCACAGATCTCCCAAGTCCCTGCTCTCAAATGTTGTACTTGTGTGCTTCCCTCTCTTTCCCCATCTTGTCTCCCACTCCCTTTATCTTGTGTTTTATGCGTCAGTTTGTCTTTTTGTGATTCATGTTAGCTCTTACACGAGCCACGATCTTGTATACAAAATTTTTTAAAAAGCGTCCGATATAGAGAAATGAGATCGAAACTCCTGCAGTCGTCCTTTTGGCCAACAACAGCAAAAGCCCAAACTTTATCTTTATGAATGGCAAAGCCCCCTTCACACTGTGCACACATTGCTAATGGTACACTTTAGGACCACATCACTCCCGTGTAAAATCCTGCATTATCTCCAGACTTAAGTCAGAGTAAACATGCCTGGGACGTTGTCGGAAGGCTCGTTTATGGTTGCCAAGTCCACCCACAATCTCCTTATCAACTGGAAGTGGCCCTGGACAAAGAATGGCGCAAAATCCCACAGTGAGAGCTGGGTCATCTGATCTGCTTGATAAGGCATGCACGAGCGTTATTGGAGTCGATGGTCGTCTCAACTTATTCCAGCCATTTCTGCAAATGCAAAGTTGTTTGTGTCATTTGTAGGCTGGCGTCGTTGCCGATTTGTACTATCATTTCAGGCAGCCATATTTTTTTTGCAATAACAGGTTAGCTTTTGCTTCTACTGAGATGTTTGTTTAAGGAGTGTACGGATGAATGTGCGGTTCCTCTTCAACCAGAACCAGAACACGAACATGTTTGAAAAACAATACAAGTCTCTGAATCTTTCTTCCTTCTTTTTTTTTTCAGAGGAGGACATGTGGGATTCAATCCCAGCATCACGAGAGAAGTGCTCAAATAGTAACACCAAAACAGGCAAACACAAATTGATTTACGCAACATTTTTGTTTTCTTTCAACAAAACTAAATAATTTGGTAAGTTTTCAGACCTTCCTTCCACAGATCTCCCGATGTCCCTGTTCCCTACTGTTGTTGTGCTTCCCTCTCTCTCCCCCTCTTGTCTCCTGCTCCCTTTATTATATGTTCTATGTGTTAGCTCTTATATGAGCCTCGACTGGGTATACAAAAAGAAGAAGAAAAAAAGATCATTGGACTTTAATACTTCAAAACGTTAGCGTAAGCCATGTTAATCGTCTTCAGTGATAAGAAGCTATAGTAACTTCCTTAACAAATATTCCACTGTGTATGACAATTTGTTTTGATGTTTTTTGAACTATTTAGTTAAAAGTGAAGTTGTTTATTGGAGGATTCTTGGGATCGTAACTTAAATTTATTGGAGGATATCCATATCCGCTTGTAAATATTCCCCTATTTCCCCAATACTTCCCAACTATCCCCAATCCCCCATTCCCTAGTCCCATTTTCTGTAAACAACACTCTGTAGACCCGACCTTCCCCCTATTTCCCCCATTTAAATGTCGCATCCAGGTTCACCGCATCTCACGTAGACAACTATAGGACATCTTGCTAGTTATTCTTAGTCTATGTCAGTTAAGGACTCGTTTCCATTAATTCTGACTCTTCGTTGCACCAGAATGTGATTGTATGGCACCGTTAGAAAGTTTAGGACCTCCCAATACCTCCCCGCAGCTCTTCCTCATGGTACAACAACAACAACAACAACAACAGCGGCGGCGGCGTGGGGAGTGTGCGTCCTCACTCCGGCTTGGTTAGCCACCATTGAACATGTGCTCCGACGGGGTTACCACGCAGGGGCTCGCTGTCAGCTCCTCGTCAAGGGCGGAGCCCGGTAACCCCCCGCACCCAATGGAAGCGGCGGACCGATTCCATCTGGGGCGGAGCCGGCGAGCCGAGGGCGTGTCACTCCCCGCTGGGCATGCGCAGAAAGGGGGAGGTGACGTCAGATGCGCTCTCAGCTTGGACAAAGAAGGACGCCACCTCCGAGCGCTGAGACACCTCCCTGCATCTTTTGGACCGCGCTTTATCCTGTCCCTGAGCCAAGGTGCACCTTGTGCTATCAATCGACTGCCTGTCCTTCCCTGCCATCAATCCCCGTGTAAGTCAGTCTTGTCCCGTTTGTCTGTGGTCTGTCGGGGATAAGATAAGACTGTGTCTAAGTGCCCATCTTTTCTGTGCTTTACCTCTTACCGTGTAATCTACCCGTTTCTGCATCACCAATATTATATCCTCCTCCGGAGGTCTTGAGAACTGTACCCCTTGTGTCGTTGCCTTAATCCCAGCCGTTGTGTCCTTTCCTTCATTGATTTAGCATAGTGCGACTTGGTCAACGTCGAGTGGAATCCGGCGGGATAGGGTTCTAATCGGGGAGTAACTGTGCGGACGCGGTAATACCAAACCGCTCGGTAAACTAACATCTAAAACCGCGTCTGTAACAATTGGTGTCGAGGAGTGAGATCGGACCCGAAGCGCGCTTCACGCGCTCGAAATTATTAACGGCGAAATTTGATTGTGTTTTACAAAAATAAAAACCCGAATTTTGAAAGTCGCGCTATGGCAGATCAAGACGGCTGGGTTCTGGTAGAGGAGATTGAGGCAGGTTCGATCCAGGACCAAATTGAGGGACAAGAGGAGAGCGAAGCAGTGAGGGTGGCAGGTTCGCAAAATAGCGTCGTCGCGCACGAGGTTACGGGCGCGCAAAATGGCGCCTCGCACATGGCCACGGCGACCGCGCCCGCGACCGTAGTAGCGCCACCGGTGGACTTGAACCTTTTTTTTATGCAAATGAAGGCCCTTATGGACAAGAATAATGAAGAAATGGAAAACAGAATGATGGGGGCCCTTATGGGACAAATGTGAGACCAAATTGGAGGTTTGAAAAACAGTATGGGGGCAATGAGGGACGAATTGGGGGGCCAAATGGGGGTAATGAGGGACGAAGCGAGCGGTACCGGTGAGGGGTTAGACAATGGGATAAAAGAGGTGAGGAATGGGTTAACAGGGGTAGAAAACAGAATGGCCGCTCAAGAGAATCAAATGGAAGGGATGCAAAAGGGGTTAGAGGGGTTAGAAAACAGTATGGAAGGCAAATTGAGGGACATGATGGACCAATCGGAAAGGGAAGTTAAACAAATGGGGCAGCAGATAGAGGGGGTCAGAATGGGGGTAGAAACTAAATTGGATGCTCACAGGGAGGAAATGGAGCAGATGAGGGTGGCATCTGGGCAGGAGATGCAAGTGATGGGAGAAGAGATCAGAAGAGGTGTGAGTGAGGAGGTCGGAGGACTGCGCGAGGAGGTGAGGCACTGTAAGGAGCGCATGGAGAAGGAGGTGAGAAAGGGGACTGTAAAATTGCAAGGTGGTATAGAGGAGTTGACGCTGGGAGTAGAACAACTGACAGTGGGACAAAAGGAGTTGGGGGACCAGGTAAAGAAGAACACAGCGGTAATAGAGGGTTTAAAATCGACACAGAAGGAGATGAAAAAGGACGTAGGGGTAATTAAAAAAGAGTGTCAGATGGTACACGAGGACCTGACGAGGAAAATGAACAAGGTGGTAGAGGTGATGGAGGTTAAAGAGCGGGAGGTGCGGGAGCACATAGAAAAAAATAAAGTGGAGTTAGAGGAAGAACTTAAAGGGGCGCACGAGGAGATGAAGGAGGTGAAGCAGAAATTAGAAGAAGTGGAAGAAGGGGTGAGCGAAATTAAGAAGCGACGGAGAGAGGATAAGAAAGAGATAAAGGAGGAAGTAAAAGAATTGGTCCAAAGTCTGTGTTCGGATCGTGATGATGTGCTCATTAACCGGATGAGGGATTCGCAGGTGATGGAGGAGAAGCGAAGAGAAAGAGGACCCGGTGTAAGTGGTGACCAATATGGTCGTGCGTATGATGCGCCAGGTGATTTAATAAGCTTGGGGGTCGAGATAGACCCGGATGTTCGTGAGAGGCCAAGAGTGAGGTGTATGGCTGGTCCGGAGGGTATGGAACGAGAGGTGCGAGGTGTGGGTGAGCAAGGTTGTGGTGGTATGGAATGGGTAGCGGGTTGCGGAAGTGTGACCCATGCATCGACACCAACAGGGGTAGTTGTTAGAGGGACAGGGGAGGCACGAGAGCCCCTTGGGGGTAATGTACTGTGGGGGCCCGGCCGGTTCGGCCCCGCGCTGACCCCGCAAGGGGCGACGCACGGGGTCCGGCAGGCGGGCAACGACTCGCATACGAGGTGGTCCCACAAGGTCCCACTCGCGCCGTATGACAGCAAGAGTGATCTACGCGCGTACCTGGCGCAGTTTGACTGTGTGTGTAAGGGCAACGGTTGGGGTGAGGACGAAGGTGGAGTACACCTGGTGGCCGCATTGCGCGGCGCGGCGGCGGAGGTGCTGACGGCATTACCAGCGGGTGCTCTCACCCTGCCAGCCCTCCGCGACGCCCTAATTAATCGATTCGGCATTGAACAGCAGAGCGAGCTTGTTAAAGCTCAACTCGCGCTGCGAAAACGCAAGCCCCAGGAAGCCATCGGGGAACTTGCCCACGACATTCGCCGCGCAGTGGGGATCGCACATGCTAGCATGGCAGCGGATTCCCGGGAAAGCCTGGCGCTGGACCATTTTATCCAGGCCCTCCCGGATATTGAGCTCCGGCAACAGCTCGCCATGTGGCGCCCGCAGACTCTGAGCCAGGCGGCTGACGCTGCGGCCCATTGGGAAGCAGCGAGGCCCCTGGCCCGGGGGAGCGAGCGTCACGCAATGGCGGTCCGCCAGGTGGGACCCCCGATGGAGGGCAGACCCCTTTGGGGGCCCGCCCCCGACGTGAGTCCTGACCTGGCGGGCATGGTCCGGAGGCTGGTGGACCAGCGCCTGGCGGGACCTGGACCATGGCAGGCGGCCCCGGAGGTGGCCCGCGGTGGACCACGAGCGGGTAATCCAATTCGGACCTACAGGGGGGGAAATTTGGAATTCCGGAGACAAGCACCTTATCAGGTGAGGTGCTATACTTGCAACCGTTTGGGTCACCTGGCGCGGCACTGTCGAGCCACGCGCCGGGATGATCCCCGGCGGTTGAGGTCCTCAACTCCGCCCAGGGGGGAGCGGGTTAGCCGACCCCAGACACCCCCCCGCCAGACCCCGGGAAACTAGGAGGCCTTACACCGGCGAGCAGGCGCCCCCGTGGATTGCCTCGGCTTTAGATGCCGAGGCGGGACCCAGTACCTCTGAATAAGGGGGGCTTATTAGTGCCAGAGGACTGGGGGGATTGATGAGCGATGGGCCCGGTGGGTAAGGGTGGCATCCCTGCCACCCTTCCCATGGTGGGGCAAATGCGCTATAGTTTATGGGGTGTATGGCAATGGAAACTAGCCCGGGTGGGTTAGGATATATCGTGTGTAGGGATCTAGCGAAGATGACATTAGGTAACGTTAAGGTTAGTTAGTGACTGATACCTGTAGTGGGGCCGCAGGTATATTAGTGTGGATTATAATGACGAGGGAGCGCAATAGTTTAAAGGGACGACTGGGAAGCGCAAGTTCAGAGGGGAGTAGTTAGCTGAGATGATGCCGTGTGTTTGAGAACTGAACAGGTGTGTGGAGCAGTGTGGAGCAGTGTATGAGTAGTGAGTGTTGTGGATCAGCGCGAAGGCGCTTGGGGAGAGAAGGGTGCAGGTGGCACCAGGTGTGAGAGCACAGGTGTGCAAGTACAGGTGTGTGGAATACATGGAGCAGAGAATGAGTGGTGTGGAGAGAGTTGGAGTAAGTGGTACGGAGTGGTGTGCATGGTGCGAAGGTGTGGATGGGGGAAGAGTGGACCCCCTTTCACGAGCACCCGGGGCGGGTAGTGTAAGTGTTAGGTAGAGGGTATAGGTAAATTGTGGTTGGATATTGGCATTTGTGGTGCGGTTGCAGAATGGTATTGTGGATGGGTGCATTAGTGTTGTGGAAATGGCTGGGCGTGTAGCCTGTTAGTGTGTGTAGTTGGTTTGGGCACTCCACCACTGTGAGGATGTCGGCCAGGTGAGGCCGCAGGTGGGCTCTGGGAGCCGTTAGTGTCAGTGGGTGCCTGAGGATCCCGGGTGTGGATCGGGCAGCCCGTGCCAGAGAGGGCACTGAGGGGGTGAGAGGGCGAGAGGGCCTTCCCCAGTTAGTTAGGTTAGGGTGAGGAGCAGGTAAGCTCGGGTGGCAACTACAGTGGTGGAGGTGTGCAGGTGGGTAGACCTGCTGGGAGAGCTACACGTCACAGCCCAGAAATTGTGCGAGAGCACCGAGTGTTGAATCGGGGGAGTGAGACCCCAAATTGAGAAGCACCACAGTTTGGTCAATGGGAATTGGTTTTTAGAACCCATCGTGTAAGTTGGCCAATGGATTGGCAGGGAAAGACCCCGGGTAATGTAAAGTTGTTAAAGTCATTTAGGAAATAGTTAGGATTGATGAACCTGTCGCACCATACGCAGCCACTTACCTGTGGTGATGATGACTCCACACCTGTGTTTTCGTTGTTCTGTGTGCAGGAAAGGAGAATTGCTGTTGGATTTGTGAGACGCATCACGACGTGGATGAGACATTGGGGTGATTCCATCTCTCCCTCCATAGGAGGGACTGATGATGAATTGGTGATGGCAAATTTTGATGTTGAGTTGGAGGTGGCAAATTTTGATGAGAGTTGGAAATGGCAAATTTGATTGGTTAGGAGGGAGAGAAGACGAATTTGGTTTATGGGAGGAACGGGGAAGACAGTAGGGACGTATGTTGATTTGTAAAGTAGATGTTTATGGGTAGTGTTGTGTTTTGTGGATACAGTAAGGGGTAAGGGAGGGGCAATGTAGGTTACCTGGTGGGGGGGGGGGGGGCGTACGGTAGGAACGTACCTGTCTCACCTGGTTCCCATGTGCCCCCAGTGTGCATTACCTTATATTGCATGCACTTTTGCGCCCTTACCACCTTACTCACTTGCTCTATTTTTGTCTCCCACCTCCGAGGATCTGGCTTTGGGGCAGAGAGAGAGGAGAGAGAGGTGCTGGCTCTGCAGTTGTGGGCCTGCACTTTCGCTGCTTGCTGCCTGGATCGATACACCATATGGACCGCAATTTTTGTGGCCGCCCACCATGGACCGCAGTTCTTTTGCGGCCAAGCACCACCCGTGGATGGACCTCTGGGTCAACGTGGCACCTATGCCATACAGGTGAACCACTTATACTTGGCCCCCCTGACGGCCACAATTTAGAAATGGACGCGGTTGGCGCCTTTCTTTATTTTTGAAAGAAGCCAGAAGGCCAAGTGCACTTCAAGAAGGCAAGACCAGCGGCAGAACATCGGCCGGCTGCGACACCACCGGTGACTATGAACACTTTATTGGTGCACCGGATGGTGCTGACTGTACATGATGGGGTGGTGCTTTTGGTGCTTGGATGGGGTGCTCTGAACATTATTAAAGGCCGTAAGGCCACAGGGCACTCGTGGGTTGGTGTATCGATGCTGGCATGCGTGCTCTCTCTATGCATAACATCTGCATGTGTTCCTCCAAAAACAGGTCCTGGATCGTAGTGTAAATATCAGTGTAGTCTTGTATAAATGATGCTCCCTACCGGCTGTATGTTTAGTTTGAGGATTCTTTCCGCGATTCGGTTATCCTGTGGGTGTGTTTCTGTGAGGAGAAGGGTGCAACGTCGCAGGGGGACATATTTACTCATTTGTGAACATCTGTAAAACTGTCGCACTCAGGGTTGAGTTAATAGTAGAGGGAACTACATCTGAGTGCCACACTAATGTAGGTAAAAATTTATCGGGTCGGGACGCCCCGAGGTAGAGAAGGGTGCAATGTTGCGGATATGGGATTTGGATCCATCCATATCCGCTTGTAAATATTCCCCTATTTCCCCAATACTTCCCAACTATCCCCAATCCCCCATTCCCTAGTCCCATTTTCTGTAAACAACACTCTGTAGACCCGACCTTCCCCCTATTTCCCCCATTTAAATGTCGCATCCAGGTTCACCGCATCTCACGTAGGCAACTATAGGACATCTTGCTAGTTATTCTTAGTCTATGTCAGTTAAGGAATCGTTTCCATTAATTCTGACTCTTCGTTGCACCAGAATGTGATTGTATGGCACCGTTAGAAAGTTTAGGACCTCCCAATACCTCCCCGCAGCTCTTCCTCATGGTACAACAACAACAACAACAACAGCGGCGGCGGCGCGGGGAGTGTGCGTCCTCACTCCGGCTTGGTTAGCCGCCATTGAACATGTGCTCCGACGGGGTTACCACGCAGGGGCTCGCTGTCAGCTCCTCGTCAAGGGCGGAGCCCGGTAACCCCCCGCACCCAATGGAAGCGGCGGACCGATTCCATCTGGGGCGGAGCCGGCAAGCCGAGGGCGTGTCACTCCCCGCTGGGCATGCGCAGAAAGGGGGAGGTGACGTCAGATGCGCTCTCAGCTTGGACAAAGAAGGACGCCACCTCCGAGCGCTGAGACACCTCCCTGCATCTTTTGGACCACGCTTTATCCTGTCCCTGAGCCAAGGTGCACCTTGTGCTATCAATCGACTGCCTGTCCTTCCCTGCCATCAATCCCCGTGTAAGTCAGTCTTGTCCCGTTTGTCTGTGGTCTGTCGGGGATAAGATAAGACTGTGTCTAAGTGCCCATCTTTTCTGTGCTTTACCTCTTACTGTGTAATCTACCCGTTTCTGCATCACCAATATTATATCCTCCTCCGGAGGTCTTGAGAACTGTACCCCTTGTGTCGTTGCCTTAATCCCAGCCGTTGTGTCCTTTCCTTCATTGATTTAGCATAGCGCGACTTGGTCAACGTCGAGTGGATTCGGGCGGGATAGGGTTCTAATCGGGGAGTAACTGTGCGGACGCGGTAATACCAAACCGCTCGGTAAACTAACATCTAAAACCGCGTCTGTAACAATACTTCAAAATGTTAGCGTAAGCCATGTTAATCGTCTTCAGTGATAAGAAGCTATAGTAACTTCTTTAACAAATATTCCACTGTGTATGACAATTTGTTTTGATGTTTTTTGAACTATTTAGTTAAAAGTGAAGTTGTTTATTGGAGGATTCTTGGGATCGTAACTTAAATTTCTTGGAGGAGTCACCATGTTCTGGTGTGTGCCCATAAAAAAAATTACTAGGATTTTGTTAGGTATGTCACAAGGACTATGTTTCCTTAGAGGTTGCACTAGCAGTGCCATGAAACATGCCCTTGCAGAGTGCCAGACCTTTTCCCAATATTGATCTCCTCGCTTGTTTATCCCAGTGCATTTTTCCATGTTTGCAATACCAGCAGAAAGTACTAAGAGGTCAAAGCTTGGAACCCCTGAACTCTCCAAGCGCACACAGGCTCCTAGAATGCTTTTTATCATCAATTTTTTGTTAACCTCGTTTGGATTTATTTTTGTCTGAGGTTGTAAAAATTGTACCTTGTCAGGACTATAAATGTACACAAAAATAGATCGGAGTCAAAAAAGACAAATTGTAGATGATAGAGAAGTCCTGAAAGAGCAAATGGAATCACACCTCGGAGGTTGGGCATCCGTCGAAACTCAATGTGCCATAAGAAAAAGATAGGCCATCATGTTCTGCATCATTCATCAACTTCACCACTCCTGCTCAAACTTGCAAGAGCACTGCATCAGTGAGATAGGTGTGCTCAATAATTATGCTAGTATTGAATCTCAATCAGATTTGGACTCGGAAGATAATTAGACTATGCACTCAAAGGTTTACTCCTGCGAAAAGTACACTGAGACATTTAGCATCTCCATTTCATACAGAACGACTAGATCCGTGTCCTGTATGAAGGATTGCATGATGTTGGAATTGCACCGGGCAGTCTAGAATGAGCACACTGGCACGTGGACTATCTATTGCCCTGAAAATTAAGAACAGGTTTAAATAGAAGTGAACAACGAGCCCACCTCTTCCCTCCATAATCTCACTTCTTTCCAAATTTTCCGTTTTTCCTTCCTGAGAGTTTGTTTCTGTATCCACACAGTCCACCCCATGCATCCTCCCCAACCCCTCATTCCTTCTTTGTCCAAGTTTCCCTCTATTTTGCCCCCGAAGCCCATTGTTGATATGTTTTTCTCCCTCTTTCTGCTGTTCCTTTTGTTCTGTTACGTCCTGATCCGTTCTATTTTCTAGCTCTTCCATGAGCCTCGACTTTGGATAACAAAATAAAACCTCAAGAAAGTATCTCAACTTTCTCAAAGTGATTAAGATTTTTCCCATTACACATTTGTTTTTATCACTCCCTCCCTAGATCACCAACCTAAACTCTCAATTGTTAATGGAGGAATTGGGGGAAATAGTGTCAGAAAGGTGGAAGCAAGGGGGTGGAGAGGGGGTGGGGTGGAGGCTATGGGGGTTGAGAGAAAGATTGGGAAACTCTGGTTTGAGTAAAGAGAAGTGACATTCATTATAAGTGAAGATCTATGAAAACATGGGAGGGCAGACTCACATTTTCATTGTAAGGACTCATCTATTTCGTACATATGCAAACATCGCGGTATTTTTGGCTTAGTGAAACACTCCGTGTACAGATCATATAGTGTATATGCAATGGCCCATATTGGAAATGTGCATACACGATTTAATAGCACATCGTCAGAGTGTTCTCTGGAATTATTAAAGCTAATTATTGTTACGGCCACGGGTTTTAGGTGTACTACAAGGGGAAATCTCTGGTTCTCCTCAAACTTACCGGGCCTGAGACAACTGAGCACAAATAACTTTGTACCATGGCAGGTTGCTAGCCAGCCTCGAATGCCAATTGGTCCACCACGCATTTACAGGGTTCTCTCCATCTAACCACCGTTTACCAGTACCATGCGACTTTCCAATTGGGGAACGTGCCCTTGGCTATGCACCAATGTTATCTGAATTGCAGCTTAATTAGCGTGGGGGAAAGCTTTACCACTGATGCATGCCGGACTGAATGAGCCAATTTGTTGGGGAATTATAACTTCCCAGTCTAACCTATGTGCAAACAGCGTTGGATCAATGGAGGGGGGAGAGGAAACTCTAGGACTTTAATATTCAGGAGGAGGGGAAGGGGTGCACGCAAAGAGAACAATGAGGGGAATGCAGATTTAAAATGTACAAGTGATAGTAAAAATGGAGAATGCAGTGATATTGACAAAGCAAAGGAAATGGATGAGATGCAGACTAAATCCTATGTCTTACCTCCCGGCTATACATAATACAGGGTACCCAGCAGCCCATCCGTGGAGGGAGAAAAGAACAGGAGATAGAGAAAGTACTGTATGTGGGTCAACGACGTCTTGCTTACCGGACGAAAGCAGTTGTTCTTCTGCGACCCAAGTGTTAAAGGCAGGGGTCAAAGGAATGAAATACTGTTGTGTCTCGGGCATGTTGAGTCGTAGAGGGTACAGTGTGTCATGCATGTCATATGTGTAAATGCATGTGGTGCAAGAGAATCTGCAAAGGTGCATTATCAGTGTCAGTGGTGGTCACTCTGGAGGAGTCGGGCCACGTCAATGCCATCAATTGTTGATTCCCTCTTTATTGATGGTGAGTCTGCATTCAAGGGAGAACGATAAAATATAAATAGCTGAGAAAAGGATGCATGAGATAAATAACCTACTGTGTAAGAGCCTAAAATATATGTGTAAACATACCCCTAATCTGCACCTGACAATGCACTCCAACCAGCTTTTGGCGCATGATTCAAACCAGCTTTTGATGTGATATGTAAATTCGCACTGCACCACACAACACATGCCACGTAGCTCGCATAAGATCTACAATTAACCCGAAGGAAATGGGGAGAAAAGGGGAAAACCTCTCTAACCCTCACCAATGCATTATATCACATTCTAACCCACTACATAAGGGGAAGGAACTACTCCAATCTTACATTATGGAAATAACAACCTGGGGACCTTATGTTGGGTGCCATTGCCTTCGGTGCTGGTTCCTATAACTGCAACATTATCAATAACCATCAACAGACAAGATTTTTTGGTGTGAATTCTGTAATAATAATAAAAACTTTTTGAATGAGCCAAAAATCAACTTACGAAACAAAATATTTTGATAATCATGCAATTTAACAGCTTCTCACACATCTAATATTTAAAGAGGAAAGTTTGTTTGTTTGTGTGTTTTTTTGTTCATTTATGTATCTGTTTGCTCATTCCCTGCAGGAACCAGGACGATCAATCTTTCCATGGCCTCCTCTTCCATCCAGAGGAAGGTCGAGGGCTATGTGTGGATTCTAAAAATTTGACCCGAGATAAAACCAGATAATTGTCCTATAGGCCTTGATTGGGTTTTGTGCTTATACACTGCCTGGGGTTTTCTAGGAGAAATCGAGTAATATGTATTGTGAAGATCATATGTTGAGGTTGTAGCGATTTGTTGTCAACAACACAAATTTTATTATTATAGTATTTACACATACGCCTGATATTAAAAAAGATTGCTTAACACAAGTTTATTATAAAACTTCCATGTCCAAGCCTCGAGTGAGTATGTTTCTTACACACTGCCTGGGTTTCCCCCCTGGGAATGATCGAGTAATATATTTTGTGAAGATCGTATGTTGAAGTTGTAGTGATTTGTTGTCAACAATACAAACTTTATTACTATCGTGTTTACATGTGCGTCTGTTATTAAAAAGATTGCTTTACACAGGTTTATGGTAACACCTCCGGGTTCAGGTCTCGAGTGAGTATGTTTCTTACACACTGCCTGGGTTTTTCCCCGGGAGCGATCAAGTAATATGTATTGTGAAGATTATATGTTGAGGTCATACGTATGCAAGCTAATAACGGAAACTGTGTATTCCATTGGTGCATTTCTCCCCTACCTCTAATCCTCCCCATCTCGGTATGATCCATCTGTTGCTTTTTAAACATTAATCTACCGTGTCATGAAGATTGGCACGGTAAGATGCCGACCGGAGCACTTCTGGTGGCTTCACTCTCGCTAATAGAGATAGCTCTGGAAAGGACCATTTAGGGCGCATTGACCCTCCAGATTTTATTATAACACCACCGTGTTCATGCTCACCCACCTGTAATCCTCTGGCTGTTATGTGGAAATTACACGTGGTCAACTGCTGATGTTAATTACTCCATTTTTATTTTATTCTATTTTGCATTCCCAGGTCATGAAAATGAACTTCGTGTATAAGTAATCTGCCTCTGGACTACCAAGATATTTTCGATTATGACGGAGTCAACTTTCAATGAACTCCAAAGGGAACAATTCAGAAATATCTTAACCTGCCTTGCTTGCTTTTATAAATACTGCCAAATGCCACCAAAAAGACCTCTGATGGGCAGAAACAAATCACATGCAAAGAGAATGTCAGTCTACAGGTCAGTTGAGACTACAGAGCAGACACAGGTTCAGGTTGGGGATCAACGTGCAAGACTAGCAGGTGCCAGCACAGCATGTTGGGCATGGGCTTCACCCTTAGAAGGTGAAGAATTTTGATACAAGTTCAAGCACATTTTGCAACGCCCAAGATTGCTAATTCATACGAAACCATAAGGCCAACACTCCCAATTTGTCATGCAGGAAATATTTAAATACATATTTCATTGAATTTCCCTGGCAATGTCGGATACTTCAGAGTCCAATATATAAAGAAGAAAGTTTTTTGTTCATTTATGCCGTTTGTTTGTCCAGTTCTTGCAGAAACCAGTACAACCAAACTTTGCATAGTCTTTCATCTAGATTCTAGAGGAAGGTTGAGGGCTATGTTTGGAAAAAAAATTAACCCTATATAAAACCAGATAATTGGCATTTAGGCTTCGATCGATCGAGTCTTGTGCTTATAAAGTGCTTGGTTATTTTCCCCCGGGAGAGATCGAGTAATATGTATTGTGAAGATCGTATGTTGAAGTTGTTGTGATTTGTTGTCAACAACACAAATTAAATTATTATTCTGTTCACACATGCGACTGCTATTAAAATATTGCTTTACACAGGTTTATTATAACACCTTCGTGTTCAGGCCTAGAGTGAGTATGTTGTTATACACTGCCTGCTTTTTTCCCCAGGAGTGATCGAGTAATATGTTTTGCGATTGTCATGCAGGAAATATTTAAACACACATTTTATTGGATTTCCCGGGCAATGCCAGGTACTTCATCTAGTATTTCATAAGTGATAGATTTGTACCAAAACGTTCAAAACAAATTGTATAATTAATTGCCTCTCTTTCGCACATCCTTTCAACAACACGAACTTCAATATGATGTCAAAGTGAAAGGTTCAAATACGAAGATGAATTAATACAACAAACCTCACAAACCTCATGATGAACCTTCATCTACAAACTACCCATCTTCAGCATGCAGAGATGCGTGATTATTTGCAGTTCATGTATAAATGCCTAAACTCGGGGAGAGGTGATGGAGTGGAGGATGTTTATAGCCATAATGGAGTGAAGTGGAAGAAGATAAAATAAAGGTTCATAACCTTTGCTAATACATGGAAATGTGTAAGTTATGATATGCGGTGATTATAAGAGGTTAAATTGATGGTAAGAATGGATTTTATGGTGAGGGGTTACCGTTTTTCAGAGCCAAGCAAGCTCTCATGACAAGTCGTTAATGATTCTGTGGCTAACATCCAATTCTGGGCAGGTTACCCTTTTGTCACAAGGCGTGGATATTTCTGCTGGGTATAGCCATATAAAGTTCACCCAGACAATTGAAGGGTATGCAAGGTCTTTACCCATTCGACCACCACAGCCTTCAAGAATGGGATTAGCTATACATAGAGTGAAAAAGTTGGAAATTATGAAAAAATATTGTTGTGGATATGAGAATTGTGTTTTTTTTTGTTGTTGTAAAATATCACCCTCCTTCCTCCATTTGGTGTATAAAGGTCAAAGGTCGTTCCCGTAGTTATTCCATATACAATCACGTAGCAAATCATAGATTTCCTCCTTGTTCAGTAGTTATCTCCTTATTATGTGTATTAGATTAAGGCTTTGTCTTCCATTAATTAACACTCCATTGCACCGAATTCAAACAAGGTTGATTCCCTTCACAATCCCCTTTTGTCATGCCAACTGCATTGGGTGGTTTTCTGCATTCCGCTGCTGCTTTGGAGTTGTGGTTTTTCACTGCAAGACTCCATTACGCACGAGGTCATCTCGGAGCAGAAGGTGGGAGGAGTCAGCCCAGCGCCAGGAACAAGGCGTGGCCTTGCAAACGCCTCCTCTAGGGGCAGGATCGGTGAGCCCTCGCGACCAATCAAGGCCGAGGCGAGCTCACCGATGGGCGTGTCGTGGAGGCCGGCGGCTTGATCGCCCCAGGGGCAATAAAAGCGCGCGCGGAAGCCCTTTGAGAGAGAGAGAGAACCCGTCACGCAACGCCCCCACGTCAGATGCGGCACACCACAGCAGCTTGAACAAGAGGAGCTTTGAAACCACCGCAGTTTTTGACCATGGCAGCTTTGAGCGGTGAACCAAGTTGCAGCCTCGAAGCAACGTCACCGTACGAGAGATGGTTGAGGAGAGCCGGCGGCTGCCCAACTCGAGTTGCGATCATCCCAACCACCCGGATCCTTCCCGCCATTCGTTCCTGCCATCATCCCCCGTGTAAGTCTGATTGTTCGTCCGTCTTCTGTGTTTAAGTAAGACTGTTAATAGGTAAGCTAGAGTTGCACTGTGTCCTTCTGGTCCGTCCCTCTTTCTGTCTTTATTTTCTTATTCTTCCTTCTCCCTTGGTTTCTTTTGATTGTACATAATAGTAGTAATAAATTATATTTGTATTTCCAACCTTTTGTCTTCTTCTTCTTCACATCCTTCATCTTTGAGGTTTCCACATTGAATACCTGTGGCACGATTTGGCCAATGTTCAGGAATCGGGTCTAGTAATAATTGTTAATAGTTCGTGCCGCGGTTGCTAAAAACCGCTCGGCAATTAACATCTGTCCGCGGTATGAACGGGGCTGTACACCTGCCTTTCCGGGGGTAGCTGGGCAGTATCAGGGACCACGTCGGTCAGTTATAGAAGAGGGGATTAATCCCCCCTCTAAGGGGAACAGAGGCCGACGTTGGGTTCTGTAACATTTGGTGTCGGGAGCGAGATTCGGACCTGAAGCGCTTAGCGCGCTCAAATTACAAGTGGCCCAAAATTTTGTTTTATAAAATCCTAAATTAAAAAATCGTGCCATGGATTGTCAAGGCGACGGGATGCCGGTGGGGGAATTAGAAGAGGGCTTAGGGGTAACCCAGGACCAGAGGGAAGAAATGGAGGAGGAGAGAAATGGTGAGGTGGTTGAGGGGGTATCAGGTGCACAAGATGGCGCCCTCGCGCACGAGGTTGTAGAGGCACAAAATGGCGCCTCGCAAGTGGGTGCGGTAGCCGTGCCCGCGCTACCAGCGGGCTTTGACATGCAGGGCCTCGGTGCAGCTGCAGGCAATCATCCAAATGGGGAATATGGAATTGAGGAATGACATGGGAAACCAAATTGAAGGGATGGAAAGCAGGATGGGGGAGCAATTAGAAAATCAAATCGGGGGGCTCGGTGGCAAAATCGGGGGGCTCGATGGCAAAATTGGGGGGCTAGAAGCCAAATCTGAGGGTTTAGGCAGTAAATTCGAGGGTTTAGACAACAAATTTGAGGGGTTAGACAACGGGATAAAAGGGGTGAAGAATGGGTTAACGGGGCTAGAAGCCAGGATGGAAGACAAATTGTGGGAAATAGGGGAGCAATCCGCCCGGGAAATCAAACGGATGGGGAACCAGATAGAGGAGGTGAAAATCGGGTTGGAAGGTAAAATGGATGCGCAGAGGAACGAATTGGAACAGATGAGGGCGGCATCTACGAAAGAAATGGAGGAGATGGGGGAGGAGATAAGACGAGGTGTATGCGAGGAGGTCTCGGGGGTACGCGAGGAGGTAAAGCGAGGTGAGGAGCGTATGGAGAAAGAGGTGAGAAGGGGGACGGCAAAGTTACAAGGGGGCATAGAGGAGTTGACGCAGGGGGTGGAACAGCTGACGGTGGGACAAAAGGAACTAGTGGAGCAGGTGGAAAAGAACACTGCGGTACTAGGAGGGTTGAAAGCGACACAAAAAGAAATCAAAAATGAATTCATAGCGACGAAGAGGGAATGTCAGATGGTACGTGAGGGGTTGACAAAGCGTTGGGACGAGGTGACAGAGGCAATGGAGACGAAGGACCGGGAGGTGAGGACGCATATAGAAACGGTCAAGGTGGCCTTAGAGGACGAAATTGAGGAGACGCACCGGGAAATAAAAGAGGTGAAGCAAAAGTTAGAGGATGTGGAAGAGGGGTGAGTGAAATTAAGAAGAGACAGAGGGAAACTAAAAAGGAGATAAAGGAGGAGGTGATGGAATATGTACAAGGTCGGTGCTCAAATCGTGATGGTGTGCTTGCTAACCAAATAAAGACTTTGCAGGTGGCAGAGGAGGTGCGGAGACGAGGTGCCAAGGTGAGTGGCGGTATACTCGGAAATGTATATGGTGTGAGGGGAGATTCAGTCGGCTAGGGGGTTGGTTTGGACCCGGGTGTTCGTGAGAGGCCGCTGGTGAAGTGTACGACAGGTACAGAGTGGGAAGGAGGAGGTGTGCGAGGATGTCCGACTGTGGGGTGTCTGAGGAAAACGTGCGTGCCGAGGAGTGAGTGTGCTGTCGAGAGTGAGTTGGTCGTAGCGCGTGTGCGGGGGGGCACATGGAAGCGCGTAGTGTGGAGTGTTACAGGGGATGTAACGAAAGCATGCACACCTGTGGTGAGTGTTACGGAGGGTGTAACGGGAGAGTGTGCGCAAGAGGATGCGCGAGAAAGGTGTGTAACAGAGGAGTGCATGATAAAAGAGTGTGCGGTCGAGAGTGGGGGTGAATGCGCGACCGAGTGTGGTGGTGAAAGTAGTGAGAGTGACAAGGAGCACGAGTTGGTTGTAGCAGGTGAGAGAGAATGTACACCTGGAATGGAAGGATGCACACCTGAGATGGTCGAGCGCGTGTGGGAATGCACGCTGGAGTTAGTAGTAAAGCACGTGATTGGGTGTGCACGTGAGTGCACACCCGTGGTTGTCACCGGGGATGTGACCGAGGAGAGGGCACGAAGAGGTGTGTTGGTGAGGTGTGCGAACGACGAGTGTGTGCTAAGGTGTGTGGTGGTCAGGTGTGTGACAAAGTCTGTGAGCGGAATGAGTGCACCTGGGTGTTGTATAAGAGAAGGTGCAATGACAGAGAGCATGGAGACAGCTGGATGTGTGAGCAAGGAACGGAACGTGGGGTGTGAGCATGCAAGTGGAGCATCGACGTTAACCGGGTTAGCGGTTAGATCGACTTATAGCCGAAGCGAGCCCTCGGTGCGTGCCGGGCTTCGTGTGCAGCGGGAACCAGCGGGGATCGTAACCGTGGCGGTTTCGAAAGAACCGCCGTGCGGGATCCACGCCGGGCCGCGCTCTGAACGGTCGCGTCCGTGCTCCGCTCAGCGGAGCAGGAGGCCCGGTAGGAAGGGTCGTCACAGCAACCCCTTGTGGTTGAGACGTCCCGGCAGGGCGAGATCGGGCCATTGAACAGCTCCGTGCCGAGATGGTGCGTGGAATCTCGGCCCGGGTAAGCCCCCTTCCCTACACCGAATGCCGGACGCATCCAACCGCTGGCAACAAACCACCGCACTCATCGCTCGGCTGTGCGAAGCCGGGCTTTGGAAACGAATTGGCGCACCGAGAGGCTCAAGTGACTAGACGTGTGAGGGTGATAGCAGTAGTGAATTGGAAAAGCAAAATGTGATGATTGGCAAAGGATTGGCAGATTGATGATTGGTAGAATGATTGGCAGATGATTGGCAAATTTTGATGGGCTGAAATTGGATGGGCCAAATTGGTAGTGGAAGATGCCCGATGTGGTGGGATGGCAACTCTGCCATCCCTCACAACGGGGGCAAAGGAGCATTAGTTTTATGGGGTTTGGCAGTGAAAACTAGCCCAGGAGGGTTAGGATATAGTGTGTAGGGGCCTAGAGATTGACCATAGGTAACGGTAAGGTTAAATAGCGACTTTGGACAGGTAGTCGGGGACATAGAGAGGTTAGAATGGATGATAACGACGTGGGATGTGCTTAGTTTAAAGGGGCGACGGGGAAGCGCGAGTTTTAGCAGGGCACCAGGTAGGTCAGATGATGCCGTGTGTGTGTGTAGAAGTGTATTGTGAAAAGGTAATTGTGAGCTGTATGGAGCGTGGAAGTGTATGAAGCAGCGTATGAGGAATAATTGATTGTGCATTGTATTGGATGAATGGTCCTGGAGGAAGGAGGGTGCAGGTGGTACCAGGTGAGATTGCACAGGTGTGCAACTGAACAGGTGTATGGAGCAGTGTATGACTGAGTAGTGGTGATTGGGTGTTGTGTTTACCAAATGGTCCAGGGAGGAAGGAGGGTGCAGGAAGCACCAGTAGGAGTGATTGCACAGGTGTGCAACTACAGGTGTATGGAGAATGGTTGTGTGGAATACATGGAGTATGGAATATATGGAGTATGGAATGGATGGGGTGGAGTGAGTATGGTGGAAACTGTGGAGTGGAGTGGATGGTGCGAAGGTGTGAATGGGGGAAAAGTGGACCCCCATCACGAATACCCGGGGAGGGTAGTTTAAGAGTTAGGTCGAGGGTACAGGTAAATTGTGGTTGGATATTGGCATCTGTGGTGCGGGTGGAAGAATGGTGTTTGGATGGGTGCATTAATGACGTGGAAATGGCTGGGCGTGTGGCCTGTTAGTGTGTGTAGTTGGTTGAGCACTCCACCACTGTGAGGATGTCGGCCAGGTGAGGCCGCAGGTGGGCTCTGGGAGCTGTTAGAGTTGTGGATGGGGCCCGAGGATCCGGAGGACGGGCCCGGGTAGCCCAGTGCCAGAGGGCACCGAGTGGGGAGAGCGCCAGAGGGCCTTCCCCAGTAGATAGGTTAGGGTAAGGAGCAGGTAAGCTCGGAGGCAATTACAGTGGTGGAGGTGTGCAGGTGGGTAGACCTGCTGGGAGAGCCACACGACCCAGTCCTGAAATTGTGCAAGGGCACAGGGAGTTGAATCAGGGGAGTGAGACCCCAAATTGACGAAGCACCACAGTTTCGTCAATGGGAATTTGGTTCTTAAAACCGCATAGAGTAAGTTGGCCAATGGATTGGCAGGGAAAGACCCCGGGTAGTGTAAAGTGTGTTAATGTCATTTAGAAGGTAGTTAGGATTGAGATCACTCGCACTGTATATATATATATATAGTATATAAATATATATATATATATATATATATATATATAGTATATAAATATATATATATATATATATATATATATATATATATATATATATATATATATATATATACTGTATATATATATATACTGTATATAGTATATATATATATATATATATACTGTATATATATATATACTGTATATATATATATACTGTATATAGTATATATATATATATATATATATACTATATACAGTATATATATATATACAGTATATATATATATACAGTATATATATATATATATATATATATACTATATACAGTATATATATATATATACAGTATATATATATATATACAGTATCTATATATATATATATATATACTATATACAGTATATATATATATATATATATATATATATATATATATATATATATATATATATATATATATATATATATATATATATATACTATATACAGTATATATATATATATATATATATATATATATACTATATACAGTATATATATATATATATATATATATATATACTATATACAGTATATATATATATATATACAGTATATATATATATATATATGCAGTATATATATATATATACAGTATATATATATATATATTGTTGCGAATATGGAATTTGGCCTCCATATCCGCTTGTAAATATCTCCCCTATTTTCTCCGATACTCCCCAACTCTCCCTTACCCCATTCCCTAGTCCATTGTCTGTAAACAACACCCATTAGAGCCGATCTTCCCCTTCATCCCCCCCATTAAATGTCGTGCCCAGGTCCCCCGCAACCACACGTAGACAATTTTCGGACATCTTCCTAGTTATTCTTAATCTATGTCAGTTAAGGCCTTGTTTCCATTAATTATGACTCTTCGTTGCACCAGAATGTGATTATATGGCACCTGTTAGGAAGTTTAGGACCTCCCCATACCTCTCCGCATCTCTTCCCATGAAGAAGCGCCAACTACAACAACAACAACAAAAAAGAGTGGGGCGGCGCGGTGACGGCATGGGAGTGGGCGTCCTCCTTCCGGCTCGGTTAGCCGCCATTGACCACGCGCTCCACGGGGTTACCACGAAGGGGCTCCCTGTCGGCCCCTCGTCAAGGGCGGAGCCGGTAACCCCCGCACCCAATGAGAAGCCATGGGCCGATGCCATCTGGGGCCGGCGCTAACGAGCCGGGCGTGTCACTCCCCGCCGGATATACGCGGCCCCGCGCCGGACGTGACGTCAGATGCGCCCCGAGCTTGGAAGGACAAGACGCCACCCTCCCGAGCGCTGAGCGACCTCCCCGGCATCTCCACCAAAGTCGCGACCCACGAGCGCTGAGCGACCTCCCCGCATCTGCTGGACACCACCGTACGTGATTCTGTCCCTGAGCCAGGTGCACCTGAGCCATCGACTGCCGCTTTCCTTTTCATCAACCCCCGTGTGAGTCAGCCTTGTCCGTTTGTCTGTAGTCTGTCCGGGTTAATATAAGAGTGTGTCTAAGTGCCTGTCTTTCTGTGATTATAACTCTAGCCCCTGTAATCTGACCTTTCCGTACGAATATAATCTCCTCCGGAGGTCTTGAGAACTGAACCTTGGTGTCGTATTGTGTGATTGTAATCCAGCCGGGTGTCTTCTTTTTCTTATTGAGCCAGCATAGCGCGATTAGTCAACCCCGGGTGCAATCGGGGTAACTTGTACGGATACGGCGGCCATCCCGCTCGGCCCACCATACCATCAAAGTCGTATCTGTAACAATTGGTGTCGGGAGTGAGATTCGAGGCCCGACCAAATTTGAAAAAAAAAAAAAACGAATAGAGAAAAAAAAAAAAAATTTGGTCAAAATTTGGAGCGGCCGAAATTTGTTTTGTTTTACGAAACTCGAATTTTGCAAGTCGCGCTATGGCGGATCAAGACGGCTGGGGTCCGGTAGGGGAGAGTGAGGTAGGGTCGATCCAGGACCAAATTGAGGGACATGAGGGACATGAGGAGAGCGAAGCAGCGAGGGTAGCAAACGCACAAAATGGCGCCTCGCTGGTCACCGCGCCCGCGACCGTAGCAGCGCCGCCGATGGATTGGGGCCTATTTATGGAACAAATAAAGGCGCTCATGGTCCAGACAAGTGAAGACCTGAGGAATGACTTGGGAAACCAAATGGGGGTAATGGGAAACCAAATGGGGGTAATGAGGGACGAAGCGAGGGCTCAGAGTGAGCAAATGGGGGTAATGAGGGACGAAGCGAGGGGTACCAGTGAGAAGTTAGACAATAATTTTGAGGGGTTAGACAACGGGATAAAAGAAGTGAAAAATGGGTTAGAGGGGTTAGAAAACAGTATGGAAGGCAAATTGAGGGACATGAGGGACCAAGCGGAAAGGGAAGTTAAACAAATGGAGCAGCAGATAGAGGGGGTCAGAATGGGGGTAGAAACCAAACTGGATGCTCACAGGGAGGAAATGGAGCAGATGAGGGTGGCATCTGGGCAGGAGATGCAAGTGATGGGAGAGGAGATCAGAAGAGGAGTGAGTGAGGAGGTCGGAGGAGTGCGCGAGGAGGTGAGGCACTGTAAGGAGCGCATGGAGAAAGAGGTGAGAAAGGGGACTGTAAAATTGCAAGGTGGTATAGAGGAGTTGACGCTGGGAGTAGAACAACTGACAGTGGGACAAAAGGAGCTGGGGGACCAGGTAAAGAAGAACACAGCGGTAATAGAGGGTTTAAAATCGACACAGAAGGAGATGAAAAAGGACGTAGGGGTAATTAAAAAAGAGTGCCAGACGGTACATGAGGACCTGACGAGGAAAATGGACAAGGTGGTAGAGGTAATGGAGGTTAAAGAGCGGGAGGTGCGGGAGCACATAGAAAAAAATAAAGTGGAGTTAGAGGAAGAACTTAAAGGGGCGCACGAAGAGATGAAGGAGATGAAGCAAAAATTAGAGGAAGTGGAAGAAGGGGTGAGCGAAATTAAGAAGCGACGGAGAGAGGATAAGAAAGAGATAAAGGAGGAAGTAAAAGAATTGGTCCAAAGTCTGTGTTCGGATCGTGATGATGTGCTCATTAACCGGATGAGGGATTCGCAGGTGATGGAGGAGAAGCGAAGAGAAAGAGGACCCGGTGTAAGTGGTGACCAATATGGTCGTGCGTATGATGCGCCAGGTGATTTAATAAGCTTGGGGGTCGAGATAGACCCGGATGTTCGTGAGAGGCCAAGAGTGAGGTGTATGGCTGGTCCGGAGGGTATGGAACGAGAGGTGCGAGGTGTGGGTGAGCAAGGTTGTGGTGGTATGGAATGGGTAGCGGGTTGCGGAGGTGTGACCCATGCATCGACACCAACAGGGGTAGTTGTTGGAGGGACCGGGGAGGCACGAGAGCCCCTTGGGGGTAGTGTACTGTGGGGGCCCGGCCGGTTCGGCCCCGCGCTGACCCCGCAAGGGGCGACGCACGGGGTCCGGCCGGCGGGCAACGACTCGCATACGAGGTGGTCCCACAAGGTCCCACTCGCGCCGTATGACGGCAAGAGTGATCTACGCGCGTACCTGGCGCAGTTCGACTGTGTGTGTAAGGGTAACGGTTGGGGTGAGGACGAAGGTGGAGTACACCTGGTGGCCGCATTGCGCGGCGCGGCGGCGGAGGTGCTGACGGCATTACCAGCGGGTGCTCTCACCCTGCCAGCCCTCCGCGACGCCCTAATTAATCGATTTGGAATAGAACAGCAGAGCGAGCTTGTTAAAGCTCAGCTCGCGCTGCGAAAGCGCAAGCCCCAGGAAGCCATCGGGGAACTTGCCCACGACATTCGCCGCGCAGTGGGGATCGCACATGCTAGCATGGCAGCGGATTCCCGGGAAAGCCTGGCGCTGGACCATTTTATCCGGGCCCTCCCGGATATTGAGCTCCGGCAACAGCTCGCCATGTGGCGCCCGCAGACTCTGAGCCAGGCGGCTGACGCTGCGGCCCGTTGGGAAGCAGCGAGGCCCCTGGCCCGGGGGGGCGAGCGTCTCGCAATGGCGGTCCGCCAGATGGGACCCCCGATGGAGGGCGGACCCCTTAGGGGGCCCGCCCCCGACGTGGGTCCTGACCTGGCGGGCATGGTCCGGAGGCTGGTGGACCAGCGCCTGGCAGGACCTGGACCATGGCAGGCGGCCCCGGAGGTGGCCCGCGGTGGACCACGAGCGGGTAATCCAATTCGGACCTACAGGGGGGGGAATTTGGAATTCCGGAGGCAAGCACCTTATCAGGTGAGGTGCTATACCTGCAACCGCCTGGGTCACCTGGCGCGGCACTGTCGAAACGCGCGCCGGGATGATCCCCGGCAGTTGAGGTCCTCAACTCCGCCCAGGGGGGAGCGGGTTAGCCGACCCCAGACACCCCCCCGCCAGACCCCGGGAAACTAGAAGGTGTCGGGCACGTAGGGCGGTGTTCGGCAGCAGAGGATGGAGGAGAGCCCTCATTGACGCGACAGGTCATTTATTGTGGCCAAATTGGAACCGGTAGCCTGACAATTAGATGCAAAATTGCCGGCGTGGGGGTAGACGCCGTCGTGGACACAGGAGCTAGCGCCACGATCATCAGCCCTGTGGTCCTTGATTCGAGCGCAGGTGGCTGGGATAAGATCCAGCGCCTGCAAAATTATAGTTTGCAGCTTGCTACCGGGGTAACGGCCCCGATCATAGGGCGTGGTTCTGTGACCCTCAAGTTAGGGTCGGTAAGGAGGGAGATAGATGTTTGGGTGGCGGAGGTGTGCGACCCATGTTTAATAGGGTTGGACCTGTTGACTGCCAGCGGTTGTAAAATCGACTTGTGCCGGGGGATCCTGCAGGTGGGAGTAGAAGAGCTGCCGTTAGGGGGAGTGAGCACGGCCGAGAGAGCGGAGCTGGAGGCTTCCGAGGCCGTGACCATCCCCCCCAGGGCCGAGGCGATAGTGCCGGCCCGGTGGGCAGCTCGCCCAACATGGCAGGAGTCCTGCGGCCTGGTCGAACCGGTGGCAGCGCAGTCCATACCGGGTTTAATCGTGGGCCGCACCCTTGTAAAAACGGACGGACCGGTAGTGGCCGTCCGAGTAGTAAATGTGAGTACAGAACCACGCACTATAGTAAGGGGCACGAGGGTAGCTGGCTGCACCCCAGTGGAGGAAGTCGCGACAGTGAGGGGCGAGAACGTCCAGCCGAGCCGACCCCGGGGGGAGCCTTCAATAACAAGTAGGAATTGGCCCGATCCCATTTGCGAGATGGTAAATCGTAGTAGCGTAGAGTTGGGAGGTACCCAGAGGGAGGCCTTACACAAACTGGTTGGGTCCCATTTGGACCTCTTCTCCCTGTCCACCGAGGATATTGGACGTACGGGCCTGGTGAAACATCAGATCCACACCGGTGAGGCCCGGCCTATTCGTCAGGCCGCCCGACGGCTCCCTTGGAGCAAGAGGGCGGAAGCTGACGAGCAGGTTGCAAAAATGCTCGACGCAGGTGTGATCGAGCCCTCGGGAAGTCCTTGGATGTCACCTGTTGTGCTGGTCAAAAAGAAGGATGGGACCACGCGGTTCTGCGTGGACTATCGCCAGCTAAACAACGTGACACTCAAGGACTCATATCCCCTGCCAAGGATTGATGACACCCTCGATGCCGTTGCGGGCTCCAATTGGTTCACAACTTTGGACCTCAAGAGTGGGTATTGGCAGGTGGAGATGGATAGGGCAGGGAAGGAGAAAACGGCATTTTCCACAGGTAAGGGACTGTATCAGTTTACTGTGATGCCGTTTGGTTTGTGTAACGCCCCCGCCACCTTTGAGAGATTGATGGAGCATGTACTAGGCGGCATGCCATGGCAGTCATGCCTGGTGTACCTGGATGACGTCCTGGTACATGCCCAAACGTTCCCCCAGGCACTAGCTAATTTGGACCAGGTGTTCGGGTGCCTCAGACAGGCAGGGTTGAAGCTGAACCCGAGTAAGTGCACTTTGTTTGCAAGAGAGGTGGCCTATCTAGGTCACGTGATTGGCCGCGAGGGGGTAAAAACAGGACCCAGACAAAATTAAAGCGGTAGAGGAGTGGCCCGCACCACGTACCATCAAAGAGGTGCGGGGATTTTTGGGACTCTGCTCCTACTACCGGCGCTTTGTGGCGAAATTTGCGGAGTTGGCCCGTCCCCTCCACCGGCTTACGGAGAAGGGGACGCGATTTAATTGGACACGGGAGTGCCACGAGGCCTTCCAAAAATTGAAGGGGTGTCTAACATCCGCACCCCTTCTAGCTTACCCCACTAGTGACGGGACATTTACCCTGGACACGGATGCGAGCCAGGAAGGATTGGGCGCAGTTTTGTCTCAGACACAGGAGGGCGTGGAGAGAGTGATTGGTTATTATAGTCGGGCCTTAAGTAGGCCCGAGAGAAATTATTGCGTCACTCGCAAAGAGTTATTGGCTATGCTGGCTGCCATGAACCATTTCCACCCGTACTTGTACGGGCGGAAATTTTTGGTTAGAACTGACCATTCCTCCTTGCAATGGCTCCTTCGGTTCAAGGAACCGGAGGGCCAAATTGCAAGGTGGTTGGAAAAGTTGCAGCAGTACGATTTTGATGTGGCCCATAGGGCCGGGAAGGCCCATGGTAATGCGGACGCACTCTCTCGGCGTCCTTGTCTGGGGGAAAACTGTAAATTTTGTGCGAGACACGAGGAGAGGGAGCAATTGGGCGATTCCGCCCCGATTCTCGTCGTCCGGGCAACCCGGGTGAGAGGGCCAATTTTGCCACTAACCGCGGACGAGGAATTTGGAGAGTTGGCTTGGAGCACGGCCCAGCAGGAGGATCCTGTTCTGGGGCCGGTGTTCCAATTGGGTCAAATTGGGGCAAAGACCAAAGGGGGAAGAGGTCACCCCCCTCGGGGCGCAGACAAAGGCATATTGGGCTCAGTGGCAGACCCTGGAATTGAAAGGCAACATCTTGTATCGCAAGTGGGTGGAGGTTCCCTCTGATCGAACTTCCTGGCTGGTGATAGTCCCTGACAAATTCAAGAACGTCATATTGCAACAGGTGCATGGTACCCGCTCCGGCGGCCATTTGGGCAGGACAAAGACAATATCTCGGGTCCGCCGGAGGTTCTATTGGGTGAATATGGGGCGCGACATACAGGACTGGTGTCGGAGATGCGACGCCTGTTCTGCCAAAAAGGGACCAGCACGGAGGATGAGGGCCCCCCTTCAATTACATCAGGTGGGGGCCCCCCTTGAGCGGGTGGCTATGGATATTCTAGGACCGCTGCCCCGCACCCGCCAAGGTAATAAGTATATCCTCGTTGTGATGGACTACTTCACCAAGTGGCCGGAGGCCTACGCCCTCCCCAACCAAGAAGCAGGGGTGGTAGCGCAGGCCTTCGTGGAAGGATTTGTGTGCCGGCATGGGATTCCACAGGAGTTGCACACCGACCAGGGACGAAATTTTGAGAGCAAATTACTAAAAGATGTGTGTAGTCTCCTGTCAATTCGAAAAACCAGGACAACGCCTTTAAGACCTCAATCTGACGGGATGGTGGAAAGATTCAACCGAACTTTAATCCAACAACTGGCACTGTTCACCACCACCCGTCAGGATGACTGGGACGAACATCTCCCTTATTTGCTTATGGCCTACCGGACCAGCCAGCACGGGGCCACCGCATGCAGTCCAGCGTTGCTTATGTATGGGCGGGAGTTACGGGCTCCCGCCGACTTGCTGTGCGGTCCCGTGCCAGACACAGTGGTTAACCCGCCGAGGGAGGGGTACGCACGTCACCTAGAGGAAGGCATGGAGCTAGTCCATGCCTTCGCCCGCCGCCAACTCCATCTGGCGGGGGAAAAGATGAAGCGCAGGTACGACGACCGGAGCCAGGGGAGTCAATACGCTCCGGGGACGAAGATTTGGTTCTTTAATCCCCGGAGGCGGAAGGGAAGGTGCCCAAAACTCACCTCCCCCTGGCAAGGCCCAGGAGTCGTCCTGTCGCAAATCTGTGACGTGGTCTTTAAGATCAAAATGGGGCCACGAGCCCTCCCTCGGATCGTCCACGCCGACCGGATAAGACCTTACACCGGCGAGCAGGCGCCCCCGTGGATTGCCTCGGCTTTAGATGCCGAGGCGGGACCCAGTACCTCTGAATAAGGGGGGCTTATTAGTGCCAGAGGACTGGGGGATTGAGGAGCGATAGGCCCGGTGGGAGAGGGTGGCATCCCTGCCACCTTTCCCATAGTGGGGCAAAGGAGCAATAGATTATGGGGAGTATGGCAGTGAAAACTAGCCCGGGTGGGTTAGGATATTGTGTGTAGGGATCTAGAAGATGACATTAGGTAACGTTAAGATTAGTTAGTGACTGATACCTGTAGTGGGGACGCAGGTAGATTAGTATGGATGATAATGACGAGGGAGCGCAATAGTTTAAAGGGACGACTGGGAAGCGCAAGTTTCAGAAGGGAGTAGTTAGCTGAGATGATGCCGTGTTTGTGAGAATTGAACAGGTGTGATTGCACAGGTGTGCAACTGGACAGGTGTGTGGAGCAGTGTATGAGTAGTGAGTGTGTGGATCAGCGCGAATGCGCTTGGGGAGAGAAGGGTGCAGGTGGCACCAGGTGTGAGAGCACAGGTGTGCAAGTACAGGTGTGTGGAGAGAGTTGGAGTAAGTGGTACGGAGTGGTGTGCATGGTGCGAAGGTGTGGATGGGGGAAGAGTGGACCCCCTTTCACGAGCACCCGGGGCGGGTAGTGTAAGTGTTAGGTAGAGGGTGCAGGTAAATTGTGGTTGAATATTGGCATTTGTGGTGCGGTTGCAGAATGGTGTTGTGAATGGGTGCATTAGTGTTGTGGAAATGGCTGGGCGTGTAGCCTGTTAGTGTGTGTAGTTGGTTGGGCACTCCACCACTGTGAGGATGTCGGCCAGGTGAGGCCGCAGGTGGGCTCTGGGAGCCGGTAGAGTTGTGGATGGGGCCCGAGGATCCGGAGGATGGACCCGGGTAGCCCAGTGCCAGAGAGGGCACCGAGTGGGGAGAGTGCCAGAGGGCCTTCCCCAGGTAGTTAGGTTAGGGCAAGGAGCAGGTAAGCTCGGAGGCAACTGCAGTGGTGGAGGTGTGCAGGTGGGTAGACCCACTGGGAGAGGTACACGCCGCAGCCCAGAAATTGTGCGAGGGCACCGGGAGATGAATCGGGGGAGTGAGACCCCAAATTGAAGAGCACCACAGTTTGGCCAATGGGAATTGGTTTTTAGAACCCATAGTGTAAGAGGGCCAATGGTTTGGCCGGAGAGAGACCCCGGGTAGTGTAAAGTTGTTAAAGTCATTTAGGAGATAGTTAGGATTGATGAACCTGTCGCACCATACGCAGCCACTTACCTGTGGTGATGATGATGACTCCACACCTGTGTTTTCTTTGTTTTGTTGCAGGAGATGAATCGCTGTGTGGATTTGTGAGACGCATCACGACGTGGATGAGACATTGGGGTGATTCCATCTCTCCCTCCCTAGGAGGGACTGATGATGAATTGGTAATGGCAAATTATGATGTTGAGTTGGAGATGGCAAATTTTGATGAGAGTTGAAAATGGCAAATTTGATTGGTTAGGAGGGAGAGAAGACGAATTTGGTATATGGGAGGAACGGGGAAGACAGT
Organism: Myxine glutinosa; assembly: GCF_964187855.1. NCBI lineage: Eukaryota > Metazoa > Chordata > Myxini > Myxiniformes > Myxinidae > Myxine > Myxine glutinosa. The sequence continues at coordinate 179,126,314 of NC_136261.1, forward strand.
AGGGATGTTTGTTGATTTGTAAAGTAGATGTTTATGAGTAGTGTTGTGTTTTGTGGATGCAGTAAGGGGTAAGGGAGGGGCCATGTAGGTTACCTGGTGGGGGGGGCGTACGATAGGAACGTACCTGTCTCACCTGGTTCCCATGTGCCCCCAGTGTGCATCACCTTACATTGCGTGCACTTTTGCGCCCTTACCACCTTACTCACTTGGTTCTTCTTTTGTCTCCCACCTCCGAGGATCTGGCTTTGGGGTAGAGAGAGAGGAGAGAGAGGTGCTGGCTGCGCAGTTGTGGGCCTGCACTTTCGCTGTTCGCTGCCTGGATCGGTACACCATATGGACCGCAGTTCGTTTGCGGCCAAGCACCACCCGGGGATGGACCTATGGGTCAACGTGGCACCTATGCCATACAGGTGAACCACTTTTAGTTGACACCAAGTGCACCACAAGAAGAGCAAGAGACACCTGCAGGGTTAGGGGTTGTCGAATTTATTTTTATTCCAATGAACAATGGTGACTGCACCGATTGGTGGTGGGGTGGTGCTGTTGATGCTCGGAAAGGGTGCTCTGCACGTTATTAAAGGCCGTCGGCCACAGAGCACTCGTGGGTTGGTGTATCGATGTTGGCAAGCGCGCTCTCTCTATGCATAACATCTGCATGTGTTCCTCCAAAGACAGGTCCTGGATCGTAGTGTAAATATCAGCGTAGTCTTGTAAATAATGCTCCCTACCGGCTGTATGTTTAGTTTGAGAATTCTTTCCGGATTCGGTTATCCTGTGGGTGTGTTTCTGTGAGGAGAAGGGTGCAACGTCGCAGGGGGACATATTTACTCATTTGTGAATATCTGTAAAACTGTCGCACTCAGGGTAGAGTTAATAGTAGAGGGAACTACATTGCGTGCCACACTAAAGTAGGTAAAAATTTATCGGGTCGGGACGCCCCGAGGGTAGAGAAGGGTGCAATGTTGCGAATATGGAATTTGGCCTCCATATCCGCTTGTAAATATTCCCCTATTTTCTCCGATACTCCCCAACTCTCCCTTACCCCATTCCCTAGTCCCATTGTCTGTAAACAACACCCATTAGAGCCGATCTTCCCCTTCATCCCCCCATTAAATGTCGTGCCCAGGTCCCCCGCACCACACGTAGACAATTTTCGGACATCTTCCTAGTTATTCTTAATCTATGTCAGTTAAGGCCTTGTTTCCATTAATTATGACTCTTCGTTGCACCAGAATGTGATTATATGGCACCTGTTAGGAAGTTTAGGACCTCCCCATACCTCTCCGCATCTCTTCCCCATGAAGAAGCGCCAACTACAACAACAACAACAAAAGAGGGGGGCGGCGCGGTGACGGCATGGGGAGTGGGCGTCCTCCTTCCGGCTCGGTTAGCCGCCATTGACCACGCGCTCCACGGGGTTACCACGAAGGGGCTCCCTGTCGGCCCCTCGTCAAGGGCGGAGCCGGTAACCCCCGCACCCAATGAGAAGCCATGGGCCGATGCCATCTGGGGCGGCGCTAACGAGCCGAGGGCGTGTCACTCCCCGCCGGATATACGCGGCCCCGCGCCGGACGTGACGTCAGATGCGCCCCGAGCTTGGAAGGACAAGACGCCACCCTCCCGAGCGCTGAGCGACCTCCCCGGCATCTCCACCAAAGTCGCGACCCACGAGCGCTGAGCGACCTCCCCGCATCTGCTGGACACCACCGTACGTGATTCTGTCCCTGAGCCAGGTGCACCTGAGCCATCGACTGCCGCTTTCCTTTTCATCAACCCCCGTGTGAGTCAGCCTTGTCCCGTTTGTCTGTAGTCTGTCCGGGGTTAATATAAGAGTGTGTCTAAGTGCCTGTCTTTCTGTGATTATAACTCTAGCCCCTGTAATCTGACCTTTCCGTACGAATATAATCTCCTCCGGAGGTCTTGAGAACTGAACCCTTGGTGTCGTATTGTGTGATTGTAATCCAGCCGGGTGTCTTCTTTTTCTTATTGAGCCAGCATAGCGCGATTAGTCAACCCCGGGTGCAATCGGGGTAACTTGTACGGATACGGCGGCCATCCCGCTCGGCCCACCATACCATCAAAGTCGTATCTGTAACAATATATATATATATATATATATATATGTATATATATATATATATATGTATATATATATATATATATATGTATATATATATATATGTATATATATATATATATGTATATATATATATATGTATATATATATATATGTATATATATATATATATGTATATATATATATATGTATATATATGTATATATATGTATATATATATATATATGTATATATATGTATATATATATATATATATATATATATGTATATATATATATATATGTATATATATATATATGTATATATATATATATATATGTATATGTATATATATATGTATATGTATATATATATGTATATGTATATATATATATATATATATGTATATATATATATGTATATATATATATATATATATATATATATATATACATATATATATATTGTTACGGATCTCTACGTCAGTCTTTTTTCCCCTTAAGAAGGGGGGATTAATCCCCTTGTGTATGACTGACCGACGCGAGTCCTGAAGTTGCCCAAGCTCCCTCCGGAGAGGCAGGTGAGCAACCCCGTTCCGCGGACAAGATGTTAATTGCCAAGCGGATTAGCAGCCGCGGCACGAACCATTAGCAAGTAACTGACCCGATTCTTAACATTGGCCAAAATCGCACCACAGGTGTTCAATGTGGAAACCTCAAAGACGAACGGATGTGAAGAAGAAGAAGGCAAAAGTAGGAAACAACCACCTTTAGAGGCCATTTTTCCCCGCAAAGCGGGGGTTGGCCTTTTTCGAGAACCGTGGTTGTCGTTGTTTTTCGGTCCCCTTTTTGAAGCAATGTTTTACGGCCGGATGCCCTTCCTGACCCCAGCCCCTTTTGCCGCCTTTAATGACAAACAGGGAATTACCAGTGAACTGGTACTCAATTAGCCGACCTCGGAAGGATGTACAGGCTGAGTCAACCCCCCTGGCGTTAATTCAGCAATCGACCGGGATTCGAACCCAGGATCCTAGGATCCTAAGCCGGCACCCTAGCCACTAGCCCAACACCAGGGGTCCAGAACAAAGTAGGAAGAACAAATATAATTTATTACTAACTATTATGTGCAAGACCAAAAGAACCAAGGAGAAGGAAAGATACGAAAATAATTTACAGAACGATGGAAGGACCAGAAGACACAGTGCAATACTAACTTACCTATACAAACTTACTTATACCCCAGGACAAGACAGAAGACGGACGAAAATCAGACTTACACGGGGAATGAAGGCAGGAACGAATGGCTGGAAGGAGAGGAAGGTTCAGTTGGAGCAGGAGAATGGTCGGGCCGGGAGTGAGCAGCCGCCGCCCCTCCGCACTCGGGTCCACACGGCCGGACGCTCGCAGCAACATGTCGGAGCTTGTCGTGGCAAGGCTGGCTGGAACAGCGTCTCCTTTCCCAGAGCTCTCTATTCGGGCTCCTTCACTCTCTGGCTCCCTCAATGACTTCGTTCTTCACCTCTTTCACCAAGCAGTCCCTCACTGAATTCTTGCGCGCATCTCTCTCCCTCAATCATCTCTGGTGGGGGCGTCGCGTGACGGGTTATATAGGCCCCACCCTCGAATCTTCGTGAACCTCCCCGGTCGTTCTTTCTCCGCCCTCTCATGCCAAACCCCTCATCCTTGGTTGGTTGATCGAGGCTGGCTCACTCCTCCCTCCGATGACGAGGGCGGAGACACGCCTTTCTTCTCCGAACCGACCGCGTGTTCAATGGAGGGCGAATGCAGTTGGCAATTGCGGACAAATGGGGAATTGAAAGGGAATCTATCTTATTTGAATTCGGTGCAATGTAGAGTCAACTAATGGGAAACACAGCCTTCAACTAATACACATAATAAAGATATAACTATTTAGAAGGGTATATGATTTGCTACGTGCATGTATATGGACAAACTAAGAGGACGACCTTTGACCTTTACACACAAAACGGAGATATTTACAAGGAATCATTACACTTACAGAGGGTTGTGGCGGACACAAAAGCCCACTGGCGTGGTGACATCATTCCGCGCACCAAGTGGGCGGTGGCCACGCCCGAGGGGTAGGCGTGGCCTCATGATATACACCGGGCGCGCAGCCCGGAGCGCGCCAGTGTTACAGTGAGCTCCTGAAATAAAGACGCTTATAAGTTACCGCTTATCCGCTTCCTCCTTGCTCGCAAGCAGCGCGCGTAATGCCGCGCTTTACTGGTGACCCCCTCGACGTTGGATCTGCCGGAGTGATCCTTCCACACGCGACGCCATTGCCATGGCCAACTTCATCAAACTTCCCGAATTTTGGGAGGCTCAGGCCGAAGTCTGGTTCGTCCAGGCCGAAGCCCAATTTCAGCTTCGGCGCCTCACCGGCGATGACACGCGCTATTGCCACGTCGTCGCCTCCCTTGGGCCCGGCACGGCCGCTCGAGTTGTGTCCGTCCTTCGCCACCCACCGGACGGCCACAAGTACGAGGCACTCAAGCGGCTACTCCTAGCCACATTCGGCCTCACGGACGACGCACGGGCCGACCGCCTCCTGGATCTCCCCGAGCTCGGTGGCACGCGCCCGCCGGTCCGAATGGACCATATGCTGTCACTGTTGGGCGACGAAGCCCACGGTTCTCTATTCCGGGCGCTTTTCCGTCGCCAACTTCCAGCGCAGGTTCGCCTCGCGTTGGCCGGGACCGGGCTAACAGAACCCTGAGCATTGGCAGCCGAGGCGGACAGGTACTTCGCCGCTTCGGACACGCGGGCGAGAGTTGGCGTGGCCGTCACGGCCCTTGAGGCTGATGCTGCTAATGCTGCTGATGCTGCTGATCCACAGCATCAGCTTATACAGCATACGCAGCATGCTGATACGCACCTCGTGACCGCCGCCACGCCCCGCCCACCGCCGCGGCGAAAACCGCCACCGCGGGGAAACCCGCCAACTCCACCGGCCTGGCGGAGCCAGCCGCGCTCCTCCAGCTCCACCACCTGGTGCTGGTTCCACGCCAAGTTCGGCCACGAAGCTCGGCAGTGTCATCCGCCATGCTCCTTCAACAGGTCGGGAAACGCCCGGGCCGGCGCTCAATAGTGGCGATGAGCGCCGGCCGTTCGAGCAGCCTGCTGTTCATAACGGACACCTTCTCCGGGCGCCGTTACCTGTGCGACACGGGAGCGCAGGTGAGTGTCGTTCCCGCCGGCACGTCAGACAAGCACGCTGCGGGTGGGGGCCCCGCGCTGCTTGCCGCGAACGGGACGCCCATCCGTACGTACGGAAAACGCTGCCTCTCTCTGCGGTTCGGAGGGCAGGTTTTCCGATGGACGTTCGTCACCGCCGACGTGCCCATGGCACTGCTTGGCGCGGACTTCCTGTGCGCTAATGGGCTCCTGGTCGACGTCAAGCGCAGACGTCTTGTCCAGGCCGAGACGTTCAGCTCGCTCGCTTGTGCATTGCCCAGCTCGTCGAGCAGCTCAACGAGCGGCTTGCCAAGCGGCTTGCCAAACGGTTCGGTTCGGGCCACGTTGGTCTGTACGCTTCTGGCAGCGGACGCATTCACCCGCCTCCTCGCCGGCTTCCC
>NC_136261.1:179136967-179286967 GCF_964187855.1 Myxine glutinosa
TTGAGTACCACGTGTTCCGTGCAGTCACCATTAATTATTGGACCCCAATTCGAGCAGTTCTACTCGTACCATGCTTAGCCAATGAGGAAATCACGAGAACGATTGAATGGAAAAGGAAGAACACAGGTTCAATAATTATTATTCCCACACGTATGTACAATGATCGGTACGCAGAGACACAGAGCAGCACTTAGTCAGTCTTATTCTTAACTCCCAGACTCGGGCCCGTCACACTCACACAGGGGATTGCAGGCAGGTTGATGTTCCGGCCAAACGCGTCGACGTGGTCATCCAGGAACGGCCCCGTCCGGCTCTCCACGGTCCCAGCACGTCCCGCGAAGATGGCAAGCAGGCGGTGGAAGGATCCTCGTAGCGCGTCTCCTGAACAAAACGCAGCCGATGAGGTAGGAAAGAAAATACGCGTCTCTCAGCGCGGCTGGCGGTTACACAGCGTGCTATCACTCGCGCAGCTCAATGCACTGTACGCGGCTCGGTTTTAAGCTCAACCGAGCATTGCTTTATATTAGCGCGTATCCTGGTTCAATGCGCGTCTTTCTCCACTCGCGTATCTCTCAAAGTCCTCTTCGGCTCACCGCGCTGCTGGAACTCAACTCTCAACCGCTGGTGCTCAGTCCTTTTACGCTCTCCACTCGCAAGTCCTCTGACGCTCAGCCCTTCTCACGCGAGTCCTCTTGGGGGATTTGTGCGACGGGTTATATTGGTACGCCCCGAACCTTCTCGAACCCCCTCGAACCTTCCAACCACGCCCTGTGACGCAGTGCTGCCGCCACACCCTCTGAGCCCTGATTGGCGGCTCGCGCTTACCGTCAGCTCCTCTGCCGCCCTCATTCGGTCCTGCCCCGACCCTCCAAGCCGGCCTCGTGTTAATTCGCGCCAAAATGAACCAAAGGCAGCGCAAAGGGGCATTAGGCTAGGGAGGCGGGATAGTCAGTAGAAGTAGGACCTATTCTCCTTACTCTACTCAACGCAAACTAACAAAGGAAAAGGACTAAGCTCACAAATATTAAGAGATAACTACACTATCGCGAGGCTACATGTTGCTTGTGTGACTAACTATGAGGGGGAAATTTTAACCTTTATTATACTGACTGTACAAAACTCAAAACCGCAACACTATATATAAATAATATATATATATATATATATATATATATATATATATATATATACAATATATATATATATATATATATATATATGCATATATAATATACATATATGCATATGCATATATAATATTATATATATATATATATATATATATATATATTGTTGCGGATATGAGGACTGTATTTTTTTTATTGTGTGCTTTATTATTACTAGGGCATGCCCGTACTATATATATATCTAAAATTATATCCCCCCCCTCTATTTACATGAAATGGTTTGGTCCATTCGCAAAGCCAAAGCGAACGGCTTGCGAGTACGGTGACAATCCCCCCCCTCTATTTACATGAAATGGTTTGGTCCATTCGCAAAGCCAAAGCGAACGGCTTGCGAGTACGGTGACAATCCCCCCCCCCCCCCCCTCTATTTACATGAAATGGTTTGGTCCATTCGCAAAGCCAAAGCGAACGGCTTGCGGAGTTTGGTAAATAAATCGCCATAGCTCGGTAACTACTTCTCCGATTAATATGAAACCTTGAAAAGGCACATCCTCGGGTCCCCAGCAATATACCTGGCAAGTTTCAAGTATATCGGACCCGTGGTTGTCGAGAAACAGCGGTCACAGACAAACGACACACACACATACACACATACACACACACATACACACAGAGATTACTGGAATTATAGATAGATTATTGTTTATTCTGCGCCTCCTGCCTCCGGAGTTGTGTAAAGATAAAAAGGGCGTCTCGGTAGTTATTCCATAAACACCACATTGCAGGACCCGATAAAACCCTTGTTCAGTAGCTTATATCTTATTATGTGTCTTAGGGTAAGGCTGTGTCTCCCATTAATTTAAATACTCCATTGCACCAAGTAAAATAAGAATAGGTCCCCTTTCATTTCATTTCAATGGCCAACTGCATTTTGGGCGGTTTTCTTCAACCACCATTGACCACGAGGCAGGGTCGGAGAAGAAAGGCGTGTCTCCACCTCGTCATAGAGGGGAGGAGTGAGCCAGCCCCACTCGACCAACCATGAACAAGGGGTTTGGCTTGAGAGGGCAGAGGAAGAGCGATCGGGGAGGTTCGCAAAGGTTGAGGGGCGGGGCCTATATAACCCGCCGGCGGGGCGTTCCCCGAGCAGTTGAGACAAGGAGGGAGGAGACAAGAGATGAGCTTTTAAAGACGGAGAGACGAGTACAAGGAAAGAGCTGGGTCGTCAGAGTAGATGCACTTTTACTGAGTCCAAGGAAAGAGCTGGGTCGTCAGAGCAGATGCGCTTTTACTGAGTCCAAGGAAAGAGCTGGGTCGTCAGAGCAGATGCGCTTTTACTGAGTCCAAGGAAAGAGCTGGGTCGTCAGAGCAGATGCGCTTTTACTGAGACAAGCAGCTCCGACCCGTGACTCCGCGCACACGACAGGCTCGGTGGCATCAGCGGCCGTCGAGGTCCAGCACGACGTCCCGTGCAGGATCAAGCTCCAGCCAGCTCCGTGCCGTCCTCCCCCCTCCAGCCACACACCTCCTTCCAGCAATCCACTCTGCAATTCCCCACGTGAGTCAGTGTCTTTGTTTGTTCTGTCCTGGGTAGTAAGTAAGCCTGTTAGATAAGCTAGTATTTTCCCTGTGTCTCTAAAAGCTTCTGTATATTATTTTCTTATCTTTCCTTCTCCTTGGTTATTTTGAGCCTGTAAATAGTAAATAAATTTAGTAGTATTTTCAACCCTTTTCTCGTCTTATTCCTTTTCCTCTTTGCATTCGTCGTCTTAGTCATTTCCCGATTGAATAGCGGTGGCGCGATACGGCCAACGTTTGGGTTGAATCGGGTTTTAGTCGGGGAATAACTGTTCGGCCGCGGTTACACCACCGCTCGGTAAAAATAACATCTGATCCGCGGACCGTAACAATATATATATATATATATATATATATATATATATATATATATATATATATATATATATATATATATATATATACATACATATATATACGTATATATATATATATATATATATATATATATATATATATATATATATATATATATATATATATATATATATATATATATACGTATATATGTATATATATATACAGTCACGTGAAAAAGTAAGTACACCCCATGTAAAGTTTTGACTTTTTCAACATATTTCAACATACAGCTATTTGATCTTCATTTCAACAATATTGATAGATAAAAGTGATATAATATAACAAATATCATGAAACATTTACATTTTGTAGTACATTGTTTGAATTTAAATAAACATAAATGCAAATTTCGCATGTGGAAAAAGTAAGTACACCCTGTCTCTAACAGGTGGTATTGCCCGCTTTGGCAGAAACAACCTCAAGGAGGCGTTTCTTATAACTGTCTACCAGTCTCTTACATCGACTGCGAGAAATTTTTGCCCACTCCTCCATGCAGAATTCTTCCAGCTGTGCGATGTCTGGAGGGTTTCTTGCATGCACAGCTCGTTTCAAATCCCCACACAACATCTCGATGGGATTTAGATCCAGGCTTTGACTTGGCCATTCCAGAACCCCTCCATTTCTTTCTTTTCAGCCATTCATTTGTGGATTTACTGGTATGTTTAGGGTCATTGTCATGTTGCAAGGTCCACCTTGGGTTGAGCTTCAACTTTCTGACAGATGGCCTCACATTTTCCTCAAGCACCCTCTGGTACAATGAAGAATTCATAGTGGATTCTATGATGGTGAGCTGCCCAGGCCCTGATGCAGCAAAGCTGCCCCAAACCATAATATTTCCACCACCATGCTTTACAGTTGGTATCAGGTTCTTGTGGTCAAATGCTGTCTTTGGTTTTCGCCAAACATGTCTTCTGGTACTGTGGCCAAATAGCTCTACCTTTGACTCATCTGTCCAGAGCACATTGTTCCAGAAGTGCTTGTCTTTGCCTTGGTGTTCATTGGCAAACTTTAGTCTTGCCCTGATGTTCTTTCTGGACAGCAAAGGTTTCCTCCTGGCACACCTCCCATGTAGAACAAATTTGTGCAGCCTCTTTCTGATCGTGGACTCGTGCACTTTGACATCAACAGTGGCAAGAGCTACCTGTAGGTCCCGTGATGACATTCTGGGGTTCTTAGAGACTTCTTTCAGCATCTTGCGGTCTGCTCTCAGGCTGAACTTGCTGGGGCGGCCTGGCCTGAACAAGTTGGCAGTTGTTTGGAATCGTCTCCACTTGTAGATGATCTTCCGGACAGTTGAATGATTGATTTCAAATTGTTTGGAGATCTTTTTAAATCCCTTCTCAAACTCGTAGGCATCTATAACCTTCTTTCTGAAGGCTTCAGAGAGCTCTTTTGATCTAGGCATGGTGATGCCGCACACTTCAACAACAAAGAGCAAACCAAACTAAATGTCTGAGGTTTAAATAAGACAGGTTCCTCCAAGATCCTCATTAAAGATGTTCTAATCATTTGCACCTGAGCTGGTGCACCTGATTCTAATTTTAGGTATTTGAAGTAGTGATAAATGTGGGGGTGTACTTACTTTTTCCACATGCGAAATTTGCATTTATGTTTATTTAAATTATACAATGGACTACAAAATGTAAATGTTTCATGATATTTGTTATATTATATCACCTTTATCTTTCAATATTGTTGAAATGAAGATCAAATAGCTGTATGTTGAAATATGTTGAAAAAGTCAAAATTTTACCATGGGGTGTAATTACTTTTTCACGTGACTGTATATATCTCTCTATATTATAAAAGAAAGTTTTTGTTTGTTTGTCTGCGCAAGCTAATCTGAACGGTGAAAGATAGGAGGAAACCTCTAATACAAAAAATGTCAGAACGGGCCCCGGGAAGGTTTTAGGCTCGGTGACGAGGCCGTTTGAGGCCCACCTTGGCCGGGCTGGGCCCATTTCGCAATTAAAAGCTGAGCTGAATTATCGTAGTCAATCTTCTACGGCCGCAAGTAAAAACTGAATTATGGTAGTAAATTCATTCAAAAATAACCAAAAATGTCGGGACGGGCCCCGGGAAGGTTATAGGCTAAGTGGCGAGGCCGTTTGAGGCCCACCTCGGCCGGGATGGGCCCATTTCGCAATTAAAAGCTGAGCTGAATTATAGTAGTCAATTGTCTAAGGCCGCGAGTAAAAGCTGAATTATAGTAGTAAATTCAATCAAAGAGAACTAAAAATATTGGGACGGGCCCCAGGAAGATTATAGGCTAGGTGGCGAGGCCGGTCGAGGCCGCTTCGGCCGAGCTGGGCCCATTTCACAATTAAAAGCTGAGCTGAATTATAGTAGTCGATCTTCTACGGCCGCGAGTAAAAGCTGAATTATAGTAGTAAATTCATTCAAAAAGAACTCGGGCAACGCCGGGTGCTTTCGGCTAGTATATATATATATAATATATAACACACACACATGAGCTCCATTATATTAAAGATTTTAATGGATTTCGTAGAGGAGTCAATCATGAATTCAGCCTTCTGGTTGCATCCACTGAACTGAACTCAATTCAGTGGTTGCATCGTGCTGAGGAACAGCTGTGACACTGGTGTAGTGTCCCTGCATGTCCGGGTAAGAATTTGGAACTTGGCCAGGGAGTCGGAAACAATTGTCTACTCTTTGCAAAGTACAACAGGGAAAGTTTATGTCCTCCAGCTAATCTGAGCAGACGAATTCCAGCTTTAACATCCTTCTGAGGGCTATCGCCCTTATAGTGATGCAACATCCTGCTTGCGAAAGGACAATCCGACAGTTTACAAATCGATGCGATGTTCAAATCCAGACAGCTTGAAGGAAAATGTGCACCACCTTGTCGGTAAACGATAATGATTAGTACATCCGAAAATGGCCAATCCTTACGCTTTACATTCCACTTATGCATCACCAGAACCTCTGCACGCCCACCATCTTAGGTGGCTCAATAATGAGGTGGCTCTTAAATCACGCACTTCGTCAGATTTTCGAAATACGAATTCTCTGTCATCCCTTGTAAATGTTAATCTCCGAAGCCAAACGATTTAATGAACAAAATTGGGGTAGGAGGGTCACGGTGACCAGGTCCGACGAAAAATACGGGACCCTTCGGCAATTACCCTTTAGAACCCACTACAATGACCCTTTAGAACCCACTACAATGACCCTTTAGAAGCCACTACAATTACCCTTTAGAACCCACTACAATTACCCTTTAGAACCCACTACATTTTCCCTTTAGAACCCACTACATTTTCCCTTTAGAACCCACTACAATTACCCTTTAGAACCCACTACATTTTCCCTTTAGAACCCACTACAATTACCCTTTAGAACCCACTACAATTACCCTTTAGAACCCACTACAATGACCCTTTAGAACCCACTACAATGACCCTTTAGAACCCACTACAATGACCCTTTAGAACCCACTACAATTACCCTTTAGAACCCACTACAATTGCCCTTTAGAACCCACTACAATTACCCTAAATATCCCTTTAGAATTACCTTTTAGATATAACCCTTTAGAATTCCTGGCGGTTCAGGGTGGATGGAGGGGATATTATAAAAGTGTGGGAATTATCCCGTCTATCGGGTTCTTTGCTCGTTCCATCAAATGCATAAGCAGCTCCATGTTTACATGTTAAGGCAAAAAAATTTCGGTAATTCGATCTGTACTCTTTGAAATAATTATGTTCTGCTCAACCTTATAAAGTGAAAACAACGTGTTTCCAAATGGAAACCTGCACTAAAAGTTCGAAAAATGCTGGAAGTTCATCTTATAAAGTCTGATGAGAAAATGAGAATCACATGTTTATGTGAAAAAGTAAATAATTACCAAACTTTCTTCAAAATGTTAATTATCCAGGTTACCTTTTGTGCTTCTGAAGAGTCTTTTACTGTGAAGGTTTTGTTCTCTTGGCTTGTTGTGGCGACCACCAATTTGGACTTGTGCGTGCTTCCTGCAGCATGCTGCTTGATATGTGGTAACCATCTATTTAGACTTGTGCGTGCTTCCAGCAGCATGCTGCTTGATATGTCGTAACCATCAATTTAGTATTGTGCGTGCTTCCTGCAGCATTCTGCTTGATGTGTGGTAACCATCAATTTTGACTTGTGTGTGCTTCCTGCAGCATTCTGATTGATGTGTGGTAACCATCAATTTAGACGTGTGCATGCTTCCTGCAGCATTCTGCTTGATGTGTGGTAACCATCAATTTTGACTTGTGCGTGCTTCCTGCAGCATTCTGCTTGATATGCGGTAACCATCAATTTCCACTTGTGCGTGCTTCCAGCAGCATGCAGCTTGATATGTGGTAACCATCAATTTAGTCTTGTGCGTACTTCCTGCAGCTTGTTGCTTGATATGCGGTAACCATCAATTTCGTCTTGTGCGTACTTCCTGCAGCTTGTTGCTTGATATGCGGTAACCATCAATTTAGACTTGTGCGTACTTCCTGCAGCTTGTTGCTTGATATGCGGTAACCATCAATTTAGACTTGTGCGTGCTTCCTGCAGCTTGTTGCTTGATATGCGGTAACCATCAATTTAGACTTGTGCGTACTTCCTGCTGCTTGTTGCTTGATATGCGGTAACCATCAATTTAGTCTTGTGCGTACTTCCTGCAGCTTGCTGCTTGATATGCGGTAACCATCAATTTAGACTTGTGCGTACTTCCTGCAGCTTGTTGCTTGATATGCGGTAACCATCAATTTAGTCTTGTGCGTACTTCCTGCAGCTTGCTGCTTGATATGCGGTAACCATCAATTTAGACTTGTGCGTACTTCCTGCAGCTTGTTGCTTGATATGCGGTAACCATCAATTTAGTCTTGTGCGTACTTCCTGCAGCTTGCTGCTTGATATGCGGTAACCATCAATTTAGACTTGTGCGTACTTCCTGCAGCTTGTTGCTTGATATGCGGTAACCATCAATTTAGTCTTGTGCGTACTTCCTGCAGCTTGTTGCTTGATATGCGGTAACCATCAATTTAGACTTGTGCGTACTTCCTGCAGCTTGTTGCTTGATATGCGGTAACCATCAATTTAGTCTTGTGCGTACTTCCTGCAGCTTGTTGCTTGATATGCGGTAACCATCAATTTCGTCTTGTGCGTACTTCCTGCAGCTTGTTGCTTGATATGCGGTAACCATCAATTTAGACTTGTGCGTACTTCCTGCAGCTTGTTGCTTGATATGCGGTAACCATCAATTTAGACTTGTGCGTGCTTCCTGCAGCTTGTTGCTTGATATGCGGTAACCATCAATTTAGACTTGTGCGTACTTCCTGCAGCTTGTTGCTTGATATGCGGTAACCATCAATTTAGTCTTGTGCGTACTTCCTGCAGCTTGCTGCTTGATATGCGGTAACCATCAATTTAGACTTGTGCGTACTTCCTGCAGCTTGTTGCTTGATATGCGGTAACCATCAATTTAGTCTTGTGCGTACTTCCTGCAGCTTGCTGCTTGATATGCGGTAACCATCAATTTAGACTTGTGCGTACTTCCTGCAGCTTGTTGCTTGATATGCGGTAACCATCAATTTAGTCTTGTGCGTACTTCCTGCAGCTTGCTGCTTGATATGCGGTAACCATCAATTTAGACTTGTGCGTACTTCCTGCAGCTTGTTGCTTGATATGCGGTAACCATCAATTTAGTCTTGTGCGTACTTCCTGCAGCTTGTTGCTTGATATGCGGTAACCATCAATTTAGACTTGTGCGTACTTCCTGCAGCTTGTTGCTTGATATGCGGTAACCATCAATTTAGACTTGTGCGTACTTCCTGTAGCTTGTTGCTTGATATGCGGTAACCATCAATTTAGACTTGTGCGTACTTCCTGCAGCTTGTTGCTTGATATGCGGTAACCATCAATTTAGACTTGTGCGTACTTCCTGCAGCTTGTTGCTTGATATGCGGTAACCATCAATTTAGACTTGTGCGTGCTTCCTGCAGCTTGTTGCTTGATATGCGGTAACCATCAATTTAGACTTGTGCGTACTTCCTACAGCTTGTTGCTTGATATGCGGTAACCATCAATTTAGTCTTGTGCGTACTTCCTGCAGCTTGCTGCTTGATATGCGGTAAGCATCAATTTAGACTTGTGCGTACTTCCTGCAGCTTGCTGCTTGATATGCGGTAACCATCAATTTAGTCTTGTGCGTACTTCCTGCAGCTTGTTGCTTGATATGCGGTAACCATCAATTTAGTCTTGTGCGTACTTCCTGCAGCTTGCTGCTTGATATGCGGTAACCATCAATTTAGACTTGTGCGTACTTCCTGCAGCTTGCTGCTTGATATGCGGTAACCATCAATTTTGACTTGTGCGTGCTTCCTGCAGATTGTTGCTTGATATCAGATAAGCCGCAGTGGGAATGGAGAAACTCCGCGAGCATACTGTAACTGTACAGTAAGCTACATGACAATTTTCAGTATCAACCAGCTGGTGGAAAGCAGCCATTCATCACGAAAGACACATCCTTTTTGTGGTCGCCTTCCTCTTTTTCAGTGAACTTTGGCCCTTCAAAGTGTCATCACTCCCAGTCCCGTGTGACGAGTCCTATGACGCCATGACAGTGTTTTGTTTCCGGCTGCTGCTTGGCCTTATTGACGGTATATTGTTGCCATGATGGAAGAGTACGCGCCAGCGCTGCGTGCCGTCTTTCCTTTCCTTTTTCAAATATTGCTCGGAGGACGAAAAATACGGGACAAATGGCGTACCGGGAAGGTTTGAAACGGGACGTGGGACAATTGAGTAAAAAAAACAGGACAATCCCATAAAATACAGGACACTGGTCAGCCTCAGCCTGGGAGGGGTAGCACTAGCAGCCAGTAGGCTACATGAAGGTACCGGGAGTGGCTGAAGGAGATTGGACTTTATACAAATAGAAAGGAGGTGATTACGAGGGGATCTGATAGAGATGTTTACAATAATGAAGGGTTCGAAGGAATAAGTGCAGAAGAGTTTCTCTCCAGAATTGACAGTGATAGATCCAGGGTCCACAGCTTGAGAATAGGCGCCCGCAGAACTACGTAACTTCCGGTTAGTGCACCCTTCGCGACAACAGTGACGTGATTGGATACGTTGAAAACAAACCACAAAAGGGCACGTGTTACAGCTTACTTCCGGTAGTCTGGCCCTCACCTATAATGACATCGAGTTAGCATGACGTTGGGCAGGGCCACAGGCACTCTGATTAGTAAATGTATGGAATGGTCTCCCTGGAAATGTGGTGGTGGAGACGGTGGATGTATTTCAACTACTAGTACCCGACTGCAAAGCCGCAATGAGCCGGCGAAGCCAAAGCCTCTTGCCACTATTTTACCCATCACTATGGCATCAGTAGGTTAGGTAGTAGGTAGGTGTAGTAGGTACCGTACCTCGTTCAAAATGACACCATTTGCATTCTGGATGAGATTCAAATTTATAAAATTTCCTTCTTGATTAATTCGGTGAATTGTCTCAATTTCGGATATTTCCAGCCGTGAAAAACTATTCCCCGACGGCCGCGAGATTTCTAAAAAATAATTCTTCGTCAATTTTAGAATATTTGACGCCGTTTTCAGCCTCCGGAACGCGGTAATAAGCTTTTTTTGAAATATTTTTTCAAATACTCGAATCTCATTGGTTCCGGTGTTTGGTGACGATTTTCGTTGAAGATAACCAGGGCCCGTGCGGGCCCGGGGAACGAGGTTGGTCTTAAAGTATTTTAATTACAAATTAGAGTTGCATGAGATTGTGAATCAAAAAAAGACGGGTGAAACAAACTCCTTTTGAACTTTTTCGCAATTTTTTATGCATACTTCCGCATTCGCAAGATGGCGGCCTACATGGAGCGATTTGGTGCATCAAAGCTTCGAAATTTCAAAGGATCCTGCAAAATCTGGCTTTTCAACATAATACGTACGCGTTCATTCACAACACCGGCTTCGCCAGCTATAACTAGAAAGCATGTGAAAATGTAAAGCCGTCCGCGTCTGTTTGTATTCAGTCGTCTTCTTCTTCCTCTTCCTCTTCTTCTTCTTCTATATGCTCAAAATAATGAAAACTTTTTTTATTATTACAAAATGAAAATTGATGATTTTATGCAGCCTTGACCTTTGAGCTTTTGATCTAAAAAAAACAATCAGCTTCTAGCTTTTGATTCGTGAATTAATCAAGTGACCGAATATGCAAAAAATTTTAATTTGAGGTCAATTGGACAAAAATGGACGATTTTATGCAACCTTGACCTTTGACCTTTTGATCTAAAAATAAAAACAATTGATTCCTACCTTTTGTTTAGTGAACCATTTCAGTGACCTGATATGCAAATTCCTGAAATTTCAGATCAATTGGACAAAAATTGACAATTTTACACAATCTTGACCTTTGAACTTTTGATATAAAAAAAATAATCGGCTTGTGGCTTTTGATTGGTGAACCAACTCACCGACCCAATGTGCAAATTCTTACAATTTCAGGTCAATTGGATGAAAATTGACAATATTATGTGATGCTGACCTTTGACCTTTTTACCAAATTATTAACTAGCCCTTCTCCATATTCTCATAATGAAGCTTTGTTGAAAATTTGATGACAAAATTCAAATGGTAAATTGAAATTTCAGGTCAATTGGATGAAAATTGATGATTTTACACAATCTTGACCATTGACCTTTTGATATTAAAAAACAATTGGCTTGTGGCTTTTGATTGGTGAACCAACTCAGCGACCCAATATGCAAATTCTTAAAATTTCAGGTCAATTGGATGAAAATAGATGATTTTATGTGACTTAAAGAGTCGAAACGACAAGTCAATTGCACCAACATGCCTCCGATTCTTCAAAGATGCCTTCTGGTGCCACACCCAGCCTTGGAGCACAGATTGTGGTCACCCATAATGAGGAGAGCGAATAGCGGATGGGCAACAGTACAGCTGTGTATCTTACTATAATTCACCAAATGTCTGGCCGTCTCTCTGTCTGTCTGTCCATCTGTTCCCAGGTACCGCAAAAACGGCTGAACCGATCGCAACAAAATTTTGGGTGGGTAATCCTGGGACCCCCTGGAGTAAAAGAGGCTTTATTGTTTTTCCAATTTTTTCCCAATTTCCAATTTTTCCAAACACGATGGAATAATATTTACCGATATGAACAATGATATGGCTTTTATTGAAATTCTACAAATACTGTTTAGATTTTTATGATTTGCGTGCGATATGATTTAATGGATGTTTATATAAATCGTTTAAAACAAAAAAAAAGCCTTCAATTTCTGATATTTTGCCTTTTCATTTGGGCCTCCCAATTGAAGCCCCGCCTATAGGGCGGGTACCGTTGCTAGTTGCACTAATGTGACAATTCTAGTACACAAAATTTCTTTATTTATTCACAGTATTTATCCACGAGCCTCGACCTGTTGTACAATATATATATACACGATGTGTGATAGGTTGGTGAAGAGGTAACACACCTTTGAGCTGACTAGTCTGTGTAAGTGAGACTCTCTCACTGTCAGACTGATGCTTTGCAGGCAGGTGCTGCATTGAAAGTGCGCCATCTGCAGTTGCATCAGCATAAAGGTGGGTGTCCTGTTTGCTAGCACTGATTGCTGATCTTGTTTTTCGACGAAGAGTAGGAGAGTTACTGCTGGCACACTGACCAAGTCCCTTCCATGAACAGCTCTGCAAATCCCAACTCTGAAGTTCCATGTGGCAATTCCCCTCACCCACAACAGACTAATTGCGAAACAGCCTCAAACATAGCCAGAATATACAACAAATAAAAATTATAGCAAATTGCATAATGTACATCATTAATATTTTGCTTTGAAGAACATATGTGCAAATGACTGCTCACAAAACCTGTTCATTAATTGAAAATAGTTGCTTTTTGTGTGTGTATCATGGACATCATAGGTTATTGGTCACCAATGACATCATCACTGACAATAACTATCAACTAATATATATATATATATATATATATATATATATATATATATATATATATATATATATATATATATATATATATACGTATATATATATATGTGGATATGAGAATTGTGTTTTTTTTATTGTTGTAAAAAATATCACCCTCCTTCCTCCAGTTGTTGTGTATAAAGGTCAAAGGGCGTCCCTTAGTTAGGTCATATACAATCACGTTAGCCAATCATAGATTTCCTCCTTGTTGGTAGTTATTTCCTTATTCTGTGTATTAGGCTAAGGCTTTGTCTTCCATTAATTGACACTCCATTGCACCGAATTCAAATAGAGTAGATCCCCTTTCATTCCCATTCCTAAAGCCTTTCCTACCAACTGCATTTGCCTCCATTGAGCACGCGGTCGGCTCGGAGAAGAAAGGCGTGTCTCCACCTCGTCATAGAGGGGAGGAGTGAGCCAGCCCTTGCCGACCAACCCAGAACGAGGGGTTTGGCTTTGAGAGGGCGTGGGGAGAACCGTCGAGTAGGTTCGCGAAGGTCGAAGGGCATGGCCTATATAACCCGCGAGAGACGCGTAAGGGATGAGTCCAGATGAGCTGCGGATTGAGGGAGATAAGATACGGCAGAGGAGGAGTCCGGAAAAAGCACGCGACGTCCCCACGGTGGTAAAGAAGGAGATTGAGGGAGAGAGACGCACAAAAGAGTCCACCGCAGCTTGTGAACAAACCGCAGCTTTGAGCCAACGGCAGGTTTAGCCACCGCAGCTTGGAGCGTCGACGGCGGTGACGGCAGTTGCGGCCAAGAAGCCACGTCGCCGTGCGGAGACGATTGGGGAGAGTCGGGGGCTGCTCAACTCGAGCCGGGATCACACCCACCACCCGCATCCTTCCAGCTCTGTGGACCACTTGGACCTTCCCCTCCTTCCAGCCAATCGTTCCTGCCTTCATTTCCCCATTCGTGTGAGTTTGATTGTCATCCGTTTTGTGTCTCGTCCTGGGTATAATTAAGACTGTAGGTAAGCTAGCGTTGCACTGTGTCTCCTTGATTCCTTCTGTCTTTATTTTATTATCTTTCCTTCTTCCTTGGTTATTTTGGTCCTGTAAATAGTAGGAATAAATATAGTAGCATTTTCAAACCCTTTTTGCCTTCGTCTTCCTCTTCTTCACATCCTTGTCGTTTTGGTGATTTCCCAATTGAATACCGGTGGCACGATTTGGCCAACGTTTAAGGAATCGGGTCTAGTCTTGGTAAACGGCTCACGCCGCGGTTCGCTTCGCTCGGCGCAACATCCATTACGCTGCGGCCGTGAGCGGGGGGTGTTCCTTCGCGTACCGGGAAGCGCTGGTATTTAGGTCATAGGACTTGTGGGCCTAAAACCCTACCCAGCGCCGACCGGGCGTGGCGTCATACCCCCAGGACCACGTCGGTCAGTAACAGACGAGGGGCTTAATCCCCCCTTGATAACGGGAACCGAGGCCGACGTCGGGTTCCGTAACAATATATATATATATATATATATATATATATATATATATATATATATATATATATATATATATATATACACATCATATATATATATATATACAGACTTGGCATTTAATATGGAATATTTTTTTTGTGGGGGTGAACTTACTTTTCAAGATGTCTTAGAACCAAATGTTCATTGGAATTATGTTGAAATCATTCTAGATTTTGTTAATGTGACCTTTAAAAGAAACAAAAACCACATTTGACATTTCAAAACAAATAAATTGATCCTTGAAAGTGATGTAAACTGATATCGAACTCAATTCATGGACAGTACTGTGTTAAACTTCTGTACGTTTTCCAGAAGTATCTCTTTATTTTGCACATTAGCCAAAAATTTTTTTTAACAAAAACAAAAGTTAAATTACGACTGGGGTTATGGACAGTAAAATTATAGTTCAGTACTTCATGTAACCCCCACGAGCATTCAGGAGAGCACGTACACGTCGAGGCATGCTGTTCACGAGATTTGCCAAGGTTTGGACAGGAATCGCTTGCCATGCAGTGACAATAGCCTGCTGCAATTCACGCACAGATGTCGGCTGGTGGTCCAAGTGGACGATTTGATGCGTTAATGCTGCCCACAAGTTCTCTATCGGATTCATATCCGGGGACATGGCAGGCCACTCCATATGCTCTACACCACGGTCAACAAGAAAGTGTTGGATCATGCGAGCACGATGAGGCCATCCATTGTCATCTTGGAAGACAAAGTTTCCTCGAAAGGCTGCACGAGCAAATGGTAGCAATGTTTCTTCCAGAATGGCCCTGTACTTGAACTGGTTCAGGTTTCCATTCAGAACAACCAGGTCAGTTTTGCCCCCTGCATGAAAAGCAGCCCAAACGGTCACCCCACCACCTCCAGCTTGGACTCTTGGCACTATACAATCTTTGTTGTAGGCTTCATGCACTTGTCTGCGCACTCGGATGCGGCCATCTTGACGATAGACCAGAAATCTAGACTCGTCACTGAAGATCACGTGATTCCAGTGTCCTGGCTGCCATTGACGGTGCTCTCTGGCCCACTGCAATCGGCGCTGGCAGTGTTTTCTGGTCAGGCGTGGCTTTCTCAGGGGACGCCTGGCACGATAGCCTGCTTGAACCAGTCGTTGGTTGACTAGCCTTCTGGATACAGGCACATTTGTCAGTTGCTGCCACTCAGCCCTAAGCCGATTAGCTGACTTGGTATGGCCATTGCGGACTAACCGGTGCAGCTGGCGATCATCCCTCCTTGTGGTTCTGTGGGGACGTCCTGGCCTCGGTATTGGAGTAGGGACACCCCTCTGAGCATTTCGTTTCAGGATCTTTGACACCTGACCTTGAGTGATGCCATACTGCCGAGCAATAGTACGCTGTTTCATGCCGTAATTTCGTAAAGCCACCACTCCATGACAAACAGCATTGTCGAGTTGACGGACCATCTCCAGAGGAAGCGGCAATAACCTTTGGAGATGTGCAGCAGTTGTTTTCCACGAATACAGACGCAACAACCCTCGTATACCCGACTGTGAAGCAAATAATCAAATGCACCTGTCCGTACATTTTGCCACGCCACCTGTGATATAATCCTGTTGTTGACTTATTGCTGCGACAGGCAATCAGTGACATGGTTCTTTCAACAAAGACATCACCGAAGGGTAAAAGAAACTCATCAGATTGATATACTGAGTTCAGAAAGTAAACCCAAGTCAAGAAAAAAAAAATTCCATATTAAATGCCAAGTCTGTATATATATATATTTTAAATTGAGCGAAAAAAGCGCAATGACGCTGACGTCATGTGCATAAATGATACCAATACATCATCTCCAAACTAGGAGGCATCCATATATTATGGTACCCCAGCCTTTGCAGACTGAAACAAGAAAGAGCAATCAGAGATTGCAAACCCTCACCAGGCAGTGCTTTTAGTGTTTTTAAGGCTTTTGTGTTAAACCAAATATGGCGGTGGAACCCACGTGACCGATGACGTCATCATTTTTGTTTTTTCTCCACCAATTTACCCATAGACCATGCTCAAGAAATTTCATCTTGATCGGATGAGGTTTTGTACTTGTCGAATTATGACATCATTAACATATATTATTCCCCATGGAGAGTTCTTTACAATGAGCCATGTCTCAATTTTTTCTATTCAGCGCTTTCAGAGATATAGAGGTGCAAAATTTTTCGGTTTTTCCAAAATGGCGCCCGTACCATGTGACCTATGACGTCATAATTATCATTACAAAATCTACAGGTGGAGTTACACCTATGATGAAAATTTACTGTCAATCGGAGCAACGGTTGCAGAGAAAATCATTTATTCTGTGCGGACAAAGACAAACAAACGGACTCAAATGCAATACCCTCTCCTTTGGCGAGGGTAACTATTGTGCTTACATTATCTAATTTGGCTGACATCCAGGATCGCCAAGAGGTAGGCATACTCGCCTAAACGATATATATATATATATACATACATACTCTAAAGTCTAAGCTGACTTGCCTGTGTTTGAATCTCGACCTCAACCCGCTATAAACTGCCATCCTGGTGATTCGTCAATGTGTGTGCCGTCCCTCGGATGGACGTTAAACTGGGCGTCCCATCTGCCGGTTGCTGAAATACTTGGGCCAAGCTTCCACCAGCCAACCAACCCCACAAGAACGTGTGAATACTGAACAGTAACTGTGGGCTTGTGGCTGTTAAAGAAGTAGAAGATTATCTTTAATTATCCTTTTTTTTTTTTCAACCGAACTTCCATTAATGAGAAAGGTGAATAAACCTTGAAAGCGATACCGTGCACAAAACGAAATTTCACCCAGGATGTGAGAATGCCGGTTTTTGTGCTCAGGAACTCAGGTAGAGCTGACATCATTGTGTTTGCTCATGGAGGTTTGTTTCACCACAATATGGACTTTAACCTGTTCCCAGTAAAGTGCGCACCAGACATACATATGCAGTAGGTTACAAGACAAGTCAGGAGACGACGATGGTTCACGAGCGAGCGGTATTCAATGACAAAGGACGGACTATAACCGAAACAGGCCCGGACTGGGGGGTCGGGGGCCCACGTGGCAGGTGTTGGCCCCCGACATGCGGTGTATGCCTATTTACAAAGGGCCCCAATGCGCTGCGTGCGCAGGCCTTTAAGAGCCAGCCTTACGTAATTGTGTGCGGTGCTGGCCTGGAAATGTCAAAACGAAGGTTACTGACCTTGAAATGAGATAGAAAATAATGTATAATCAGTTACGAGGTTAGTTAGCTACACAATACCGAAAATTTGGTTCGATTTCGACAACAATGAAAATTTGACCTTTGTGACCTTCAAAGGTCAAAGGTCGAAGATTCTGAAATTTGTTGGAAAATTTCTATTTCATGATGTATGTGATCATATAAGATCATGTACGACATGTCACCCTATCAGGAAGCGAACAATGTAATAAAACCATCAAAAATCGACTTCTAAATTTCGTGACCTTGTGACCTTGACCTTGGGGCGAAAATGAAAAATCGAGCTCCGTGGGGCTGGACACATGACATTGGCCTAACCAAATATCGAAACCCCTGTCAGATTCCACAAACTCCCTCGGAGAAGATGTAGCTTGAACTCAATTACTCCCTCAAAACACATCTTTTTCGGGCGTGGCTCCGCCCACAATGGGCGCAATACGCCCACTCTAGGCAGGACACAACTCGATCATGATATCAACCTCCCACCCAAGTTTCCTCAAGATCGGATGATATCATCGGGTAGTTATGCTGCGGACAGACAGACAGACACACCCATGACGAATGTCGTGGTTACTCTGTTTGATAACTCGTGAACCAATATGGACTTCAATGATGATAATGACTCAATGTCCAGTAAACTAATTTCTTCTGGCTCCTCCTCCCTTCTGCCTGCAAGTGCCCACCTTTACTCACCTGTCCACCTCCCACACTAAAATAATTGCACCTCCTGGCACTTTTCATTTTCCGTGCATGTGCCTGTTGCATACCTACTGTAATACATACATACATACACACCCATATATACATACATACATACATACATGCATACATACATACCCATATATACATACATACATACATACATACATACACACCCATATATACATATATACATACATACACACCCATACATACATACATACATACATACACACCCATACATACATACATACATACATACATACATACATACATAAATACACACATACAGTCACGTGAAAAAGGAAGTACACCCCATGTAAAATTTTGACTTTTTCAACATATTTCAACATACAGCTATTTGATCTTCATTTCAACAATATTGACAGATAAAGGTGATAAAATATAACAAATATGAAACATTTACATTTTGTAGTCCATTGTATAATTTAAATAAACATAAATGCAAATTTCACATGTGGAAAAAGTATGTACACCCCTACATTTGTCACTACTTCAAATACCTTAAATTAGAATCAGGTGCACCAGCTCAGGTGCAAATTATTAGAACATCGTTAGAGAGGATCTTGGAGGAACCTGTCTTATTTAAACCTCAGACATTTAGTTTGGTTTGCTCTTTGTTGTTGAAGTGTGCGGTGTCACCATGCCTAGATCAAAAGAGCTCTCTGAGGCCTTCAGAAAGAAGGTTATAGATGCCTACGAGTCTGGGAAGGGATTTAAAAAGATCTCCAAACAATTTGAAATCAATCATTCGACTGTCCGGAAGATCATCTACAAGTGGAGAAGATTCCAAACAACTGCTAACTTGTTCAGGCCAGGCCGCCCCAGCAAGTTCAGCCCGAGAGCAGACCGCAAGATGCTGAAATAAGTCTCTAAGAAACCCAGGATGTCATCACGGGACCTACAGGTAGCTCTTGCTGTTGTGAAAATCAACCAAATCCACAACTCGTCCCATAGATAGGTTTAATCTCAATAATATCTTTACATCATCCTGTAAAATACACCATGCAATATATATATGTCAGGATCAAGGCATCATATGAGAAAGATTGGATATATCAGTCAATGCAAGCAAGCCTAGAATATAAGTGGGTACGTACCATTCAATTCTACATGTCATTGTATAAAGTCGCAGGAGTGGCCTCGAGTCGCGGACGTCCGAGGTCTTATAGACACCGCCCAGCGGTTTAAGTGAGCATCACACCTGGGTTCAACTTTGGTACATTTTCACCACATTCTCCCCGCCGTTAGAACTATGCTGCCACTAGGCAGGAAGCGAGCGCGCGTCAGCATTAATGGGTAGAGGGCACATCAGCATTAATGGGTAGAGGAAGTCATTATATCATTATTGGGGTGTCAAAGAAATATTCCTATTGATTCTTGTCTTTGCGCAATTGTTTTATGTTTCGCACTCTGTCAAAGCATCTTCAGGGCTTCCTGGAAAGCGCTGTATGAAATAAATCCATTATCATTATTACAGGTCAGTCGGTCCATCCGTAGCGGTCAGTGTGGCGAATTACCCTGCCAGCACAGGTTCGGAAACTACCGGGTACGACGTCCCCAAACCCGGAGTCCCCTGCTTCGGAGTAGCCGCTGGAGGCAGGTGTCGGAGGGGCACCTCAGTGCCCTCACCAGTGCCCTCACCGCTTCAGGCAGGGGTGTATTAGGCGAAGGGAGGGACGGCAGATGTTCCCGAGGCGCACTCATAGCCTGGTTAGCAAACATGTCCGATACCGGCAGACAATGAGCCTGTGGGTCACAATAGTCTAGTCTCACAGGCCTATGTGCTGGATAAGGTGTACCTTGGGTGTGCTCGCTGTCAAGGTGTACCTTGTCGATATGCAACTCATTACATAAGGTGTACCTTGCATGTGAGGTGTACCTTGTTGAAGAGCGAATGTCCATTCGTCGCAATGCAACTCATTACAGGCAGATGTGTCGATGTGGAAGATGTGTAAATCAGTAAGCCATGTCCATTCGTCGCAATGCAACACATTACAGGAAGATGTGTCGATGTGGAAGATGTGTAAATCAGTAAGCCTCTTTACAGTAAGCTGTAACAGTAAGTAAGATTACATGACAGGAGGCCATTACAGTGTAAGTCCATTACAGTAAGTCTGTACCGGCCTAGGAGCTGTAACAGTAAGTAAGATTACATGACAGGAGGCCATTACAGTAAGTCCATTACAGTAAGTCTGTACCTGCCATGGCTCCCAAGGTTACATGGTCGATCCACGTTAGATCCATGTCATGGAATTGCCGAGGGAGAGAACCAACGAGAGCCATAACGAGAGTTACTCGATACCCCGGAGTCCCCCTTTTGAAATCACGAGACTCGCGGCAAATTTCTACAAGCAAAACGTTTGCCACGAGTGCCCTCCGAAGGCTGCCCGAACGACCGGCATGGCAGATTACGACGACGCACAAAACGACCGAAATGCGCCTTCCCAGCGAAGCACGCAGAATCTCCGCAATCCCGTCCTGCAGCGCAGCGCTCAGAGGATCGGAGAAGACCGGCTATACCGGCTACCGAGAGAACGTCCCGGATGGATTGTATCCATGGCCCGTCCTATTGACTACCGTCCCGGAGGGATTGTCCCAGATGGATTGAGAAAACGTCGAGATCGAGAAATGGAAAACGTCCCGGATGGATTGGCCATCCATGGCCCGTCCTATCGACATACCGAGAGGATATACCGAGAGGATGGCCCAGATGGATGGATCGACATACCGAGAGGATATACCGAGAGGATGTCCCGGATGGATTGGCCATCCATGGCCCGTCCTATCGACATACCGAGAGGATATACCGAGAGGATGGCCCGGATGGATGGATCGACATACCGAGAGGATATACCGAGAGGATGGCACGGATGGATGGTCCATCATCTCACCCCCTCACTCATCCATCCCCCACCACCCCCGTTGTCAATTTTGAGATAGCAGCCGCGCACCGCGTACCGAAGTCGAGCGACCTTCACAGTCTGGGTCAGAGGGAACGCAAATAGGCAGCGGCCGGGCGAGGCGTCTCGCAGTCTCGAAATGTGTCGTGGAGGCGAGCCAAGAGACCTGTCCTAGAAGCAACAAGCCCAGAGTCAAGGGCGATCCGGCTGGCCGGTGCCCACGTGGCTTGCTCAGGAGACGAGGGAGTCGGGCGCAACGCTCAATGTTACCGTCTCACGGGGTCACCGTGCACTCCCACATGCCCCGTGCCTTATCGATTAACGGCATAAGTCCTCGATGTTGGCTAGTCGCCCTCGAAGGCCGCCACATCATGACACGCACTCTTGGGCAGGGGCGGTCAGATTGAGTATTTCTGCTATCTGTAGAGGTACCCAGGTAGACGAACTCAGGTAAACGTCTCTGATGACGCAAGCGCGGGAAGCAGTTAATGGTGCTGTAGAGCAAACGCGTGATTTAGTCGATGACGTCATCAATTGGTTCGGGCGCGTGCGGGCGGGTTTGACGGCGAGTTCCAGCTGAGCGGTATCCCCAGACGGAGTAAAGTAGCACACCAAAATCTATAGTCTCGCGTCCATTGGGCACCAGCATTCGAGCGGGCTCGAGATTGGTGTACGAAATACGAACCCGGCCGACGAGTGAAATGTATTATCTAGGGCGCACTGCGTACGAGGGAAACCGAAAGTCGAGCTCGGCCCGTTGAACCAGTGCGGCTCGCCGAGTCGAGTGGGCGAGCACGCCGAGTCGAGTGGGCGAGCACGCCGAGTCGAGTGGGCGAGCATGCTTGGCAGCGATAAACTGCACGACCTGAAGTAGCGTCTCGTTTGATAGCTTTCGGGTCAAAGGATCGAATACATATCATGCCCTGAAGTAGCGTCTCGTTTGATAGCTTTCGGGTCAAAGGATCGAATACATATCACGCCCTGAAGTAGCGTCTCGTTTGTTAGCTTTCGGGCCGTGTTTTGTCCGGAGTTTTAGACATAGTTTAGTCATATAGAATACATATGGTATACGATCATCTATCATAAGCATAAGCCCGAGTGCCGTGAAAGGCTATGAAGGTCCCGCTCGACGTCCTTAGAAACTCATCCGTGCTGCGGCGAGTCCTCGAATGGTGCCAAGCGAGCCTCCATTGAGGCGATTCCGGGCAGCGGAGTTCGCCGACCTCGTTGAGTAGCCACATGTAGGTGGGATTCCGGGGAGCCGTGATCAGAATCGCCGGCCTCGCAGAGTGGTGCCCGCAAAGGGCGCAGTGCGCGATTTGCGCGTAGGAGGTGATTCCACCGAGCAGCGATTGGAATCGCCGGCCTCGCAGAGTGGTGCCCGCGATGGGCGCAGCGTGCGGCTTCGCGTAGGAGGTGATTCCACCGAGCAGCATTTGGTCGGGTTGTGCCCGCGATGGGGCAGCGCGCGATTCGCGCGTAGGAGGTGATTCCGACGAGCAGTGATTGGAATCGCCGGCCTCGCAGTGTGTGCCCGCGATGGGTGCAACGTGCGGCGTCGCGTAGGAGGAGGTGATTCCAAGCAGCGATCGGAATCGTAGGCCTCACGGAGTAGTGCAAGCGACGGGTGCAGCGTGCGGCGTCGCGTGGGAGGAGGTGATTCCGAGCAGCGATCGGAATCGTAGGCCTCACAGAGTAGTGCACGCGACGGGTGCAGCGCGCGCGATTCGCACGTGGAGGTGCTTCCGAGCAGCGATCGGTCGGGCACAGAGTAGTGCACGTGACGGGTGCAGTGTGCGGCGTCGCGTAGGAGGAGGTGATTCCGAGCAGCGATCGGAATCGTAGGCCTCACAGAGTAGTGCACGCGACGGGTGCCGCGCACGCGATTCGCGCGTGGAGGTGCTTCCGAGCAGCGATCGGTCGGGTAGGCCGGCCGAGTGCAGCATGACAGTCAAAGGAGTCGTGAACACTCGCGTGGACATCGCATCTCGGGCCGAGGCACGCAAATCAGTTGGTCGGGTAGACCGTCGGCTCCAAGCGGGTCCGTCGTTCCGACGGGGTTTCAGCCGCAGGACGTTGCCCAGTAGCATCGTTCTCCAGGCGTCTTGCCGGAGTCCTTTCGAGGCAGGCCGGCAGCGAGAGTAGTCGGAGCTCCGTAGCTGGAGCTAGCTCGACGGGTCCTCCGCCGGTCATTCTTCTCCGAGGTGGGCCTCGCAGGAGCACGGAGAATGTCGGGAAACGCTCGTCTGAGATCTGCGTTCATCCGGCCATCGCCAGACTCGTGTCCCGCCATTTCCGAAGATATTATTGAGATTAAGTGTTGTGAAAATCAACCAAATCCACAACTCGTCCCATAGATAGGTTTAATCTCAATAATATCTTTACATCATCCTGTAAAATACACCATGCAATATATATATATATGTCAGGATCAAGGCATCATATGAGAAAGATTGGATATATCAGTCAATGCAAGCAAGCCTAGAATATAAGTAGGTACGTACCATTCAATTCTACATGTCATTGTATAAAGTCGCAGGAGTGGCCTCGAGTCGCGGACGTCCGAGGTCTTATAGACACCGCCCAGCGGTTTAAGTGAGCATCACACCTGGGTTCAACTTTGGTACATTTTCACCACACTTGCCACTGTTGATGTCAAAGTGCACGAGTCTACCATTGGAAAGAGGCTGCACAAATTTGATCTACATGGGAGGTGTGCCAGGAGGAAACCTTTTCTGTCCAGAAAGAACATCAGGGCAAAACTAAAGTTTGCCAATGAACACCTTGGTAAAGACCAGCACTTCTGGAACAATGTGCTCTTGGCAGACGAGTCAAAGGTAGAGCTATTTGGCCACAGTACCAGAAGACATGTTTGGCGAAAACCAAAGACAGCATTTGACCACAAGAACCTGATACCAACTGTAAAGCATGGTGGTGGAAATATTATGGTTTGGGGCAGCTTTGCTGCATGAGGGCCTGGGCAGCTCACCATCATAGAATCCACGATGATTTCTTCATTGTACCAGAGGGTGCTTGAGGATAATGTGAGGCCATCTGTCGGAAAGTTCAAGCTCAACCGAAGGTGGACCTTGCAACATGACAATGACCCTAAACATACCAGCAAATCCACCAAGGAATGGCTGAAAATAAAGAAATGGAGGGTTCTGGAATGGCCTAGTCAAAGCCCGGATCTAAATCCCATCGAGATGTTGTGGGGGGATTTGAAACGAGCTGTGCATGCAAGAAACCCCTCAAACATCGCACAGCTGAAAGAATTCTGCATGGAGGAGTGGGCAAAAATTTCTCTCAATCGATGTCAGAGACTGGTCGACAGTTATAAGAAACGCCTACTTGAGGTTGTTTCTGCCAAAGGGGGCAATACCACCTATTAGAGCAAAGGGTGTACTTACTTTTTCCACATGCGAAATTTGCATTTATGTTTATTTACATTATACAATGGACTACAAAATGTAAATGTTTCATGATATTTGTTATATTATATCACCTTTATCTATCAATATTGTTGAAATGAAGATCAAAAAGCTGTATGTTGAAATATGTTGAAAAAGTCCAAACTTTACATGGGGTGTACTTACTTTTTCACGTGACTGTACATACGTCATACATACTGTACGTACACACACACACACACACACACACACACACACACACACACACACACACACACACACACACACACACACACACACTGTACGTACATACACACATACACACACATACTATACATACATGCATACATACACACATGCATACACACATACATACTGTACACACATACATACTGTACATACATACATACATACATACACACATGCATACACAGTACACACACATACATACATACATACATAACATACAAACATACAAACATACATACATACATAACATACATACATACATACATACATGCATGCATACACACACATACATATACATGCAGACATACATACCGTACATGCACACATACATACCGTACATGCACACATACATACCGTACATGCACATATGCATACCGTACATGCACACATACATATATACATACATACAGGTGGAGTATGTATACATACATACACACATACACACATCATTTTTGCTTCCCTTCAGAGCAGAAGATGGTCTGGCACATGTGACACAAGAACAACCTGTGTACATGTTTTATGATGTAGGAGATATAGCAAAGGGTGTAATTTGGCATCAAGGGATATAAAAGAAGACGACAACATCAATTACTACCCGGAGTTTAGGTAGGAATTTGGAAGACCAGGGTGCTCAATGACCTTAACGTCCACCAACGAATGCCAGTGCTGGCAGATGGGACCTCCGGCTTAATGTAAACAATGATGCATCACCCGGCAATGGCATGCAAAACACCAGGATGACAGTTTATAGCCGGATGAGTTTCGAAGTTCAAACCCAGGCTCGAAAGCTCAAAGGCGAATGCCATACCCTCGACTATCCTCCGAGCGCAGGTTTGGCATACCGTAACTTAAGTGGAAATGGACAAATGGTTCTTGTAAGATGAATCCAAGTTTACAAGCTGTTAACAGGTTACACATCATCAATTCGTGTGCAGCCTGTGACTGCTGGTTTGCATCTTTGCTGGGTGAGCAGCTGTGTCGCTGATGCAGTGCCCCTGGCTGCTTCAGTCAGGAATTTGGCCATGGTGCCGGTGAATACGTGAGCATTTTCCTTGATTTTCTATGCAATTCCACACCCCTAGACCAATAAGGGACTTTGGAAAATAATCAATCCACCCTGTAATTCTCGGCGCATCCAGGACCCCTTAACAGCAATGTTCTTCTGGGCATGTTTCCATATGTTCTGCATTTGATTAAAGGATTGTTACCTGAAATGACTCACAAAGGCGATCTCGCGAGATCTTGGAGACGGCGGCAGGGATTTATCGAAGCTCCACACGGTCTCCACGTTTTTCGAAGTTAAGTCTGTTCACAATTGTATTTTGTCGAAACTGTATTTATCTTTCGGTGTGTGAAGTTATTGTGTGCAACTTTGGTTGTTTCTCGGTGTTTATCTTTCATAAATTGATCGTCTGTTTGCCGTGTCGCGAGCAAGGCCTTGTACAGTGTGCACTGTACAACCTTGAGGCTTTGTTTTTCTCTCAGTGGTCCGTCGTTTGTGATCCAATAACTTTCGTTCTCTGTATTCCCAGGCTTTTCACCCATAGCCTACTTCCTTGTGTAAATCTCAACTCAAAAAAAAAAAAAAAAAAAAAACATTTCCTTCTCTGTTCTCATTCGTTTATTCATTCTTATTCGTTCGTTCGTTCTTCGACCACGTGTTTCTCCCCCATTTCCCCAGATAGTTTTCACTCATTAACCTTCAATGTTTACACTTTCCCCTCAAGTTATGTATTCCGTCATATTTTATAACACCTTTTTCTTCTTCTTCTTTAAAAGGCTGCTTTCGACTTGCTCACCAAATCAATTCATCCCAAAAAAAATATCCATCTCCTATAGTGCCTTTGTTCTACATTCCCTAAACTCTCCTGCACTCCATCCTCCATCCAGCGTCCTTAAACGTATTTTTAACTCGAAGGTCACAAGAAACTCATTTTGCAATAAATGTTCGTTTCCCATAAATCGTACACTTTCAAAAATCCAATCTCACCCCTCCCCTCCAAATCTTCCCCATAACCCCTCCCCTCCAAATCTTCCCCATCACCCCTCCCCTCCAAATCTTCCCCATCACCCATCCCTTTCAAATCTCTCCCCTTGCCCCCTCCCTCCTAAACTACCCCCTCACCCCTCCCCGCCAAGACGCCCCCTCGCCCCTCCCCTCCTAGACTCCTGCCTCACCCCTCCCCTCCAAATCTCCCCCATATCCCATCCCTTTCAAATCCCTCCCCTTGTCCCTTCCCTCCCAAACTCCCCCCTCACCCCTCCCCTTCAAATCTCCCCACCCTCATTGCTTCTCAATTTCCCCCCGCTCACTCCCCCTCCTCAAAGCGTCCTCCCCGCTTCTTCCCCCTTCAAACTCTCACCTCCATCTCCCCCAACCTTCTGCCTCGCTCTTCCCCCTCCTCAAATAACACCTCATTGTGGCTCACCCAATCACCATCAAACCTTTTGTCCGCCCCATCCTTCCCTTTCTCCGAGCTATTCTGAAATCTCTGACACACCTTCAACAGCTCTCCCTACCTCTTCCACCTCTTCCACATCTTACCCTACCCCTCCTCCCCCCTGTTCTGTATCTGATGCTCCCCCTTCCTCTTCATTAACGGTATGGACCTCAAACATGCGGGGCCTTCGTTCAAACTTAACCGATCTCTCCATACAGGTTGCTTCTGTCAAACCAGACGTGATCTGCTTAACAGAAACTTTCCTCCTTTATGATGTCTCTGATTCCATAGTATCTCTCCCGGGCTACTCCCTCCTCCGGTATGATAGACCTGAGCCTCGTCCTGGAGGCGGGGTTGCTATCTTTATCAAAAACTCTCTTCCTCACTCGCCCTGCACTGCACTCTCTCCACCTCACCCCCAGGAATACCTCTGGCTACGGCTTCCCCTTCGCTCCCACCTCTTGTTCATATGTGTGTTGTACCGTCCACCAAACAGTGATGACTCCATCTACATCTCGCTGTCTGATGATATGGACCAACTTCTATCGACTCATCCCAACTCTCTCTTCCTCATATGTGGTGATTTCAACTGTCATCATGCCAGTTGGCTGGGTGTGGGTACCTCTCTCACCAGCCATGGCTCCTCAGCAAAGGACTTCTGCGACTCACTGGGACTGACACAATCTGTCAATTTCCCGACCCGGATCTCAGTCAACGGAACATCTTCTCTTCTGGACTTGGTTATGACTAACTTCCCTGAAAATGTCTGCTGCTCTTCTTCTGCTCCGATCGGAACATCTGATCATGTCCTTGTTAAAGTGGACATCTCTCTGACCATCCTCAGGGAGCCTGCTCAGCGTCGACGAGTCTGGCATTTCACTCAGGCCAACTGGCACGGTCTTCAAGCAGCCATCAATCATCTGGACTGGTCTCCCATCTCTACCACCTCTGACATCAACTCATCCTGGGAATTCTTCCAAAGTAAATTGCTCTCTCTCATGCACAGATTTATCCCATCTCGTCTTCAGTTGTCATACCCTTCCTCCCGTCCATGGTACACGGAATCTTGTGGTGAGGCTGTTGCCCAGAAACAACTTGCCTTCGTCTCCTGGAAAGCAAATCCAACGGAAGGAAATCTCATTTCCTTTCACAAAGCCCGAAACAAGTGTGTGTCCACCCTCAGGAGAGCCAGGAAACAATATCTCTCCGTTCTCAAGACCGAACTCTCTTATCTGTCTCCCTCTTCCAAATCCTGGTGGCGTCTGGTCAAATCCGTTTCTGGTGTTTGTTCCCCCTCCATCCCCTCCCTTACCTCAAACGGCTACACAGCTGACTCCGCACGTGAAAAAGCTGAATGCCTCAACTCTGTGTTTGCCTCTAAATCTTGTGTCAAACCCATCCCTCTCTGTACCCACCATACCCAGTCGTACCCTGCTGCTCCTGGACTCCGTGTCCTTTCCTCCTGACAAGGTGGAAAAGTTTCTGTCAACCCTCGACTCTGATTCTGCAACTGGACCCGACGGCATCAGCCCACGGGTCCTAAAATCCTGCTCTGCTGCTCTATCTCACCCTCTCTCTGTTCTCTTCACCCTCTCTTTTGCTCAAGGTCAACTGCCATCTGTTTGGAAATCAGCCAACATCACCGCTTTGCACAAAAAAGGTGCAAAAACAGATCCTAGCAACTACAGACCAATCAGCCTTCTCCCAATTATCAGCAAAGTCATGGAATCCATCATTGCTTCTGATATGAAATCTTTCCTCTTCTCCAATGGCTTGATCTCTGATCATCAATTTGGTTTCAGACCAGGTCACTCTACTCTGGACATGCTGCTTCTGCTGTCTCAACAATGGATGGAGGTCCTCAATGCCAAACAGGAAATTAGAGCTGTCTCCCTCGACATATCACGTGCCTTCGACACGGTCTGGCACCCCGCTCTGCTCACCAAACTCTCCTCCTTTGGTATCCATGGAAATCTCCACGCATGGCTGGCGGACTTCCTCTCTAGTCGTCGTCAACGTGTGGCCCTGAATGGGTTTCTCTCATCTCCTCTTCCTGTTCAGGCTGGAGTTCCCCAAGGCAGTGTTCTGGGCCCCGTGCTTTTTCTGGTCTTCATCAATGATCTCTCTGACTCTCTCGAAAATCCTCTCTATCTCTTTGCTGATGACTCCACTCTCTGCCGCTCCATTCCTCTTCCCTCAGATCGGCAGTCTGCTGCCTCCTCACTCTCTGAAGACCTGGACAAAATCACAGACTGGTCAAACAAGTGGAACATGTCTTTCAATCCTGACAAATCTCACACTCTTACTATGTCTCTCCGAAAAGATCGACTGGACAACCCTCCCATCTACTTTCTCAACAATCCTCTCCAAGAAGTTCTGTCGCTCAAGATTTTGGGTCTCACTATCTGCCATGATCTTTCTTGGGAAAACCACATTTCCAAGCTGGCCTCCAAAGCCAGTCGCCGACTGGGCATCCTCCGTCGTGCGAAGTCCTTCCTCGGCACACCTGAGCTCCTCACCACATACAAGGCTTTCATCCGCAGCTCAATGGAATACTGTTCTCCCCTATGGGCCGGTGCTCCTGCCTCACACCTAGCTCGGCTTCACGCTGTTGAAACCAAAGCTTTCAGAATTATTGGAATCTCCCGCGATGAAGCTATCTCTGAGGGCCTTTCACTCACTCACCGCAGGCAGGTAGGTGGTCTTTCTGTCTTCTACCGACTCCTCTCCGGCCTTGCACCCCCAGCTCTCTCTGTGCTCTGTCCCCCAAATATTCCTACAGGTCGCACAAGATCTGCCAGCAACCCTCTGATGGTTAAACTGCCGAAATCTCGGCTCTCCGCTCACCTTCACTCTTTCATTCCTCTTTTCTCCCGCCTCTGGAACAAACTCCCTCACTCCCTTCAATCCCACTCCTCCCTCCAGGTCTTTAAAACAGCTGTTCACCACCATCTCTTATCTTCCCCCATCCAAAACCTTGATCTTTTCTACCCCCGCTAATTCACCCCAGATCCACCTTGTTTGAAATTCCAACTTCTTTCCTGGAAGTCCTGGCAGTGTCCATATGTTTTATACCTCTCCCACTGCCCCCTTCCCACGCCCCCCCCCCAAAGCCCTCGCCCTCTCTCAGATCTCTCGATGTCTCCATGTCTCTCGGTCCCTGCTCTCAAATGTTGTGTTTGTGTCCTTCCCCCTCTCTCCCCATCTTGTCTACCGCTCCCTATGTTATATGTTTTATGTGTCGGTTTGTCTTTCTGTGTGATTAATGTTCGCTCTTTCACGAGCCTCGATATTGTATACAAAAAAAAAAAAAAAAAAAAAAAAAAAAAAAAGCTTCTAAATAATCTGAAAATACTTAGAAAAGTACCTGAGACAACAAAAGAGTTGGATAACTTTGGCTAAAAAGCTGAGAACTTGCAGCTTCAATTCGCCCAAAAAGCTGATATCTTGAAGCTTTCCGTAGTGCAATATCCCCGATGACGGCCATTGCAAGGACCCGTGCCCATCTACGAAGAATCGTATTGGGACGCACATGACATGAAAATACACAAATCTTGTGCCAGCTATATTTACGTTTGAGTGAGATATATCACGCACACTTCCCTGAAGGAGACACCATATCTGGGTTGGGTGCTTCTTAACAGCGATGGGAAGAACATATTTGGAGCTTGTGAATGTACATAGTAAGTTTAAAATCAATCTTTAAAATGATGATCTATACCAGGGGTCGGCAACCTTTTTGACATGAAGTGCCAGTTTGAAATGTTCTTGTTAATTAGTGTGCCATATCAACATTAAGTTTAACATTAAGTTTAATTTTGACACCACATCAAAAAAATATTTCCAACAGACATGGAATTTTATTCCATCCATATCGGCTACATGCATAGCAACAACATTTTAAAGAAACATTTACCGAACATCTACCGAACCTGAACCGCTTCACTGCAATTCCTGTGGGAAATGTGAGCGGGAGGCCGTACCGTCAATCAAACTAAACAAGCATTCTGAGTATTGCACTGCAATACATGTCCCCTACCGGCATTGGTAGCACTGTCATAGAAGACTGCATTATGACTCACCGCACTCCAAATTATAGTCCGGAAAACTGTTGAGGAAATTCCCAAAGTTCAAAGTGCCATAACTTTGTCAAAAATGATCGAAACGTCGTGAAGTTGGAACTTGATCTGTAACTTGTCATGACGAAACCATGTACCAAGTTTGAAATCATTAGCATTAAGAGTTTAGAAAAAAAAGTCCAGAAAGCTGTTCTTTGCGTGACGGACTGACGGATCGACAGACTGACAGACGGGGGGATGGAGTGCAAACCGATAGTCCCCTACGGTGTACACCGGTAGGGGACTAATAAGACAGGCCGCGTGTTACGAGAAAAACTACTACCCCCATTTTCCTTACTACCACCTCATAAAAAACTCAAAATAATGACGAGATCAATATTAAAACGCAGAAGGCAGCCTGAATGATAACAAAGAGTGGAGATGCAACCGCTGACCACCGGATGTTAACAGCACAGCCGCTCTTACAGCACCTCAGGTTGCCGCGAACGGCATATCAGAAGGCACCAAGCCTGCATCTCCTGTTTTATATCTGCGATTATTATACAATTCAGAATAATGATGATTAATAATATTAAAACTCAGAAACCAGTCCAAATAATAATAATGAGTGGAGATGCAGCCTCGGACCATCTGCTGTGAACAACACCACTGTTCTTACAGCACATCCGGTTGCCGCGAATATTGTGTTTGAATGCGCCAGGCCGGCATCTCATGTTGTGCATCTTTGATTATTATTCCAGTAATAGAATTTGGAATTGGAATGGTGACTCTGCTCTGATCCATCTACCTCATCACCCTGCACA
Organism: Myxine glutinosa; assembly: GCF_964187855.1. Classification (NCBI taxonomy): domain Eukaryota; kingdom Metazoa; phylum Chordata; class Myxini; order Myxiniformes; family Myxinidae; genus Myxine; species Myxine glutinosa. The sequence goes on from NC_136261.1 coordinate 179,169,330, forward strand.
ATCACACCGGGATACTGTTATAGTGCAACACGCACAACAGCCAATGGCTGTTCAATAGGTGATTTGGCATGCAGCGGAGAGGGCACTGCTTTCGCCAGTGCGCCAATGACTACGCTGCCGCGTGCCAATGGTGGCACGCGTGCCTAAGGTTGCCGACCCCTGAATTCTATACAATAATAGAAGGTAAGGGGTGTTAGTCAGTTAGTGTGTGTGTCTCCTCCATAACTCCAAAACCATGAAACCTAGTGGCCCCAGTCTTTGCATGCAGTCTAAGAGAACTCCAAGGGAGAGCATGAATGCAAACTATGTGTTAGGGTGTTTTTCAACCCCATTTTTGAAGATAATTTAGGGGATGCTCATCACAAAAATAACAAAATAAGCCTTACCAAATGGCAGTGCGCCATCTTGGTCAGAACTTTGTCAAATCCCTGGGTTCTTAAGCCGCCAGTTTGTTTCAGCTTATTCAAACGTGCCTTGCCATGGCAACACGATCTATTCTCACAGACTAATCAAAGTGTAACATCGAAATCTGGGTTCGGGTTTGGGGATCGGAATTCAAAGACTAATTAAGTGCCAAAATCTGGAGTGAAATCTGTAAATCATACTAAAATATGCAGTTTGGTGTCTGTCTGTCTGACCGCAATACATTCGGTCGTTACTTAGCCAATCAACCAAACATGACAGTGGACTGATGAAGCTTAGTGAATTTCTTATTGAAGAGATTTATCAAGACGAGGATCAAGAAGACATCACGGCAGTTTCCAATGTTTTATTCATTCATCGTGGGAGATACCCAATTCTACACACTGAACATTTAGACTTCTACACACTGAAAAGCACAGAATGACGCGTCTGCCATTCACACAAGGGATTCTCTCCCCAAGCTTTGCACGATGTCCGTTCTATAGGCCCAGTCTCCTTTGATCGTGTTCAGTTGGAATTTCGGGGTCACTACAAAAGCTTGGCCAGGTCAATATTCTTGGCGCCAGGAGCATCTGCTTTCCATCATGAAGCACTCTAAGAGGTTTACCCAAGATCGCAATCCCAGCAAAAGGAGAAAAGGTCTTTGTTTGAGCCACAAATTCTAACGTCCTCTGACCTGATCCATCTGAAATAATAATTAACTCTTGTCCCCAGCCCCATGCTGTGTCAACATTCTGCCATTTTACACATCCACAGAGGTTACAAGGTTATTCCAAACATAGGAATCTCTGTTCTGTGCCATATGCAATCTTCCCTGCTACCTGAATGCTTCCAGAATACATTTAGTTCTTAAATCAAATACAATTTAACTGTTTGGCAATAACTCGCCTATTACATGTCCTTTATAATACCACAATCCCTCATTTTTTATTTATGTTTATATTAAACAATTAATCTAAACACGAATTGCAAAATACTCAAATTACAAAATTTTGTAATCCAATTTTCAATACCTAAGGCATACACCGTCATCCTGGAAGAATCTGATAATAAAAACATTTCTTTGTTCGTCGACTCTTTCCATGTTGATAGTTCAGTTCATTTCATTTGCATCATAAATGTCTCTGCAAACAAGCTTCACCTTTTACCATTGCACAACAATTTTCAGCTCACCATAAACATTTTCACAGTTATTTCTTTTCATTCATTTCACCATTTTCTAAATAATACTGTCCGCATTATTCCATATAAAACATCTGCAATATTTGGCAATTATACTTCCAAAATGCGTTTTGCTGCAGAATAAATGTTGAACTTCTGTTTGAAAGAAGAGGCTGATCACTTGTGTTTGAAAATCAAGTATGAAACATTTTCTTCTGGTGTCCTCATAGCACCTACACTATTTCGCATATGGTTTCCGCTGTCGTGTTAGCTGGGCGGGATCATAAACTGACCCTGCTCTGCATGTAGCATCCTTGCCACTCTTGCCGTGAGCCATAGTAGTTCTTGAACAAGGCCTTTGTCCAGTTGTAGTCGACTTGCCTCCTCACTCATCATGAGCGTGGAGCAAGTGTTGATGTGATGCTGGTTGACCGGCAAGATGTTGAACAGAGATGACCGATGCATCCACAGCGATGTTAGGACCATCGTGTTCAGGTTATGCATGGCCCATGCCAAGGGCAACCAGCAGCGTCATGGGGGCCCATTGTAGAGGAAGAAGTAGAGCCGTTCACTTACACCTCCACGCTGGTTCCCCGGAAGTTGGTGGAGCAATGACATCAAGTCACCGCGTCCAGTAGAAGTTGCAGGTAAGATGTTGTCGTCCCACAATTGCTGACGTCATGAATGTTCCAGACACTTGAACAGAAGTAAGTGATCGCCTTTCTTCCATGCATTGCAATGTGATCCAGGCAAATGGTCACATGAAGTTTCCTTGGTGAAGTTAAGCATCCGTTTCCAATCTTGCAAAGGAAAATGCCATTATCATTCTTTGAGAAGGAGGGTGTATGCCAAGATTAATTTCATTTTTAGCCACAAATTTTCTTTTACGGACTTCTTCCCAAAGCCGTCATCACTCCATTTGAGATGTGATCTGGTCTTATCCTTTACTCAGCCACATCTGAATCTGGTTTCAACACACTCTGGATAAGGTAGGGTACCTCTTGACATGAAAGTACCATGTTTTTTTGTTTTTTAACTAATCATGTATATCTTATAACAGCTTCATATTTAACAATTTGCTGTTTTCCTCAAAACATTCAAAAGGTTATATTCATTTATATGCTTCACACGGATAATATCCAAATCACATGTGTATTTTCACTACTAAACTAGGAATAGCATTTAAAGTTGCTTTCCAGTTAACATAGTTTGAAAAAAATTAAATCATGCAGTTTTTGTAATACTACTCAAAGAAAAATAAATTCATTACTAATGAGTACATATGATTAAAATCACAAACAGGAATATCTAATTCCCAACAGACTGCAAACAAACAAACTATGCATAATGCATTCATAATTATCATAGATTCCCCACTTTTTTTTTTTTTTTTACATGAGGAATTAGTTCTATTGTGTCTACTACTAGTATGTGATCTTCAAATGGTGCCTTAGATCACATTAATTTCATAGTTTGTAACTTGTAGTGATATGAATTCACTAATCTTACAACCAGCACAATTCATAACATTTCTTTTATGTCCTTATCTTGACTCTACTCTATTCATTGTTTGATTCAATCTTTTTATTTCTTTATCCAAATTACCAAAAGGATCGTCCTCATCTTAATCCACATATAGTTCTGTTCTCATCACCATGTCATGATTAATGAATTTGTTCCAACACACTGTAACCAAGGCTTTTAACCGAGCCTCCACCAAAACTATTCCCAATCACAATTATTTCTTATGCTTTAAATAGTCAACGTCTTCACCGTGTCAGCTCTTAAATTAACACCAAATAGGTCGATTATATTCGAAATATTTGACAATGCGCCAAATTTGGACAATAGACCACCAGGTAACGTTACGCAGACGTTCACAATACGTTGCGCTCCGCTACTAGCAGACAACGTTATACAGACGTTTTACAATGGACGCTGCGCTTTGCAACCAACAGATAACGTTATGTAGACGTTTTAATGAACAATTTTTTTCTCTCCTTACACGTGAACCACTATTAAACGAGATACATCCAGATCTTATTTATATCGATGTTAATCCACCAAAATGGCATAAGCATGCTTGTGGTGCACACACCAGTCTGCTATATGACATTTTGTGTAAAGGTTTTCATTATTATGATTATTATTTTTTACACTCCACAATCGGTTAACCATATAACAATACACTTTTTTAAATACCAAGACAAAGAACAAATACCATACCAAGGAAACAGACTGACCAGCTTTTAAATCACCTAATCACCCCAGCGTCTACCAAGTAAGTGTATTTTTAGGACCTCACCGTAAACATTCTTACAGGATATCAACTATTTGTACACAATTTTCGGGACAGCTCAAAAGCTTTAGGCAAAATATTAGAAGGTCGTCTATATCATTTACAATACCTCACCCAATCTAAATGTACACCTCATCCAACACCTCATCTAAAATACAACATTACTTTTGTGCCGGCCAACCAATATTGTCATCTTGGAACAGAGATGTGTGTAATAATATTACACACAAAATCAAGTTCAGTGGATCTCCGTTTTTCATTACACGTCACCTTTCTGAAACTCTAGGGCTTTTATGGGATACCCACCGACCACATCATAAATTATTTCAGGATTTTATAGGATTAATCCACCAACCATATATATTTTTCCCATTTTTAATTTTTTTTTATTTGATGCATCCATTCATATATCATACCTTACGTCCCAACACACATGACACACAATGAATGAATAAATCTCGCGATTCTATTTGCGTACCCATTCCAAGATTGGCAGAATACAGCAAAACATCGTGATCAACAGGTAGACCCTCCATCTGCTAACCTTGATAAGTCACCTGGGCGAGTTTTGAGCTGTCCGTCAATCTCTTCCAGCATTGCAACCCGTACGGAGCCACCAACTGATGAAGCTTAGTGAACTTCTTATTGAAGAGATTTCTCAAGACGAGGATCAAGAAGACGTCACGGCAGTTTCCAATGTTTTATTCATTCATCGTGGGAGATACCCAATTCTACACACTGAACATTTAGACTTCTACACACTGAAAAGCACAGAACAACGCGTCTTCCATTCACACAAGGGATTCTCTCCCCAAGCTTTGCACGATGTTCGTTATATAGGCCCCGTCTCCTTTGATCTTGTTCAGTTGGAATTTCGGGGTCACTACAAAAGCTTGGCCAGGTCAATATTCTTGGCACCAGGAGCATCTGCTTCCCATCATGAAGCACTCTAAGAGGTTTACCCAAGATCGCAATCCCAGCAAAAGGAGAAAAGGTCTTTGTTTGAGCCACAAATGTCAACATCCTCTGACCTGATCCATCTGAAATAATTAACTCTTGTCCCCAGCCCCATGCTGTGTCAACATTCTGCCCTTTTACACATCCACAGAGGTTACAAGGTTATTCCAAACATAGGAATCTCTGTTCTGTGCCATATGCAGTCTTCCCTGCTACCTGAATGCTTCCAGAATACATTTAGTTTTTAAATCAAATACAATTTAACTGTTTGGCAATAACTCGCCTATAACATGTCCTTTATAATTCCACAGGACTAAGGGTCACATGACGGAGGTTGTGGCAATTTAATATCCCTCCTCTCCCCAAGAGTGACTTACACCTTGGACGAACTCCATGTTGAGGTGTGTAACCGTATTTAGATAGCTTACCGTGGCCATTTTTCCAAAGCAGCTTCTAATAACAAAAGTAACAACAACACAAGATATAATAGTGTGGCGGCAACGATAGCTCGCTGGCACGGTGACATCATTCCGCGCACCAAGAGGGTGTCGGCCACGCCCGAGGGGTAGGCGTGGCCTCGGGATATACACGGGGCACGCAGCCCCGAGCACTTCAGTGCTATAGTTGAGCTTTGGAATAAAGACTCTTTTTGGTTACCCACGTTGTTGCTTATCTTCTTGCCAAACAAGTCGTGCGCATAGCACCGCACTTCACTGGTGACCTCGACGCTGGTTCAGCCGCCGCTGACCAACAGAACGCGCCATGTCAAACAACGCGGTAGCGGTGAAGCTCCCTGAGTTTTGGGAAGCTCAGGCCGAGGTATGGTTCGTGCAGGCCGAGGCACAGTTCCAACTTCGAGGCGTAACGGCGGATGAGATGCGTTATTACCATGTCATCGCCGCCCTCGGGCCCAGCACAGCCGCCCGAGTCGTGTCCGTCCTGCGGAACCCACCGGCCGACCACAGGTACGAGGCGCTCAAGCGTCTCCTCATCGCCACGTTCGGCCTCACGGAGTGCGAACGGGCCGACCGCCTCCTGGACCTTCCCGAACTCGGCGACAAATGACCATCGGTCCGGATGAACTACATGATGTCGCTGCTGGGTGACAAAGCCCCGGATTTTTTATTCCGGGCGCTCTTTCTACGCCAGCTACCGGCACAGGTATGCCTCGCGTTGGCCGGTTCCAAAATAAAGGAACCCCGCGCTCTGGCCGTCGAGGCCGACAGGTTTTTCGCGGCTTGTGACATGCGGGCGAGAGTCGGTGCGGCCGTCGCGGATCCCAAGGCTGATGCTGCTGCACACCTCGTGGATCCCGAGGCTGATGCCGATGCACACCTCGTGGCCGCCGCCACGCCCCGCCCACCACCACCGCGAAAGCTGCAGCCTCCGCCTCCGCCGCAAACCTGCTGCCGTTTCCACGCCAGGTTTGGCCACAAGGCTAGGAATTGTTGCCCGCTGTGCTCGTTTGGCAAGTCGGGAAACGCCCGGGCCGGCGCTCGGTCGCGGCTTTGAGCGTCGGCCTTTCCGGCAGCCTCCTTTTTGTCACGGACACCTTGTCCGGGCATCGCTTCCTCTGCGACACAGGCGCACAGGTGAGCATTATCACTGCCTCCACGTCCGACAAGCGAACCGCGGGCCGGGGCCCCGCATTGCTTGCAGCCAACGGTACACCCATACGCACATTTGGGAAGCGCTGCCTCTCCCTGCGGTTCGGAGGGCAACGCTTTCAATGGACGTTCGTAACCGCCAGCGTGCCCATGGCATTGCTCGGTGCGGACTTCCTATGTGCAAATGGGTTGTTGGTGGACGTGAAGAACAGACGCCTCGTCCAGGCCGAAACGTTCAGCTCGCTTGCTTGCGCGCTGAGCAGTTCGTTAGGCAGCTCCCTGAGCGGCTCACCGAGCAGCTTGCCAAGTGGCTTGCTGAGCGGTTCGGTCCCGGCGAGGTTGGTCTGTACGCTTCCAGCAGCGGACGAGATCACCCGCCTCCTCGCCAGCTTCCCGGCCCTCACGTGGCCCACCTTCTCGGCGGTGGCCGTCAAGCACGGGGTGGAACATCACATCCCCACCGTCGGGCCACCGGTCTACGCCCGGGCACGCCGCGTTGAGCCGACAAAGCTCGCGGTGGCGAAGGCGGAGTTCGCTACGCTGGAGCGGCTGGGCATCGTACGGCGCTCCAAGAGCGTTTGGGCGTAGCCACTGCACATCGTGCCGAAGCCCGGCGGGGGATGGCGGCCGTGCGGAGACTACCGCCGCCTCAACGATGCCACCACCCCCGACCGCTACCCGGTCCCTCACATTCAGGACTTTTCCGCCCGGTTGGCGAAAATGTCCTTCTTTTCTAAGGTGGACCTCATCCACGGATACCACCAGGTCCCCGTCAGGCCGGAGGACATACCAAAGACGGCCGTCATTACACCATTCATCCTCTTCGAGTTTCTTCGGATGCCCTTCGGGTTGAAGAATGCGGCTCAGGCGTTCCAACGGTTGATGGACAGCATCTTGCGCGACTTGGATTGTGTTTACGTCTACCTGGACGACATCCTCGTCGCAAGCGCGTCCCGCGAAGAGGACCTCCGCCACCTCCGCACGCTCTTCGAACGCCTGGGCCAGCATGGCCTGATCGTAAACCCCGCCAAGTGCCAGTTCGGCATCGCCGAAATCGACTTTTTGGGGCACCGCGTCACCAGGCACGGGACCACCCCCTTACCGGCAAAGGTGGAGGCGGTCAAGGGGTTTCCGCGCCCCCGCACAATCAGGGGGCTCCAGGAGTTCCTGGGCATGGTGAACTTTTACCACCGTTTCCTGCCCCGCGTCGCCCAGCTCCTGCGCCCCCTGCACGAGGCCCTCCGGGGGCAGCCGGGCAAAGGTGACGTTGTTTGGACCGAGCAGATGGACACGGCGTTTGTGGGCATGAAGCTCACCTTGGCTAACGCCACCATGCTCGCGCACCGGTCGCTCGATGCACCGATCGCCCTCACCACCGACGCGTCAGACTATGCGGTGGGCGCGGTGCACGAGCAATGGGTGCGTGGCGCTTCGCAACCGCTGGCGTTTTTCAGCCGGCAGCTTCGCACGAACGCCGGTACAGCACCTTCGACCGCGAGTTGCTTGGGCTCCACCTGGCGGTCCGGCACTTCCGCCATCTGCTCGAGGGCCGTTCGCTCACGGCCTTCGTCGACCACAAGCCCCTGATCTTCGGGATAGCCAAGGTCGCCGAGCCATGGTCGGCCCGGCAGCAGTGTCACCTCTCAGCCGTGTCCGAGTACACGACGGACATATGGCACGTCGCGGGAAAGGACAACCCGGTGGCGGATTGCCTTTCCCGGTCCGTCGCCCACGCCGTCCACCTCGGGATCGACTATGCCCGGATGGCGGCGGACCAGACCGCCGACCGCAACATCCAGGCCTTGCGGACCGCCTTCACGGGCCTCCGTGTCACCGAGCTGACGTTCGACGGCGCGGGCACGGCCCTCTTGTGCAACGTCTCCCTCGGGCGGCCTCGCCCCATCGTGCCCGCGGGCTGGCAGCGCCGGGTTTTTGACGCCATCCTCGGCCTGTCCCACCCGGGCACGAAGGCCTCCCAGAGGCTGGTCGCCGACAAGTTTGTCTGGCATGGCCTCCAGAAGGCCGTCCGCGATTGGACCAGGACGTGCCTCACGTACCAACGCGCGAAGGTGCACCGCCACACCCAGGCCCCGTTGGCCCCGTTCACGGTGCCCGAACGTCGGTTCGACCACGTTCACGTGGACTTGGTGGGACCTCTGCCCCCCTCGCGGGGTTTCACCCACGTCCTCACCATGGTGGACTGCACCACGCGGTGGCCGGAGGTCGTGCCTTTGGCGGCGACGACGGCGGCGGACGTCGAGCAGGCGTTCATCGCCACCTGGGTTGCCCGGTTCGGCGCCCCCTCGGACATCTCGTCCGACCGCGGCCCCCAGTTCACCTCGGAGCTCTGGGGGGCGGTCGCGCGGGGGCTCGGCGTCCAGCTGCACCGCACCACGGCCTACCACCCCCAGGCCAACGGCCTGTGTGAGCGCTTCCACCGCTCCTTGAAGGCCGCGCTCCGGGCCACCCTCCGTGACGGCGGCTGGGGCGACAGGCTCGCCTGGGTCCTGCTGGGCCTCCGGACGACGCCCAAGGACGACCTGCGCGCATCCGCGGCGGAGTTGGTCTTTGGACAACCGCTGCGGGTGCCGGGCGAGTTCCTCCCCGACTCCACGGCACTATGGTCCGCGGCGCAGCAGCGCTCCGCACTGCAGGAGACCGCCCGGAGGTTCGCCCCAGTGCCGACGGCGCACCACAGGTGCCCGCCAACGCACGTCGCCCTGGAGCTTCGCACGGCAGAGTACGTGTTCGTCCGCCACGACGCCCACCGGACACCGCTGCGGCCCCATACGACGGGCCCTTCCGCGTGCTGGAGACCAGGGCGAAACACTTCACCCTCGACATCGGCGGTACTCCTGACCGCGTTTCCGTGGACCGCCTCAAGCCGGCCCACCTCGACGTGGACCACCCCCCGCCAGTGGCTCGGCCCCCGCGTCGGGGCCGCCCCCCGGCGGGCGGACCTCCGGCACCGCCCAGCCCCGCCGGCACGCCCCCCCCCACCCCCGGTCCTGCACCCATCCCAGGTGCCGCCAGGGGCATCCCAGATGACATCCCGGCATCCCAGACGCCGCCAGCCGCCAGAGGGCGCTTCGGCCGGGTCATCCGTTTGCCCTGCAAACTGACCCTTCAGGTGCGCGGGAATTCTGGGGGGGCGCGTGTGGCGGACACGATGGCTCGCTGGCGCGGTGACATCATTCCGCGCACCAATAGGGTGTCGGCCACGCCCGAGGGGTAGGCGTGGCCTCTGGATATACAGGGGGTGCGCAGCCCCGAGCACTTCAGTGCTATAGTTGAGCTTTGGAATAAAGTCTCTTTTTGGTTACCCGTGTTGTTGCTTATCTTCTTGGCAAACAAGTCGTGCGCATAGCACCGCACTTCAATAGCATAATATTAATGTTATTACAAAACAATATTAATACTAATAATATCCCGTCTCACCCAAGGGATTTCCTACTTGGACGAATGCCATGTTAATGTGTATATGTAACTTAACGTGCCGTGTCTTGGAAAACCCTTACAGGAAGTAAAAGATATTATAAACCCCGAACACATTTCATTACCTTTTCAAACAGTCACTACTGCAGGTTAACACGAAACTGAAAGGAAGGAAACCCAGGGTGTGTTCTTCAGATACTAAGCTGCTAGCTAGCGCTTGCCAAGCCAGCCATTCCCAACTGTTTTGTTGGAGTGCTTGCTTGAGTGCTTAAGGGGGCATTATACCATTGAAGGCAAAAAAAACCCATTTTTTTACAAATATACAAATGCATCAATTAAAATGTTTGTTTCCTAGTATTGTATATACTAGGGCATGCCCGTACTATATATATATCTAAAATTATATCCCCCCCCCCCCCTCTATTTACATGAAATGGTTTGGTCCATTCGCAAAGCCAAAGCGAACGGCTTGCGAGTACGGTGACAATCCCCCCCCTCTATTTACATGAAATGGTTTGGTCCAAAGCGAACGGCTTGCGAGTACGGTGACAATCCCCCCCCTCTATTTACATGAAATGGTTTGGTCCAAAGCGAACGGCTTGCGAGTACGGTGACAATCCCCCCCTCTATTTACATGAAATGGTTTGGTCCAAAGCGAACGGCTTGCGGAGTTTGGTAAAGAAATCGCCATAGCTCGGTAACTACTTCTCCGATTAATATGAAACCTTGAAAAGGCACATCCTCGGGTCCCCAGCAATATACCTGGCAAGTTTCAAGTATATCGGACCGGTAGTTGTCGAGAAACAGCGGTCGCATACACACAGACACACACACAGAGATTACTGGAATTATAGATAGACTAGGGCATGCCCGTACTATATATATATCTAAGATTATATCCCCCCCCCCTCTATTTACATGAAATGGTTTGGTCCAAAGCGAACGGCTTGCGAGTACGGTGACAATCCCCCCCCTCTATTTACATGAAATGGTTTGGTCCAAAGCGAACGGCTTGCGAGTACGGTGACAATCCCCCCCCTCTATTTACATGAAATGGTTTGGTCCAAAGCGAACGGCTTGCGAGTACGGTGACAATCCCCCCCCTCTATTTACATGAAATGGTTTGGTCCAAAGCGAACGGCTTGCGGAGTTTGGTAAAGAAATCGCCATAGCGTGCACAAACGCGCAGGAAAGCGAAAGAATCGCAAATTAGTTTTAATTAGTTTTAAAACATAGTTTAACGCCAACATAGTTTGCCAACGTGAAATAAATGAATACGCTCTCAAATGTGCCGTCTGAGGCAGAGTCTGTTCGCCACGTTCGGCACACGTGATAGCTCGCTGCTCTCTGATTGGTTGAATCGTTTTTTGGACATAGCTCGGTAACTACTTGTCCGATTAATTTCAAACCTTGAAAAGGCACATCCTCGGGTCCCCAGCAATATACCTGGCAAGTTGCAAGTATATCGGACCCGTGGTTGTTGAGAAACAGCGGTCACAGACAAACAAACACACACACAGACACACACACACACACACACACACACACACACACACACAGAGATTACTGGAATTATAGATAGACTAGGACGTGCCCGTACATGGGTGCCCGTACGTGCGTGCAAAAAAGCATGCGTGCAAACAACAACAACAACAAAAAACTTTAAAACCACGTGGCAGTAACGACCACAGAACCCCCCCCCCCCCCTCTATTTACATGAAATGGTTTGGTCCATTCGCAACGACCACAGAACCCCCCCCCCCCCCCCCCTCTATTTACATGAAATGGTTTGGTCCAAAGCGAACGGCTTGCGGAGTTTGGTAAAGGATTCGCCATAGCTCGGTAACTACTTCTCCGATTAATATGAAACCTTGAAAAGGCACATCCTCGGGTCCCCAGCAATATACCTGGCAAGTTTCAAGTATATCGGACCGGTAGTTGTCGAGAAACAGCGGTCACAGACAAACACACACACACACAGACACACACACACACACACACACACACACAGAGATTACTGGAATTATAGATAGATAGATGTACCAAGTTTGAACGTAAATGGACTTGTCATAGAGAAGATATAAGCTCCCCATTACACTGAACACAGTAAAAACAACACTGAATCACAGTAATGCACTTTTTGATAAAATGTCTTGATTGAAAATATGCAAAACTATATATGTACATGTTGCTTGATATATGAACATTACATTGGTATACATTACATAGCATTATATTATGCATGGTTACCATGGTAACCAGATGCATACAAATGATGAATTACCACTTTACAGCTTATATCTTCTCTATGACAAGTCCATTTACGTTCAAACTTGGTACATATATACAATACTAGGAAACAAACATTTTAATTGATGCATTTGTATATTTGAAAAAAAATGGGTTTTTTTTGCCTTCAATGGTATAATGCCCCCTTAAGCCGCTTAGCGAGTGCCCTACAATTTCCTTGGTAAAGGAACACACCCCTGTTTCACCATACTCTTATCTTTCCATTTACTTTATTTTTCATTTTGCTTAAATATTTGTAATGACTTTGTTGTTCAACTCTGAGTGTTCAACTCCTTCTTTGATGTTTGTTCCTTTGCATGACAAGACAGTTGACAGCGGTGGGGTGGGAGGGGAAGGAGTGGGTTGGGAGTCCGGGAAGAGGTGGGATGATGGAGGGGAGGGTGTAATTGACTTTTTGTCGTTTTTGAAAATGAAATTACAAATTGACATTCAAGACAATGTTAAGGTGATGAATTAAATGCGTGCTCTGTTGTCTTAGTTAAATATGACAAAAGTTTAAAATGTAACCTTTGCCTGAGAGGCCGATTCACAGCGGGTGCACGTCATGGTGGCACCTGCAGTTCGAATCGCATCGCTCAAGCGAAGCCCATGTTATATTGTTATAATCTCTTATAAAATGGTACATGCTGTTTGAAAATGACGGGTGGTATTGCTATCCTGTTTGAACAGGAAATCTGGAGACACACGGAGACAGTTCCATATTTATCATTAAATTTTACCTTTATTAATTATTTTGTTCTTTTGAACTTGTTTTTAAGTTTGCCAAACCCTCATATCTATGGCGCTGCCTTCCCTTCCCCACCTCTCATGCTGCCTTCCTTCCCCTCCTCTCATACTGCCTTCCCTTCCCCTCCTCTCACGCTGCCTTCCATTCCCCTCATGCTGCCTTCCCCTCCTTTCACTGCTGGCTTCCCGTCCCTTCACGGTGCCTTCGCTTCCCCTTATGCTCACGCTGCCTTCGTGAGCATGAGAGGCCTTCCTCCACCTCCACTGCCTCCCCTCTTGCACCCCCCTCTCTCTCTCTCTCCCTCCCCCTCCACTCTTCTGCTCCACCTTCCTCTACCTGCTGCCCTCCTTTCTCTCCCTTCCCCCTCTACTCGTTCCCTCCACTCGTTCCCTGTCCCTTCCTTTCCTCCTTTCCCCTCCCCTCTCTCCCCCCTCTCTCCCCCCTCTCACACTCCTCCCTTCATCTCCTTCCCAACTCCATCTCCTTCCTCTTCCTTCCCCTTCCGCTCCCCTCCCCCTCCCCTTCCCTTCCCTTCCTCTTCCCCACTCCCCAAGGAAACCCATCACAAGGAAACCCCTCACCAAGCTTCATTCATAGGAAGTTCGGCCTCTAGAAGTGATCCCGGCACAGTGACAATATGCTGACTGTTTATAACTATGCTGGGGACATTAAAGAAATATGACAGCATCTGAAAAGAGCCTTTTCAGTTTTGTGACATTTGGTGAAAATGCTTAGGGCTACGATCCTACTCACAGCAGGGACAACACGCAGGGGTCCACAGTCCACACACACCCCCCTTATCTCCAACGCACAAAAACATGTTCCCCTGAATTGTGAATCAACTTTAATCCTGAAATGTCATTTTGTACCTTTAATTGTGAACATTGCTTATGAACATTTGCATAGCTCTGTTTTATTATCCATAAATGATCGTGTTAAAATCCAGGTGCGGAGCCATGATTTTTGATTGGGGGAGGGAGGGGAGGTGCAAATATTGGCAGCATAGTCTAGATTCTAGAGGTACGCACACTCTACTTTGAGTTTTCTAGCTGGGATTCGAATGTCGGCCTAGCTATAAACTGCCTTCCTGGTGTTTCAGATGTAGGGTGATGCATCAATCTGTGCACCGTCCGTCCATCAAAAGGACGTTAAGCCGGAGGACCGATCTGCCAGCACTGGTCGTTGGTGGCCGCTAAAAATGCCACGATCTCTTTCACCAAGAGTCGGCAAGTTCTTTCTGGCACCCACTACTACTACTACTGCTATTACTACTACTGCTGCTGCTACAACTACTACTACAACTACTGCTACTACTACAACAACTGCTGCTACTACTACTGCTGAAATTACTACTGCCACTACTAATACTGCTACTACTACTGCTGCTATGACTACTATTACTACTACTGCTACTATTAATGCAACTACTTCTACTACTACTCCTATAACTACTACTACTACAACTGCTGTTGCTACTACTACTACTGCTACTTATACTGCTGCTATTACTACTCCTATAACTACTACTACAACTGCTGTTGCTACTACTAATACTGCTACTTCCACTGCTGCATTTACTACTCCTGCTACTACTACTGTTGCTATTACTACTACTACTGCTACTTCTACTGCTGCAATTACTACTCCTGCTACTACTACTACTGCTGCTATTACAACTACTACTGCTACTTCTACTGCTGCAATTACTACTCCTGCTACGACTACTGCAACTACTACTACTACTCCTATAACTACTACTACGACAACTTCTGTTGCTACTACTACTACTGCTACCTCTACTGCTGCAATTACTACTCCTGCTACTACTACTATTACTACTACTGCTACTATTACTGCAACTACTACTACTACTCCTATAACTACTACTACTACTACAACTGCTGTTGCTACTACTACTTCTACTGCTGCAATTACTACTCCTGCTACTACTACTGCTGCTATTACTACTACTACTGCTACTTCTACTGCTGCATTTACTACTCCTGCTACTACTACTGATGCTATTACAACTACTACTGCTACTCCTACTGCTGCAATTACTAATCCTGCTACTACTACTGCTGGTATTACTACTACTACTGCTGCTGCTACTATTACTGCTACTACTACTACTCCTATAACTACTACAACTGCTGTTGCTACTACTAATACTGCTACTTCTACTGCTGCAATTACTACTCCTGCTACTACTACTGCTGCTATTACTACTACTACTACTGCTGCTACTATTAATACTACAACTACTGCTGCTGCTGCTGCTGCTACTATTACTGCTACTACTACTACTACTCCTATAACTACTACAACTGCTGTTGCTACTACTAATACTGCTACTTCTACTGCTGCAATTACTACTCCTGCTACTACTACTGTTGCTATTACTACTACTACTACTACTGCTGCTACTATTAATACTACAACTACTGCTGCTGCTGCTGCTGCTACTATTACTGCTACTACTACTACTACTGCTACTACTAATGTTGCTATTACTACTGCTACTACTAATGCTGCTATTACTACTGCTATTACTAATGCTGCTATTACTGCTGCTACTACTAATGCTGCTATTACTGCTGCTACTACTAATGCTGCTGCCTGCTGCTGCTATTAATGTTACTACTACTACTACTACTACTACTACTACTACAACTGGAATTGTAGACGGTAGCTTGCAAACAAAGCCTCAAGGTCGGTGTACAGAGCGTTTAAAAATAATAATAAATAAAAGGCGCAGGGAGGTGAAATTCGCTGCACGTAATGTGCAACATGCGCAGAGCAAAACGACTGTGCATTTTCATCCCATCCGTGTGATGTCTAATAAATAAAGAAGATATAGCACACCTGACACTAACTAGGCCGAGGCTTCTGCCTTTGGCACACTCACGGGGCTGCACTGTCGAATAAACTGTTCCAACCCGTCATATTTGACGGATGTTTTACTAGTATTTTAGTATTTGTGGTTAAAAACAGTGGATATTAAATGTCCTCCCTGACCTGCAAGCTGCAAAAGGTCGTCCTTGTCACAACCATTCATCTACGTGCGATGGTAGACATGCAGCATTGCAGCATCAACGTTGGTGAGGTGAGATCATCTACTGCACTTTTGTTGATGACTGAACAGACCGAACTAAGCGAACTTGTGTTCCAAAAGTGTCACATCTGAGATTGTCATTTGCTGGTAATGTTGAGTGATCTCTGCTGTGGTCCTGCTTATGGGGCCGAGGTCTTCCATAGAGCTGCTGAAACCACAGCTCATCGTGGTGGTGCTCCGCTAACCACAGCTGATCAGGTCACCATGTTCACTACTGCCATCAGCTACTGTTTCCCACTTGTTATGATCAATGTTGAAGGTTTTCATATCCCTTTTATGAGCATCCCTTTTATGAGCATCCTTAAAGCGGATTTTTGGGCACCCGACTGGTCTTTTGTCTCGGGCTACCTCGCCATATAGCATATCCTTGGGGATGCGGGCATCTTCCATTTTGAGCACATGCCCAAGCCAGCGAAGACTTCTTTGCTTAATAAGTGTTGGGATGCTTGGCATGTTTGCCTCTGAGTGAACCGTTGCCCTGGTTACTTAATGCCCTTCTGTGAGATGTCAAGGATGCGCCGCACACATCGAAGGTGGAAGTTATTGAGCCGTTTTTCTTGTCACCTGTAAGTTGTCCACCTTTTTTTTTTTTTTTTTTTTTTTGTATACAAGATCGAGGCTCGTGAAAGAGCGAACATTAATCACACAGAAAGACAAACCGACACATAAAACATATAACATCGGGAGCGGTAGACAAGATGGGGAGAGAGGGGGAAGGACACAAACACAACATTTGAGAGCAGGGACCGAGAGACATGGAGACATCGAGAGATCTGAGAGAGGGCGAGGGCTTTGGGGGGGGGGGGGGGGCATGGGAAGGGGGCGGTGGGAGAGGTATAAAACATATGGACACTGCCAGGACTTCCAGGAAAGAAGTTGGAATTTCGAACAAGGAGGATCTGGGGTGAATTAGCGGGGGTAGAAAAGATCAAGGTTTTGGATGGGGGAAGATAAGAGATGGTGGTGAACAGCTGTTTTAAAGACCTGGAGGGAGGAGTGGGATTGAAGGGAGTGAGGGAGTTTGTTCCAGAGGCGGGAGAAAAGAGGAATGAAAGAGTGAAGGTGAGCAGAGAGCCGAGATTTCGGCAGTTTAACCATCAGAGGGTTGCTGGCAGATCTTGTGCGACCTGTAGGAATATTTGGGGGACAGAGCACAGAGAGAGCTGGGGGTGCAAGGCCGGAGAGGAGTCGGTAGAAGACAGAAAGACCACCTACCTGCCTGCGGTGAGTGAGTGAAAGGCCCTCAGAGATAGCTTCATCGCGGGAGATTCCAATAATTCTGAAAGCTTTGGTTTCAACAGCGTGAAGCCGAGCTAGGTGTGAGGCAGGAGCACCGGCCCATAGGGGAGAACAGTATTCCATTGAGCTGCGGATGAAAGCCTTGTATGTGGTGAGGAGCTCAGGTGTGCCGAGGAAGGACTTCACACGACGGAGGATGCCCAGTCGGCGACTGGCTTTGGAGGCCAGCTTGGAAATGTGGTTTTCCCAAGAAAGATCATGGCAGATAGTGAGACCCAAAATCTTGAGCGACAGAACTTCTTGGAGAGGATTGTTGAGAAAGTAGATGGGAGGGTTGTCCAGTCGATCTTTTCGGAGAGACATAGTAAGAGTGTGAGATTTGTCAGGATTGAAAGACATGTTCCACTTGTTTGACCAGTCTGTGATTTTGTCCAGGTCTTCAGAGAGTGAGGAGGCAGCAGACTGCCGATCTGAGGGAAGAGGAATGGAGCGGCAGAGAGTGGAGTCATCAGCAAAGAGATAGAGAGGATTTTCGAGAGAGTCAGAGAGATCATTGATGAAGACCAGAAAAAGCACAGGGCCCAGAACACTGCCTTGGGGAACTCCAGCCTGAACAGGAAGAGGAGATGAGAGAAACCCATTCAGGGCCACACGTTGACGACGACTAGAGAGGAAGTCCGCCAGCCATGCGTGGAGATTTCCATGGATACCAAAGGAGGAGAGTTTGGTGAGCAGAGCGGGGTGCCAGACCGTGTCGAAGGCACGTGATATGTCGAGGGAGACAGCTCTAATTTCCTGTTTGGCATTGAGGACCTCCATCCATTGTTGAGACAGCAGAAGCAGCATGTCCAGAGTAGAGTGACCTGGTCTGAAACCAAATTGATGATCAGAGATCAAGCCATTGGAGAAGAGGAAAGATTTCATATCCGAAGCAATGATGGATTCCATGACTTTGCTGATAATTGGGAGAAGGCTGATTGGTCTGTAGTTGCTAGGATCTGTTTTTGCACCTTTTTTGTGCAAAGCGGTGATGTTGGCTGATTTCCAAGCAGATGGCAGTTGACCTTGAGCAAAAGAGAGGGTGAAGAGAACAGAGAGAGGGTGAGATAGAGCAGCAGAGCAGGATTTTAGGACCCGTGGGCTGATGCCGTCGGGTCCAGTTGCAGAATCAGAGTCGAGGGTTGACAGAAACTTTTCCACCTTGTCAGGAGGAAAGGACACGGAGTCCAGGAGCAGCAGGGTATGACTGGGTATGGTGGGTACAGAGAGGGATGGGTTTGGGACACAAGATTTAGAGGCAAACACAGAGTTGAGGCATTCAGCTTTTTCACGTGCGGAGTCAGCTGTGTAGCCGTTTGAGGTAAGGGAGGGGATGGAGGGGGAACAAACACCAGAAACGGATTTGACCAGACGCCACCAGGATTTGGAAGAGGGAGACAGATAAGAGAGTTCGGTCTTGAGAACGGAGAGATATTGTTTCCTGGCTCTCCTGAGGGTGGACACAC
This sequence comes from Myxine glutinosa, assembly GCF_964187855.1. Taxonomy (NCBI): domain Eukaryota; kingdom Metazoa; phylum Chordata; class Myxini; order Myxiniformes; family Myxinidae; genus Myxine; species Myxine glutinosa. The sequence goes on from NC_136261.1 coordinate 179,188,108, forward strand.
ACTTGTTTCGGGCTTTGTGAAAGGAAATGAGATTTCCTTCCGTTGGATTTGCTTTCCAGGAGACGAAGGCAAGTTGTTTCTGGGCAACAGCCTCACCACAAGATTCCGTGTACCATGGACGGGAGGAAGGGTATGACAACTGAAGACGAGATGGGATAAATCTGTGCATGAGAGAGAGCAATTTACTTTGGAAGAATTCCCAGGATGAGTTGATGTCAGAGGTGGTAGAGATGGGAGACCAGTCCAGATGATTGATGGCTGCTTGAAGACCGTGCCAGTTGGCCTGAGTGAAATGCCAGACTCGTCGACGCTGAGCAGGCTCCCTGAGGATGGTCAGATAGATGTCCACTTTAACAAGGACATGATCAGATGATCCGATCGGAGCAGAAGAAGAGCAGCAGACATTTTCAGGGAAGTTAGTCATAACCAAGTCCAGAAGAGAAGATGTTCCGTTGACTGAGATCCGGGTCGGGAAATTGACAGATTGTGTCAGTCCCAGTGAGTCGCAGAAGTCCTTTGCTGAAGAGCCATGGCTGGTGAGAGAGGTACCCACACCCAGCCAACTGGCATGGTGACAATTGAAATCACCACATATGAGGAAGAGAGAGTTGGGATGAGTAGATAGAAGTTGGTCCATATCATCAGACAGCGAGATGTAGATGGAGTCATCACTGTTTGGTGGACGGTACAACACACATATGAACAAGAGGTGGGAGCGAAGGGGAAGCCGTAGCCAGAGGTATTCCTGGGGGTGAGGTGGAGAGAGTGCAGTGCAGGGCGAGTGAGGAAGAGAGTTTTTGATAAAGATAGCAACCCCGCCTCCAGGACGAGGCTCAGGTCTATCATACCGGAGGAGGGAGTAGCCCGGGAGAGATACTATGGAATCAGAGACATCATAAAGGAGGAAAGTTTCTGTTAAGCAGATCACGTCTGGTTTGACAGAAGCAACCTGTATGGAGAGATCAGTTAAGTTTGAACGAAGGCCCCGGATGTTTGAGGTCCATACCGTTAATGAAGAGGAAGGGGGAGCATCAGATACAGAACAGGGGGGAGGAGGGGAAGGGTAAGATGTGGAAGAGGTGGAAGAGATAGGGAGAGCTGTTGAAGGTGTGTCAGAGATTTCAGAATAGCTCGGAGAAAGGGAAGGATGGGGCGGACAAAAGGTTTGATGGTGATTGGGTGAGCCACAATGAGGTGTTATTTGAGGAGGGGGAAGAGCGAGGCAGAAGGTTGGGGGAGATGGAGGTGAGAGTTTGAAGGGGGAAGAAGCGGGGAGGACGCTTTGAGGAGGGGAGTGAGAGGGGGGAAATTGAGAAGCAATGAGGGTGGGGAGATTTGAAGGGGAGGGGTGAGGGGGGAGTTTGGGAGGGAAGGGACAAGGGGAGGGATTTGAAAGGGATGGGATATGGGGGAGATTTGGAGGGGAGGGGTGAGGCAGGAGTCTAGGAGGGGAGGGGCGAGGGGGCGTCTTGGCGGGGAGGGGTGAGGGGGTAGTTTAGGAGGGAGGGGGCAAGGGTGGAGATTTGAAAGGGATGGGTGATGGGGAAGATTTGGAGGGGAGGGGTGATGGGGAAGATTTGGAGGGGAGGGGTTATGGGGAAGATTTGGAGGGGAGGGGTGAGATTGGATTTTTGAAAGTGTACGATTTATGGGAAACGAACATTTATTGCAAAATGAGTTTCTTGTGACCTTCGAGTTAAAAATACGTTTAAGGACGCTGGATGGAGGATGGAGTGCAGGAGAGTTTAGGGAATGTAGAAAAAAGGCACTATAGGAGATGGATATTTTTTTTGGGATGAATTGATTTGGTGAGCAAGTCGAAAGCAGCCTTTTAAAGAAGAAGAAGAAAAAGGTGTTATAAAATATGACGGAATACATAACTTGAGGGGAAAGTGTAAACATTGAAGGTTAATGAGTGAAAACTATCTGGGGAAATGGGGGAGAAACACGTGGTCGAAGAACGAACGAACGAATAAGAATGAATAAACGAATGAGAACAGAGAAGGAAATGTTGTTTTTTTTTTTGTTTTTTTTGAGTTGAGATTTACACAAGGAAGTAGGCTATGGGTGAAAAGCCTGGGAATACAGAGAACGAAAGTTATTGGATCACAAACGACGGACCGCTGAGAGAAAAACAAAGCCTCAAGGTTGTACAGTGCACACTGTACAAGGCCTCAAGACACGACACGGCAAACAGACGATCAATTTATGAAAGATAAACACCGAGAAACAACCAAAGTTGCACACAATAACTTCACACACCGAAAGATAAATACAGTTTCGACAAAATACAATTGTGAACAGACTTAACTTCGAAAAACGTGGAGACCGTGTGGAGCTTCGAAAATCCCTCCCACCGTCTCCGAGATCTCGCGAGATCTCCCGCGAGACCTTACAGCAATATGCCAATAGTGCAGGTCTTGCAGACCACCACCTTAGTCTTAATAGTCGATCAAGTTATTATTTTTCCAAGTTCGTTTCGTTTGTTGGCAAAAAATTAGTAGCTGCCTTTCCAATGCACGTGCAAGAGTTCTTCCTGAAGAGACAAGTTGCTTTTCACCTTTGACTCAAGGTAGCAGAATTTGCTGACTGTTTCCAGTGCAGTGTTAAAGCCTAATCAGGGGCAGAGACACGCACCTTGTCCCATAACTACAGGTTTCTCAACACTGATGCCTGCTAGTGAGGGAGAACATGGTGCAGGCATGGGAGTAACAATTCAGGCACGCTGAAATGGATCCTCCATCTGATGGTGCAGGCATGGGAGAGATGATCCATGAGTGGCTGATGTGGATCCTCTATCTGAAGGTGCAGGCATGGGAGAAACAATTCAGGCATGCTGCGGTGGATCCTCTATCTGATGGTGAAGGCATGGGAGAGATGATCCATGAGTGGCTGAACTGGATCCTCTATCTGATGGTGCAGGCATGGGAGAGACGATCCATGAGCAGCTGATGTGGATCCTCTATCTGATGGTGCAAGCATGGGAGTAACAATTCAGGCACGCTGCAGTGGATCCTCCATCTGATGGTGCAGGCATGGGAGAGACGATCCATGAGTGGCTGAAGTGGATCCTCTATCTGATGGTGCAGGCATGGGAGAGATGATCCATGAGCGGCTGAAGTGGATCCTCTATCTGATGGTGCAGGCATGGGAGAGACGATCCATGAGTGGCTGAATTGGATCCTCTATCTGATGGTGCAGGCATGGGAGAGACGATCCATGTGCGGCTGAAGTGGATCCTCTATCTGATGGTGCAGGCAAGGGAGAGATGATCCATGAGTGGCTGATGTGGATCCTCTATCTGATGGTGCAGGTATGGGAGAGATGATCCATGAGCGGCTGAAGTGGATCCTTTATCTGATGGTGCAGGCATGGGAGTAACAATTCAGGCACGCTGAAATGGATCCTCTTTCTGATGGTGCAGGCATGGTAGTAACAATTCAGGCACGCTGAAATGGATCCTCTATCTGATGGTGCAGGCAAGGGAGAGATAATCCATGAGCAGCTGAAGTGGATGCTCTATCTGATGATGCAGGCATGGGAGAGATGATCCATGAGTGGCTGATGTGCATCCTCTATCTGATGGTGCAGGCATGGGAGAGATTATCCATGAGGGGCTGATGTCCATCCTCTATCTGATGGTGCAGGCATGGGAGAGATGATCCATGAGCGGCTGAAGTGGATCCTCTATCTGATGGTGCAGGCATGGGAGAGATGATCCATGAGCGGCTGAAGTGGATCCTCTATCTGATGGTGCAGGCATGGGAGAGACGATCCATGAGCAGCCGATGTGGATCCTCTATCTGATGGTGCAGGCATGGGAGAGATGATCCATGAGCGGCTGATGTGGATCCTCTATCTGATTGTGCAGGCATGGGAGAGACAATCCATGAGCAGCTGATGTGGATCCACGATCTGATGGTGCAGGCATGGGAGAGACGATCCATGAGCAGCTGATGTGGATCCTCTATCTGATGGTGCAGGCATGGGAGAGATGATCCATGAGCAGCTGAAATTGATCCTCTATCTGATGGTGCAGGCATGGGAGTAACAATTCAGGCACGCTGAAATGGATCCTCTTTCTGATGATGCAGGAATGGGAGAGATGATCCATGAGTGGCTGATGTGCATCCTCTATCTGATGGTGCAGGCATGGGAGAGATTATCCATGATGGGCTGATGTGCATCCTCTATCTGATGGTGCAGGCATGGGAGAGATGATCCATGAGCGGCTGAAGTGGATCCTCTATCTGATGGTGCAGGCATGGGAGAGATGATCCATGAGCGGCTGAAGTGGATCCTCTATCTGATGGTGCAGGCTTGGGAGAGACGATCCATGAGCAGCTGATGTGGATCCTCTATCTGATGGTGCAGGCATGGGAGAGATGATCCATGAGCAGCTGAAGTGGATCCTCTATCTGACGGTGCAGGCATGGGAGAGACGAACAATGAGCAGCTGATGTGGATCCTCTATCTGATGGTGCAGGCATGGGAGAGACGATCCATGAGCTTCTGATGTGGATCCTCTATCTGATGGTGCAGGCATGGGAGAGACGATCCATGAGCAGCTGATGTGGATCCACTATCTGATGGTGCAGGCATGGGAGAGACGATCCATGAGCAGCTGATGTGGATCCTCTATCTGATGGTGAAGGCATGGGAGAGATGATCCATGAGCGGCTGAAGTGGATCCTCTATCTGATGGTGCAGGCATGGGAGAGACGATCCATGAGTAGCTGATGTGGATCTTCCATCTGATGGTGCAGGCATGGGAGTAACAATTCAGGCACGCTGCAGTGGATCCTCTATCTGATGGTGCAGGCATGGGAGAGACGATCCATGAGTGGCTGAATTGGATCCTCTATCTGATGGTGCAGGCATGGGAGAGACGATCCATGTGCGGCTGAAGTGGATCCTCTATCTGATGGTACAGGCATGGGAGACATGATCCATGAGTGGCTGATGTGGATCCTCTATCTGATGGTGCAGGCATGGGAGAGATGATCCATGAGCAGCTGATGTGGATCCTCCATCTGATGGTGCAGGCATGGGAGTAACAATTCAGGCACGCTGCAGTGGATCCTCTATCTGATGGTGCAGGCATGGGAGAGACGATCCATGAGTGGCTGAATTGGATCCTCTATCTGATGGTGCAGGCAAGGGAGAGATGATCCATGAGTGGCTGAAGTGGATCCTCTATCTGATGGTGCAGGCATGGGAGAGATGATCCATGATTGGCTGAAATGGATCCTCTATCTGATGGTGCAGGCATGGGAGAGATGATCCATGAGTGGCTGATGTGGATCCTCTATCTGATGGTGCAGGCAAGGGAGAGATGATCCATGAGTGGCTGAAGTGGATCCTCTATCTGATGGTGCAGGCATGGGAGAGACGATCCATGAGTGGCTGAATTGGATCCTCTATCTGATGGTGCAGGCAAGGGAGAGATGATCCATGAGTGGCTGAAGTGGATCCTCTATCTGATGGTGCAGGCATGGGAGAGATGATCCATGATTGGCTGAAATGGATCCTCTATCTGATGGTGCAGGCATGGGAGAGATGATCCATGAGTGGCTGATGTGGATCCTCTATCTGATGGTGCAGGCATGGGAGAGACGATCCATGAGCAGCTGATGTGGATCCACTATCTGATGGTGCAGGCATGGCAGAGACGATCCATGACCGGCTGAAGTGGATCCTCTATCTGATGGTGCAGGCATGGGAGAGACGATCCATGAGCAGCTGATGTGGATCCTCTATCTGATGGTGCAGGCATGGGAGTAACAATTCAGGCACGCTGAAATGGATCGTCTGTCTGATGGTGCAGGCAAGGGAGAGATGATCCATGAGTGGCTGAAGTGGATCCTCTATCTGATGGTGCAGGCATGGGAGAGATGATCCATGATTGGCTGAAGTGGGTCCTCTATCTGATGATGCAGGCATGGGAGAGATGATCCATGAGTGGCTGATGTGCATCCTCTATCTGATGGTGCAGGCATGGGAGAGATTATCCATGAGCGGCTGATGTGCATCCTCTATCTGATGGTGCAGGCATGGGAGAGATGATTCATGAGCGGCTGATGTGCATCCTCTATCTGATGGTGCAGGCTTGGGAGAGACGATCCATGAGCAGCTGATGTGGATCCTCTATCTGATGGTGCAGGCATGGGAGTAACAATTTAGGCATTCTGCAGTGGATCCTCTATCTGATGATGAAGGCATGGGAGAGATGATCCATGAGTGGCTGAAGTGGATCCTCTATCTGATGGTGCAGGCTTGGGAGAGACGATCCATGAGCAGCTGATGTGGATCCTCTGTCTGATGGTGCAGGCATGGGAGAGATGATCCATGAGCAGCTGAAATGGATCCTCTATCTGATGGTGCAGGCATGGGAGAGACGATCCATGAGCGGCTGATGTGGATCCTCTATCTGATGGTGCAGGCATGGGAGAGACAATCCATGAGCAGCTGATGTGGATCCACGATCTGATGGTGCAGGCATGGGAGAGACGATCCATGAGCAGCTGATGTGGATCCTCTATCTGATGGTGCAGGCATGGGAGTAACAATTCAGGCACGCTGAAATGGATCCTCTGTCTGATGGTGCAGGCAAGGGAGAGATGATCCATGAGTGGCTAAAGTGGCTCCTCTATCTGATGGTGCAGGCATGGGAGAGATGATCCATGATTGGCTGAAGTGGCTCCTCTATCTGATGATGCAGGCATGGGAGAGATGATCCATGAGTGGCTGATGTGCATCCTCTATCTGATGGTGCAGGCATGGGAGAGATTATCCATGAGCGGCTGATGTGCATCCTCTATCTGATGGTGCAGGCATGGGAGAGATGATTCATGAGCGGCTGATGTGCATCCTCTATCTGATGGTGCAGGCATGGGAGTAACAATTCAGGCATTCTGCAGTGGATCCTCGATCTGATGATGAAGGCATGGGAGAGATGATCCATGAGTGGCTGAAGTGGATCCTCTATCTGATGGTGCAGGCTTGGGAGAGACGATCCATGAGCAGCTGATGTGGATCCTCTATCTGATGGTGCAGGCATGGCAGTAACAATTCAGGCATTCTGCAGTGGATCCTCTATCTGATGGTGCAGGCATGGGTGAGACGATCCATGAGTGGCTGAAGTGGATCCTCTATCTGATGGTGCAGGCATGGGAGAGATGATCTATTTCCTCTATCTGATGGTGCAGGCATGGCAGAGATGATCCATTTCCTCTATCTGATGGTGCGGGCATGGGAGAGATGATCCATTTCCTCTATCTGATGGTGCAGGCATGGGAAAGATTAGCCATTTCCTCTATCTGATGGTGCTTTTGTGAGTGGTATTTGCTGCTTCCTGCACTTCTCTACTTGCTGACGTAGGGAGAAGATCACATCTACTGTGGATCTACGTCCTCTATAAAGCCGCACTATGCCTCTGGGTATACAATGTCGGCTCGTAGATGGAGCCTCTTTAAGATGACTCTGACAATGGTTTTCCCTGTGATGCTCAGGAGTGAGATGCCTTGGTAGTTGTTGCAATTTCCCCGATCACCTTAATATACAGCATGTATCGACTGATGATGTTTGCTTCACACATATCCTGTGGGAAGGAGCCATATTTCCAACAGAGGAGAAAATCATAGAGGCTTGCCAGCAGGTAGAGTTTGAAATACTTGAGAAGTACAGCTGAAATCCATGTTTCTCAGGTACTTTCCTACCTACAAGCGAGTCAATGGCCTTTCTAAGCTCGAATAATGAGGTTTTCGCATCGAGCTCATCCATGACGGGTAACTGCAGAAGAGCGTCAAGCACGGGTTGTGAGATATCCTTCTCGTGTGAGGACAGCTCAGAATAGTGCTCTACCCAGCAGACCATTTGCTGGTACCTTCCAGTAAGTACTTTGCCATCTTTGGATTTCAGAGGAGCGACTTTGGTAATAGTAGGACCAAGGGATATTTTGATGCCACCATATATGGCATGAAGGGTTCTGTTGCCCCTGCCAATCTGAATCTTATGACATAAATCGATCCAATGCAGGTTTGCACAACGTCTTGCTATCTCTTGCACAACTGCCTTGGCTAGGTTCAAATTTTGTAGCGTTTTGTAGTTAAGAGTCAAGTTTTGTGCCAGGTAAGCTGCATTCTTTCCTTTTTACCTGCAAAAGGTGACGGGTTGGAAGTTACACAATCTGGAGCCCACTCTGGCATGTAAGGAGAAAGTGAAAGCATTTTAGAGAAAAGCAAGGTTGCGGAGATGTAGAGTGAAAGGAGGAAAAGGAAACGAAGGTGAAAATTGTGAAAGTTTTGATACCCTTCACCACTGTGCCCAAATGTGCCCCCAATATATGTCATTTCACTCTCTTCCAATTACATATCTCTCCTCCCACCCTCCATTCTTCTCCTTACTCGTTCCCACCTCCCTCACTCTCCTTTCTTTTTCCTACCCTCACACCTCCCTTCCTTCTCTCAACTTACCTTTTACCTCCTCAATTTACCGATCCAAACCTAACCCTGTGCATTCCCAGTAAGTCGATGGCCTCCTTCGGATTAATGTCCATCAGATACATCTTGACGTGAATAGCATCAATGACTTCACTGTGCTAACCTAGCTCACAGTAAGGAGCTTAGTCTGACAATTTAGTCTCCTGTCTGACATCAAGGTGCAAGAAGATTAAAGTTTCAGAGCAGAGTTTCATTGGAAGTAGGTCAGGGTATCAGCCCAAAAACATTTTTTTTCAAAGGATAGTGTTTATTTTTACCATCACCAAGTGAGTGCTAACGTGTGACAACTGGCTTGAAGCACCTTTTGAATCGAAGCATACTCTAACTAGAACGGCACTAGGTAGAGTGGATATACCTCTGCCTGGTGAACAGTTTGTTTTGTATCCCACTGATAGGCTGGATCTGGATTCGGACCTGAACCAAAATCTAATCGGCTTGTTCTTGTCACCGAACCAACTCGTCCACCAAGTTTATGCATAACTCGTCCATAACTTTTTTAAATATCATGATATACAGTATATCGCTTTTCGCCCGATCTCTCGATGGTGAAGAATCACTTAAAAAATTAAATAATTCTCATATCCGAATCCATTTTCAGATCTTCACCAAAATCGAATTGATTATCCATTGTCACACACCCAACCTCTCCACCAAGTATCGTCCAAATCCATCCACAACTTTTTGAGATATCCTGCAATGTATCATTTTTGGCCCAATGGTGAAGAATCACTTCAAAAATTCTAGTAGCCGAATCCGGATCTTCACCAAAATCTAATCATTTCGTCCTTGTCACGAGTCAAACTCTGTCAAGTTGGATGGGGAGCGTCGGTGAACAGCAATCTTCAGGTATTTCCACAGATTCTCAATGGGATTCAAGTCTGGGCTTTAGCTGGGCCACTCAAGGACGTTCACGTTCTTGTTCTGAAGCCATTCCAGTGTTGCTTTGGCTGTATAATTGGCGTCATTGTCCTGCTGGAACATAAATGATTGCCCAAGTCCAAGGTCTTTTGCATTATGAAGCAGGTTCTCCTCGCATTTGTCTCCATTCATTGCTCCCTGCTGCACAGCAGAGGTGCAAGGCCACAAGGCTTGTGGTCCTTGAGTGTGAGTGTATCAAGGTGCAGCAAAGGGGTGTGTGGCAGCAAAATGCTGCACAGGTGCAGCAAAAGGATATGGCAGCAAGGTGCTGCACAGGTCGGCTGCACGGATGTAGCAAAGACAAGGCAGCAAGGTGCAGAAGGGATGCTGCACAGGCTGATGGTGCTGCACAGTTCGGCCTCCAAAATGGTCCTGGGGCGGGTGGGAGAGACGAGGCACAACAAGCAAAGCGGAAAGGACGCAATGGCACGTAGAAAAACAAGGTGGTGCGGCGCGAGGTACACGGAAGAGCGAGCAGAGCAGGCTCGTCCCTAACCATCCGTACCCCCCACCGTTGGCTACATTACCCTAGCCCCCCCTTGTATTTACAATCCGTCACTACGTCTTGTCTCCCATATCCCCCTCTAATTCCAAATTCGTCTCCCAATCTCTCACAGGAAGGAAGGGATGGATCAAACACAATGTCACATTACGTCGTGATGCGTCTTACTACTCAATCAGTTTACAGAGCCCTGGTGTGGAGCTTGTCCTCCTTGGTGATTGGCTGTGGATGGTGCGAAGGGATTTCTCTTCCTAACTACTCCAATGACATTACACTTTTAAACGACCCGGGGTCGTATCCTGCCAATCGGCCTCTTTAAACTATGTAGTTCTAAGAACCAGAATTCCCATTGCCTACACTGTGGTGCCCTTTGAATTTGGGTCTCACCCCCCAACGAATTTTCATACTGTGCCCTCGCACAATTTCGGGCTTGGTCGTGTGGCTCCACTAGCAGGTCCAACTACCTGCGCACCTCCGCCACTGAAGCCGCCAGCCGAGCTTACCTACTCCTTGCGACTACCTAACTGGGGAAGGCCCTCCTCTGGCTCTTACCCCTGATGCCCACCTTGGCTTTGGGCAACCCGGGTCCTCTCCTGGGATCCTCAGGCCCCACTCACGACTAACCTAACCGGCTCCCAGAGCCTACCTGCGGCCTCACCTGGCCACCAAACTACCAGTGGCGGTGTGCCCCAATAACCACACGCAATAAGTAAGCCACACGCCCAGCCATTCCACAGACTCATGCACCCTCCAAAGTACTACTTTCTACTACCCACACCACAGGTGTCAATATCCACACAATTTACCTGAGCCCTTTACCTGGCTGGCTTTACACTACCCACCACGGGCTTTCGTGAATGGGTTCCACTCTTCCCTCATTCAATCCTTCGCACCATGCATTCCACACCTTTTATTCCACACCAAGCATTCTACACCATTTATCTCGCACACCATTTATCTCGCACACCACTTTTCTCACACACCTTTTGTGCTCACACACCTCCAACACAATTCCATTTATTTTCCACACACAATTCCTCAAACACGACTACACAATTCCTCAAACATACAGCATCATCTATCTAACTACTTTCCCCTACGACTCGTGCTTCCCTCATCATCCCTTTACACTATGCACTCCCTTTATTAACATCCATCTAAGCTACCTATGTCCCCTCTATAGTACAAGTGTCACTACTTAACTCTCATGTCCCTAAGGTCTTCTAGATCCCTAACATTATCCTAGCCCTCCCTCGGCTCGCTTCGGTGCCCCATTGAGGCAACCATTGCTGGCACCCCCATGTGCCTATCACTGCCATCCCCCTAAACTAATGCTCATGGGCCCCGTCAGTGTGAGGAATGGTCAGACTACCATTCCCCCACGTGGGGTACACTACTCTCACAGTCCGCTGTGCTACGAGCCTCTCCAAGTGGATGTATCTTGTCACGGCCCGACCTCGAAGGGCCGAGTGATCCATGCGGGTGGTTGGTCTCCTGTATGGGATGTCTGTCCGGCATTTTCGATCCAAGGGGGGAGGTATGGATGGGCCGAGGTGCAGGGCTCCATCCCTGTGTGGGGCCTCGCGGTCCCACGCACGATGACCCAACCGGCCATGGTCGGAGCACCGCACGCGGCAAGGTGCGCGGCCCCGAAAACTCCTTCCTCCCCTTGAACCTCGCCAATCGCCTTTGCCGCCACGGCATGGCACCAACCATACAGTGTGGGGGCCGGCACGAATCGTGCATGCCGGTCCCTGCAGCACACCACTCACCGGGGGCTCGCGTCTGCTACCCGTCCCGCAAGGCGCTTCCCCGGTCGGTGTCGATGCTTGAGCCGTGTCCTCACCACTCGCGACCCACTCCGCACTCGCACACCCAGATGCCCCCGTGCCTCTCAGACACTCCGTTACACACCCTTTTTTTACACACTCAGGTGTGCACTTTCCTCCACACCCTCCTTTACCGCACATCCAGGCGCACATGCACCCCCCACACACTTTGTTGTGCATTCTCACTCACACTCCTTTTCCACACCCCCAGGTGCGCACTCTCTCGTTACACACTCCATAACACACTCGGCCGCAGCACACTCTTTTTCTACACTCTCGGGTGTGCACTCTCCCGTTACACCCTCCGTAACACACTCGGCCGTCGCACACTCTCTTTCCACACTCTCGGGTGTGCACTCTCCCGTTACACACTCCGTAACACACTCGGCCGTCACACACTCTTTTTCTGCACACTCTGGCACACACTTTTCTCTCATACACTCACGCTCCACGCATGCCCTCTCATACTCCGTGTCAGTCGCCCTCGTACACTGCACAATGGGCCCTTCGCAAATTGTGCCACGCTCACTCGTACACCGCACAATGGCCCAAACACATTCGCGCCATTTTCGCAACTCATCTCGGGGACCTCCTTCCCTGGCTGCACCTGCAAACTTTTATTGGGGTCGGCAAACACGGCATCACGGTGTAAATACAAACTTTGTGCGGATTCCATCTCTTTCTCCCGCGACTTATACTCTGGCTCTCCCGTCTCTTCAGCCCCAATTGTTTCTTTTTCCTCTGCGATCGCCGGCGCCCATAAAATTTCCTTTTCCAACTCAACCCTCGCCGGCGCCCCCGAAATTTTATTTTCCAATGCGACGATCGCCGGTTTTTCTACACCTCATGTCGCGACTCCCATAGCCCCGGTCAATTTAGCTGTGCTCTGCTTTACCTCGCTCTCCATGCGTTCCCCGCATCACTTCACCCCGTCGCATACCACTGCTACCTTCCCGCTCAACCTGCGTCCAATATCCTCCCCCGCCTTTTTCATGTCCCTTTTTGACTCTGCCATCATTTTTTGCCTGTCACGGGTGGCTTTGTCCCCCATTTCCTTCAATTGACCACCCATTTTGTTTTCCAACCTCTCCATGTTGCACCTTGCTTCGTCCCTCATTTCTTTAATTTTATCCTCTTGGGTGTCCACTTTCCCATTCATTTTATTCATGTTATTATTTAGTCCCCAAATTTCGTCCTTCATTTCCGTTCTTGAATTGTCCCCCTCCAGTTTCATGGATGCCATGAATTGAGTAATGAGTAAGTGCAGGTCCAAACCCGCTGGCACCACGGGCTCGGCTCCCGCCGCCACGTGCGAGGCGCCGCCATTTTCTTGGCCAGCTACCGCACCCTCATCAATTTTCCCTTTGTCTACCAACTCCACCTGTAGGTCCTGGGTCATCAATTATTCTTCTACTAGGGCATGCCCGTACTATGTATAAGCTAGGACGTGCCCGTACGTGGGTGCCCGTTCCTTGCCAAAAAAAAAAAAAAAAAAAAATTTGTGTAGGGGTGTGTGTGTGTAAACATCCTAGGGCGTGCCCGTACGTGGGTGCAAAAAAACATGCGTGCAAACAACAACAACAAAAAAAAACTTTGAAACCACGTGACAGTAACGACCACAGAACCCCCCCCCCCTCTATTTACATGAATGGTTTGGTCCATTCGCAACGACCACAGAACCCCCCCCCTCTATTTACATGCAATGGTTTGGTCCAAAGCGAAAGGCTTGCAGTGTTTGGTAAAGAAATCGCCATAGCTCGGTAACTACTTCTCCGATTAATATGAAACCTTGAAAAGGCACATCCTCGGGTCCCCAGCAATATACCTGGCAAGTTTAAAGTATATCGGACCGGTAGTTGTCGAGAAACAGCGGTCACAGACAAACATACACACATACACACATACACACATACACACATACACACATACAAACACACATACACACAGAGATTAATGGAATTATAGATAGATTCCATCTTCCATTACTCCCACCGGCATTTGACCGACTTGGCCAGCCATGGTACGAATTTAATTTGGTTTTACAACTAAATTTTGTTCACTCGTAATTTCGAGCATGTGAAGCGCACTCTAGTCCAATTATCTCACACTCCCAAACACCAATTTGCTGTAGCCAATTTGTCCCAAAAAAATTTTTAGGGTTCAAATCCCACTCCACTGACACCAAATTGTTGCGGATCTCCCGAAGCCCGTTCCCGTTACAAAGGGGAGATTAAACCCTTCCCCCCCCCCCCCTGGATCTTCGGGTCCGCGAGACCGAATCGCCACTTCCGGGCAAATGTGAAAAAGGGTTTCGGGAAAATTTTGCACGTACCTTTGGTACCCACGCCGCCACGAAAGCGGGGATCGAGCCTCGCACGAGCCACGCTTAATCGAGTACGCCTGAGCGGAATGCGTATCATGTGACTCGTGCTGTTACTTTTATTGGAACCCGATTCGAGCGGTTTTATTCGTACCATGTGAAGCCAATGGATTGAAGAGACAGGATGGTCAAATCAGAGGAAGACCAGAATTTATTTACACTCTGTACAATGATCAGAATGAAAGGAAAGGGACACAGAGCAGAGCTTAATCAGTCTTACTTATTCCCAGACAAATGGGCCCACGCACATACACAGGGAGATGGAGGAAGAAAAGTTCGCGCGCCACGCGCGCTTCGCCATCAGTCGCCTCGGGGCAGCTCGCCCGGCCTGGCTCTCCGATGTTCACGGCACGTATCAGGCGAAGGCAGGCAGGAGGAAATCCTCGCGGCGCATATGTGGCCTGGCGCGGGTCGTCCTTTCGAGCGCGCGATTAATACAGCACAGAGCACGGGGAACGGGGAAAGTTCGTGTACAATGACGCAATTCAATTCGCTTTGCAACTCCACTCACGTTCTCGTCAGCCTTCTGCGTTCTCGTGCCGTCTGTTCTCGTACGATCTCGTGCGCTCTCATATGTTCTCACTGTTCTGGAACTCAGGTGGGGGGCTCGGAGCAGGGTTATATGGCCCCGCCCCGGCCCGACTCGAATGTTCCAAACCCCGCCGCTGGTCGTCGTGGTTAGCCACTCCCCTCGAGCCCTGATTGGCGGCTCGTGCTTACCGACCACTCCTCCTGCCCCGCCTTCCTTCAGCCTCGGTCGACTTGTTCAGGCCTGCCGTGTGGTATTTCAGCGCCAAACCCAAAAGCATCAAAGCAAAGCGCCAAAAGAACACCTAATCTCACTGGCCTACTCAACGCAAAACTAAACACTGGAAAGGACTACGTTCACATTTACTAAGAAATAACTGAACTATCGTGAGGCTTCATGTTGTGGTGTAACTAAGAGGGGAAATTAACCTTTATTTCAAAACCGCAACAATATATATATATATATATATATATATATATATATATATATATATATATATATATATATATATATATATATATATTGTTGCGAATATGGAATTTGGCCTCCATATCCGCTTGTAAATATTCCCCTATTTCCCCAATACTCCCCAACTATCCCCAATCCCCCATTCCCTAGTCCCATTGTCTGTAAACAACACTCTGTAGAACCGACCTTCCCCTTTTTCCCCCATTAAATGTCGTGCCCAGGTCCACCGCATCTCACGTAGACAACTTTCGGACATCTTGCTAGTTATTCTTAGTCTATGTCAGTTAAGGACTCCTTTCCATTAATTCTGACTCTTCGTTGCACCAGAATGTGATTAAATGGCACCAGTAGTGAGTTTAGGACCTTCCCATACCTCCTTCCATCTTCTTCCCCAAACAACAACAACAACAACAACAACTACAGCTACAACAACAACTACAACCACGGCGCGCGGGGGGAGTGTGCGTCCTCCCACCAGCTCGGTTAGCCGCCATGACCATGCGCTCCACGGGGTTACCACGAAGGGGCTGGCTGTCAGCTCCTCGTCAAGGGCGGAGCCTGGTAAACCCCCCGCACGCACCCAATGAGAAGCAACGTGCCGATTCCACGAGGCGGAGCTAACGAGCCGAGGGCGTGTCACTCCCCGCCGGATATACGCAGCGACTTACCGGACGTGACGTCAGATGCGCCCCCAGCTTGAGACGACAAGACGCCACCTCGAGCGCTGTGAAACCTCCTGCATCTACTGGACCGTACAGTACCCTGTCCTTGAGCCAAGAGTGCACCTTGAGCCATCGATACCCACTTTCCTTGCCATCAATCCCCGTGTGAGTCAGCCTTTTGTCCCGTTTATCTGTCGTCTGTTGGGGTTAATATAAGAGTGTGTCTAAGTGCTTGTCTTTCTATGCTGTCCCTCTCATCCCTGTAATCTGACCTTCCGCCTTAATATAATCTCCTCCGGAGGTCTTGAGAACCGTATCCCTGGTGTCGTGTCATTTTAATCCCAGCCGTGTGTCTTTTCCTTCATTGATCTAGCGTAGCGCGATTAGTCAACGTTCGGGTATAATCGGGTAACTTGTGCAGACGTGGTCATACCAAACCGCTCGGTAAATAACATCTAAGCCGCGTCTGTAACAATTGGTGTCTGGGAGTGAGATTCGAGGCCCGACCAAATTTTTTTTTTTAAACGAATAGAGGAAAAAAAAAAAATTGGTCAAAATTTGGAGCGGCCGAAATTTGTTTTGTTTTACAAAACCTGAATTTTGAAATCGCGCCATGGCTGTTCAAGGCGACGGGATGCCGGTGGGAGAGATAGACGGGGTAGAATCGACCCAGGACTTAGGAAAAAAAATGGTGGAGGAGAGTAAAGAAGGTGTGGTTGAGGGTGTATCAGGTGCACAAAATGGCGTCCTCACGCATGTGGGTGTAGCGGCACCAAATTTTGCCGCGCCCTTTGTACCAACGGTGGAAGACATGCAATTAATTATGGCTGAAATGGAAGCCCATTTGAAGCGGAACAGTGAGCGATTGTTAAACAAATTGAGAAACCAAATGGAAGCAATAACGAACAAATTGGGAAACCAAATTGAAGCAACAACGAACGGAATGAGGGCCGATAGAGAGGCACGGGAGCAGAGGGACAGAGACCGCAAGTTGGGCGAAAGGGTCCCATGGGTGCACAAGGAAGTAACGCGGGTCGAGAAACGCCGGTTGAGCGAAGCGGAGGAAAGCACGGGTACAATGACGGGGGTAGAAATCGCGACCCGGGGCTTGGAAAAGCCGGCGACCGATGAGGTAGAGGGAATTTTATTAAAGCCAACGGTCGTCGAGGTGAGTACAGAAAAAGCGGAAGTGGGCATTGAAATTGAAGAGATGACGGAGGTAGCCCGGGAATTGCAGGGAGAAATGGATAATGTACAAAGTCTGTGTTCAAATCATGATGAGATGCTCACTAACCAAATAAAAAGTTTGCAGGTGGCAAAGGAGGTGCGGAGACAAGGTACGGAGGTGAGTGGCAATGTATATGATGTGAGGAAAGCTTCAGTCGGCTTGGGGATTGGTTTGGATCCGGGTGTTCGTGAAAGGCCGTTGGTGAAGTGTGTGACAGGACAGGTGTGCGAAAAAAGAGGTGTGCGAGAATGTCCGACCATGGGGTGTGTGAGGAAAAAGTGCACGCCGAGGAGTGAGTGTGCCGTCAGGAGTGAGCCGGTCGAAGCGCGTGTGCGAGGGGGTACATGGAAGCGCGGTGTGGTGAGTGTTACGGAGGAAGTAACGAGAGAGTGTACACCTGTAGTGAGTGTTACGGAGGACGTAACGGAGGAGAGGTGTGGACCGAAGTGTGCGCAAGAGGTGTGGTGTGTAACAGAGAGAGCGTTGGTGGAATGTACGGACGGCGTTGGAACGCCAGGTTTTGTGAGGGTGAAAGGGGTAGCGTATGCTTGTAAGCATGCAAGTAAAGCGTCGACGGTAACCAGGGTAGTGGTTAGGGCGACGGATAGCCGATGCGAGCGCTCGGTGCGAGGGGCGGTGCTTTGTTGGGTGCGAGGCCCGGCTCGGGTCGATGCTGCGTCGCTTCTCTTCGAAGCGTCGTTGCCGATTCGGGCTTGGCCCCGCCCCGCACGGTCGAGTCCGGGCTTTGTCGGGCGAGGCGACCGGTCCGGTTCGAGGGCGAGTGGGAGGAAGCGGAACGGTGCCCCCTCGTGGGGACGGGGTTCCGACCGGGGGAGATTGAGCCATCGGGCCCGGGACCGCAAGGTGCCGCGCCGAGATGGTGCGTGGAACCTCGGTCCAACCAAACCACCTCCCTTGAACCGAAAGCCGGACGGATTCAACCTGCAGGCAACCAAACCACCCGGATTCATTGCTCGGCTTTACGAACCGAGTTTAATGATGTCACGGCGCACCGAAAGGATCTAATAAGTAGACGGATGATGATGGTAGTGATTTGAAACGAAATTTAGAAAAGTGAATAGCTTTGGCAGTAAATGGAAAAATTTTAATTGGTTGGAATTTGGACGAGCCAAATTGATAGAGAGACCCCCGATGTGGTGGGATGGCAAATCCACCATCCCTCACAGATGTGGGGGCAAAGGAGCAATAGATTATGGGGTGTATGGCAGTGAAAACTAGCCCGGGTGGGTTAGGTTATATTGATAGGGCCCTAGAAGATGACATTAGGTAACGTTAAGTTTAGTTAGTGACTGATACCTGTAGTGGGGACGCAGGTAGATTAGTGTGGATTATAATGACGTGGGAGCGCAATAGTTTAAAGGGACGACTGGGAAGCGCAAGTTTCAGAAGGGAGTAGTTAGCTGAGATGATGCCGTGTGTGTGAGAATGGAACAGGTGTGATTGCACAGGTGTGCAACTGACAGGTGAATGGAGCAGTGTATGAGGAAGTAGTGGTGATTGCGTGTTGTGTTGACCAAATGGTCCAGGAAGAGGAGGAGGGTGCAGGTGGCACCAGGTAGGATTGCACAGGTGTGCAACGACAGGTGAATGAAAGACAGGTGTATGGAATAAATGGTATGGAGTATTGGAATGGATGGTCGTGGAGTGAGTATGGTGGAAATTGTGGAGTGGAGTGGATGGTGCGAAGGTGTGGATGGGGGAAGAGTGGACCCCTTTCACGAGTACCCGGGGCGGGTAGTGCAAGTGTTAGGTAGAGGGTATAGGTAAATTGTGGTTGGATATTGGCATCTGTGGTGCGGGTGACAGAATGGTATGTGGATGGGTGCGTTGGTGTTGTGGAAATGGCTGGGCGTGTAGCCTGTTAGTGTGTGTAGTTGGTTTGGGCACTCCACCACTGTAAGGATGTCGGCCAGGTGAGGCCGCAGGTGGGCTCTGGGAGCCGGTAGTAGTTGTTGTGGATGGGGCCCGAGGATCCGGAGGACGGACCCGGGTAGCCCAGTGCCAGAGGGCACCATGGGGTGACAGAGCCAGGAGAAGGGCTGTCCCCAGTTAGTTAGGTTAGGGTAAGGAGCTAGGTAAGCTCGGGTGGCAACTACAGTGGTGGAGGTGTGCAGGTGGGTAGACCTGTTGGGAGAGGTACACGTCGCAGCCCAGAAATTGTGCTAGAGCACCGGGAGATGAATCGGGGGAGTGAGACCCCAAATTGAGAAGCACCACAGTTTGGCCAATGGGAATTGGTTATTAGAACCCATAGTGTAAGAGGGCCAATGGTTTGGCCAGAGAAAGACCCCGGGTAGTGTAAAGTGTGTTAAAATCATTTAGAGGATAGTTAGGATGAAGGATCTCCTCGCACCATCTGCATCCACTCACCTGAGGTGACAGGTACTCCGCACCATGCCATGTTTAATTATTTTTGATGCAAATGTTTTGGATTGTGAGACGCATCATGACGTGGGTGTGACATTGTGCTTTGATGTTCCATCTCTGCCTCCTTATGAGGATTGATGATGAATTTGGTGATGGCAAATTTTGGATAGAGGGATTGTGGTGACGAATTTGGTATAGAGGAAATATGGGGAGACGTGACAGTAGTGACGAATTTGTAAATGTGTAGATTTTTGTACATATGGGGTAAGGGCAAGGGTAGTGTAGGTGACAGGGGGGTGACGTACGGTAGGGACGAGCTTTCTCACTTCGCCCTCCGTACGCATTTCGCCTTGCATTGCCTTTTTGACGTGTACCCTTGTGACCTTACCCCTCGCTCAATTGTCTTTCCCCTTTTGTCTCCCACATGACCTGTGCGCCGTTGGGCGCCGAGGGGAGCGTGCGTGGGTCGGCCATTGTGCGCCCGAAATTCCCAGAACCAGCTGTCTGCATCGATGCACCACATTATGGACCACATGCCTGTGGCCGAGCACCACTTATGGACCCCATGGGTTGGGGCATGGCCCCTCTGCTGGAACCGGCCATGAGGGCCTGAAATCTTGCTGGCGGACCTTGGCCACAGGGCACCGATGCCCCACAGGTGAACCACACTAGTCGGCCCTGTGGGCTATAAATAAAAGAAAATAAAGAAGGGCACATTGGGCACACTTTATTGCAAATAGGCCGCCAGTAAGCAAAGCAAAAGAGAATGACAACATCTGGAAGACAAATAATAATAACCAGCAGAGGGAGCCGAAGAGCAAGAGACACCTGCAGGGTTAGGGGTTGTTGGTTTATTTTTATGGAACACTGATGAACTATGGTGACTGCACCGATTGGTGCGTGGGTGTGTATTGGTGCGTTATTGGGTGCGTTCATGGTGCGTCGATGCAGAGCAGACTGTCTCCCCCCCAGAAAGAACAATTACAGGTCCTGGGTTAGTTTTGTAAATAAAAATAGCGTCAGTGTAAATAATGCTCCCCACCGTCAGTGTTTAGTTTGAAGACCATTCCGCAATTCGGTTAACTGTGGGCGTAAGTCTGTTAGGCAGGGTGCAATGGAGCAGCGGGACACATTTATTTATGTTTTAAAACTGTCGCACTCAGGGTCAGGTTAAAAGTAGAGGGAACTGCACCTACGTGTCACACTAAATAAAAGTTGTAGGCCCGGGACGTGCCTAAGAGGAGGAGGGTGCAGTGTTGTGGATATGAGGACTGTATATTTTTTTTGATTGTGTGCTGTATTGTTGTGATTATTGTTTATTCTGTGCCTCCTGCCTCCGGAGCTGTGTAAAGACCAAAAGGGCGTCCAATAGTCCACAAGCATACACGTCAGCCAAGTAATAGAATATACCTGTTGATAGTTATCTCTTATTCTGTGTTTTAGCGTAAGGCTGTGTCTTCCATTAATAGAAATACTCCATTGCACCAGTGAAAGAGATAGATTCCCTTCCATTCCCCCCTTTCCGTCAATTGCAATTTGAAGCGCCTTCCGCATTTTGGTCGGTTTTTTCCCTTCATCCGCCATTGACCACGAGGCAGGGTTGGGGGAAGGAAGGCGTTTCCCCACCTCGTCAGAGAGGGGAGGAGTGAACCAGCCCCGCTCGACCAACCATGAGCCAGGGGTTTGGCTACAGAGGGCGGAGGAAGAGCGGTCGGGGAGGTTCGCAAAGGTTGAGGGGCGGGGGCCTATATAACCCAAGGCAGGGCGTGTCCAAAGAGAGAGATGCGTTTTTACAGAGGAGAGCAGAAGACAGAAAGGCCTGGAGTTGGACTTTGAGTTGGTCTGAGTTGGTTGGGAGTCGGTCGTCAAGTGCAGAGTGGTGAAGAGTCAGTCAGTAGAGGTGGTGGTCAAGTGGTTGCGTTGGTTGCGGTGAGGAGTCGGTGGTAAAGAGTGAGGGACCAAGAAAGAGAGAGAAAGAGTCCTGAAGCAAGAGAGGAAGTTGTTGGACTGGGTGGGACTAAGGAAGGAGAGAGAACCCGTCACACCAATCCCCCAAGCTCCGCGTTGGCTCCACCAAGCGTTCAGCTCCACCAAGCTCCGCGTTGGCTCCACCAAGCGTTCAGCTCCACCAAGCGTTCAGCTCCACCAAGCTCCGCGTTGGCTCCACCAAGCGTTCAGCTCCACCAAGCTCCGCGTTGGCTCCACCAAGCGTTCACCTCCAGCCATCCACCTCCTGCAATTCCCCGCGTGAGTCAGTGTCTTTTGTTTGTTCTGTCCTGGGTTAATTAAGTCTGTATAAGCTAGTATTTTCCCTGTGTCACCTGCGTCTTATGTGCTTGTAAATAAACGTGACTGCTTTCTTTTTGCTTGTGTGTAAATAGTCAATAAATTCAGTCGTATTTCCAAACCTTTCTTTGCCTTCGTTTTCCTCTTTGCATTGCGTCGTTTTCGTCTTTTCCCTCATTGAGCAGCTGGGGTGCGATACGGCCAAACTCTGTGTGAATCGGGTGAGTTTTGTTAGGTCGCGGTCTTACACCACCGCTCGGTCTATAACATCTAACCGCGATCTATAACAATATATATATATATATATATACTTTTTTCTTTTTTTTTACACCCACAAATGGGTATGTCTAATTGTATAAATAAATTGAATCCAATGATTATACAAACGTTAGCTTTGTTTAAATTCGCATAGAAACCTGAAGCTGTGGAGGTTTGCCTGATGCCCGAGTCATTTTCCAAACTGGACTTCCTCAAAGCAGCGTGAGTCAGAGATTTATTCTGTTTCTGAAGGTGATTTGTGTTCCACAGTATCTATCTATAATTCCAGTAATCTCTGTCTGTACGTCTGTACGTCTGTTTGTCTGTGACCGCTGTTTCTCGACAACCACGGGTCCGATATACTTTTAACTTGCCAGGTATATTGCTGGGGACCCGAGGATGTGCCTTTTCAAGGTTTCATATTAATCGGACAATTACTTACCGAGCTATGTCCAAAAAACGATTCAACCAATCAGAGAGCAGCGAACGATCGCGTGTGCCGAACGTGGCGGGCACACTCTGCCTCGGATGGCACATTTGAGAGCGTATTCATTTATTTCACGTTTGCAAACTATGTTGGCGTTAAACTATGTTTTACAACTAATAAAAACGAATTTGCGATTCATTCGCTTTCCTGCGCGTTTGTGCACGCGATGGCGATTTCTTTACCAAACTCCGGAAGCCGTTCGCTTTGGACCAAACCATTGCATGTAAATAGAGGGGGGGGATTGTCACCGTACTCGCAAGCCGTTCGCTTTGGACCAAACCATTTCATGTAAATAGAGGGGGGGGATATAATTTTAGATATAGATATAGTACGGGCATGCCCTAGTCTATCTATAATTCCAGTAATCTCTGTCTGTCTGTCTGTACGTTTGTTTGTCTGTGACCGCTGTTTCTCGACAACCACGGGTCCGATATACTTTTAACTTGCCAGGTATATTGCTGGGGACCCGAGGATGTGCCTTTTCAAGGTTTCATATTAATCGGACAATTACTTACCGAGCTATGTCCAAAAAACGATTCAACCAATCAGAGAGCAGCGAACGATCGCGTGTGCCGAACGTGGCGGACACACTCTGCCTCGGATGGCACATTTGAGAGCGTATTCATTTATTTCACGTTTGCAAACTATGTTGGCGTTAAACTATGTTTTAAAACTAATAAAAACGAATTTGCGATTCATTCGCTTTCCTGCGCGTTTGTGCACGCGATGGCGATTGCTTTACCAAACTCCGGAAGCCGTTCGCTTTGGACCAAACCATTGCATGTAAATAGAGGGGGGGGATTGTCACCGTACTCGCAAGCCGTTCGCTTTGGACCAAACCATTTCATGTAAATAGAGGGGGGGGATATAATTTTAGATATAGATATAGTACGGGCATGCCCTAGTATAATTAAATTTAAATAAAGGTTTAAAGAGGTCTGAAGTCATACTCGTATAAGGAAATTAATTCTGGGTTTAACCGCCATTTTACACAGTGTCTGACTTTACCCTACTAACACGTTGCATAAGTAATCTCTGCCTGTTGTTTGTGTCCTTCACAACATCCTTAAAAACAGCAAGTGTGTCCTGTTTGGAATGTTTTTCAATTTTGTTTGCCTGCCAGGCAGGGAGATAGAGTAAAAATATTATTTCACCTCTCTCCGCAGATTTGTGATCGGGATGAATTCAAAGCCAAAGTACAATAAAACGGCAAATTTGCCTTCCCATTCATGTTCCGATTTGTGCTCAAAATACAAAATTCAATTTAAATAAGTTGTTCCTCTATCATAAACTGATAAGACAGACAGACAGATGGACTGTCCTGAACCAATTGATTAACCCCTCTTTTTGCTTTGCTTGCGCTGGGTAATCACTATGGTGAAGGAGTCTGGACTCCAGCAGAATACGGATAAAAGAATCAAGGCACAAACTCGTCCGAGAAGATGTTTACTCGTAAAACCAACTCGGGTACACTAAAAAGCCCGTTTATCGGGCTGCCTCATAAAGCAAAACCGAAACCGAAAGCCACGCCTCTCAAGCATGGGCGGACTGGCCATAGGGCATTTGGGCAATGCCCGGTGGGCTGGGACCGCTGGGTAAAAAATGGGCCGCTGGGCTGGATAAAAAAACAGCTGAAAAAAAATTTGTCATGGAAAACTTCTGGCTCTGCCTCCATCCCCGGGGATTCCCCGCTAAATATCAAAAGTTCAAAAGGTCGCCCCTGACGCCTCATTATAATTACTAGCAACGGTACCCGCCCAGTAACACGTACCAGAGAAAACAAATCGTTTGCGCAATGGGCTCTCCAATATTCGATGTGTTCACGGTTTGAATTACGTAACGTAACGTTTGTGACGATGTTTGTGACTTTTGTGTCACGGTAGTGTTTGATGTGACAGTGTGAACGTAATTTCGTAATGTTTTTCGTTTTTATTTTCGTAATCGTTTAATGAACGTTTAATGAACGTTTAATGAGCGTAAGAATAATGTTTAATGATCATTAGATGAATGAATGAATGAATGAATGTATGAATAATGCCATGGCGTCGCGTTGGCAGCAGTGACAATATAAAAATGTTTGCCAAGAACTTCAAAGAGAGAAAAGGAACTTTTATCAGCAATGACGTGTGTCCTGAAGTTCTGAGCTGAAGAAGAGGTACAAAATCATTCCATTTTTTTTCCTAAAGAAAAGCGTACAGTTGATGTCACTAATCACGATTTGAAACACGATGGAATAATATTTACCGATATGAACAGTGATGTGGTTTTTTTATTGAAATTCTAAAAATACTGTTCACATTTTGATGATTTGTGTGTGATATTTAACGGATGTTAAAATAAATCTCGCCTCCTAATTGAAGCCCCGCCCCTAGGGCGGGTACCGTTGCTCGTCATATATAATGGCGACTCAACAATTTTTACCGCTTTGCTTTGAAGACCAGGAATGAAGGGGGAGGAGCGTGTTAATATGTCTGGTTGAAGGCTGTGGGCTGTGAGGTGAGGGGTTTGAAGCCAGATTTTAGTCTTACAGCCGCCATGTTGGTGCTCACTGTCACTGCGATGCGAAGCGAAAGACGCCTCAGAGCTGTTACATTCACAATCGCTATGTCGTATGTACTCCCGATACGTGTTTCCTTCGATTGTAAAAACTACCAAATCAACAGTTAAAAGGATTTTGAGCCGATAGGCCAAGTACGTTTAGATAGGTCTACTGACTACTGATCTAGTATTGATAACAATGTCGCGAACTGACTTACGATGCTAATTTTTTTTTTTTCAGCATCTCCATCTGTAACCAACAATGGATAAAGCAAACCAGAAGAGAAGAAAAGGAGGTGCTGAGAATGAGTGTGATCGAAAGAAAAATAAACTGTCAGATTGTGCTTCAAAGTGCAGAAACCTTTTGGATCTGTTCAAGAGTACTAATACTGGGCCTGGTGAAGTCAGTGAACACGGGGATAAGGATACTGAATCGGTAGCTCGACCATCAGCAGCTGAATTGGTGGATGATCAATTGGCAGATGAATCGGTAGATGACCAATTGGCAGCTGAATCGGCAGAATTGGTGCAAATTGGTGAACACGAACAGGTGCGGTCAGCTGAGAGAGATGTACCTGCTGCAGCTGCTACACTTGCAGAGGAGGGATACCCCTCGATTAACTACTTTAAGAAACCATGTAGAGATGAAGATTGTTTGCTGTTTTGGAATTACCACCCTAATCAAAAAACTGACAACCGAGTGGTCAAGAGGTGTTTCATGCAAAAAGAGGTGTTTCATGCAAAAAGATGGTACAAACAGATGGTTGTTGTCATACAACAAGGACAATCATTCTCTTCACTGTTCAGTGTGCTTGGCGTTTTCCAGCACCTCAGACTGGTCCACGTTCATCGAGGGAATGACTGACTGGCGACATGTACATACACGTGTTGAAGAACAGGAACGCTCTTCTTTTCATTTGAGATGCTCTACAGCATACCTGGTAGATCGGCAACAGTCCAGCGTTTCTCACCTGCTCGCATGTAGCCATCATGATGAGGTTAGAAAGACACGACAAGTGATGGAAAGAGTTGTGGATGTGGTCAAACTCATTGATAAGAGGGGACTGAGCTCCAGAGGAAGTAATGAAGAAGCAGCATACATACTTGTCAATGAGGAGATCGAACATGGTACATTTCTGGAAGTTGTAAAACTACTTCGGAAGTATGATTCCTGCACAGCCGATCATCTCTCTCACTTTGTCCAGAACAGCAAGAAGCAACATGAGAAGGCAAAGAGTTCACGAGGTCGAGGCTCCTTGGTAACTTTGCTGTCTAAAACTACAGTGAATTATGTTATCACAGTTATCCGGGATAAGATACGTCGGTGGATTTCTGAAGAAGTAACAGACATGTTTGCTGTGGAAATTGATACCACTCAAGACATCTCAACACAAGACCAGTGCTCTGTTGTTCAGAGATATGTTGATAGCACTGGCACTATCCAAGAAAGATTCGTGAGTGTGGTGAATGAAATGTGAGGAATCTACTGGCGAAGCTTTTGTGCAACTTGTTTCTGAAGTCTTGTTAGGACTGAATCTTGGCCTCAAGAACTGTGTTGGAAACTCAACTGATGGTGCAGCAAACATGCAGGGGCGCTACAAAGGCTTCAGTACTCTGCTATCAAAGGAAGCTCCAATGCAGATCCATGTTTGGTGCCACGCACATGTTAAATCTCGTTGTGACTGAAGCTACAAGTGATGTGATGACTAGCGCATCACTGTTCTCACTACTGAATGACATTGCAGTATTCTTTCGGGAATCTTATCAGTGAATGAACATCTGGAGTTGACACTCCACTACTGTGAAAGGAATGGGAACTATCGGAGAAACGAGATGGTGGTCATGGGACGCCGCCTTGAAGAAGGTTTTTGGTTCATTCAACAATCCAACTGGAGCACTTTTCATGGAAGTTATCACCACTCTTAATGCCATACTTGTTGCTGACCAGATCCAAGCAGCTGTTAAGGCCAAGATGAAGGGATACATTGCCAGTCTCCTGCAGTTTGAAACAATTCTGACTGCACAAGTATATCTGCATGTATTCTCCCGCACTACAGCGCTCTCCAAGTATCTACAAACTGTGCAATTGGATCTGCTGACTGTGCACCAGATGGTGGATGAATTGCTAGAGAATATGCAGATGCTACGATTGCTACGGGATGACTTCCAAGCTTTAGTCTGGGATCCGAGACCTCAAAATTTGATTTTGAAGTGACACCCCTGCTATAAAATGTTTGACCCCTAGATCATGTCTGTGGGGGTGTTAGCCACCAGAAAAGTGACTTTAGCAAGGTAGTTTGGATTGCGCGAATTCTGTAGGGACATTTTTTAACTTGGGGCGTCAACTGTAAAAAAGCAAGAAATTTATGGGTAGGGGAAATTCAATTGACCATATATCCCATAATACAGGGGTGAGTGCAACAAATTACCACTCATTCTTTTTGTTATAAATTTGGCTTTTATATGAAACATGATTCAACGTGATTGGACCATCCATGAGGTCAGCAGAGGTCAAAAGGTCACGGAAAGTGGGTTAAGCTAAAAGTTTAGCTCCTTTAGTAAATAAAATCACATTTTTCCTACTTCAAGCTCAATATAGCCAAACTTTTACACCCAAAATATGTTGTTTGTACCCCTCTGATGTTTTTGGGAAAGAAATGCCCCGACTGAACTTAACTTACTGGCATGTATGTCACTTTAGATTTGCATAACTTTTAAAAAATCACCAAAATCGGGCATTCACACTATCTATTTGCACGGTACTCTTCAACATGTTTTAAAACGACAAGTCATACCACATACTGTCTGGAAAAGTGTCATTACCTCTATTTACGCATCATCATCACCGTCATCAGTCAGAAGCCGTCCACATTTTTCTCTGTCGCCATTGCAGGCACATGCAATGAATGATGCATGGTACTCCAGCTTTCGCACAAGGGCAATTCCTCAGGCAGTTCGGTTTCTTCTTACATTTGCAGTACTTCAACTTCGCAGCAGAAGGCTTTGATGGCTTGCTCTTCATGACAGGAATTAACCTGTCACCATCCACACTCTTGCCATACTCTTCAAGTGGAAGAAGCACTGGATTGTTGAGTGAAGCTTGCTTGTATAAGCTGATCTGACAAAGGCTCCTGAGAACGTGGAAGTGAAAAGCATCTTCTGTTGGAGGAAGGGAGCGCAGATCTAGTTTGCTAGATGCAAACAAGTGGGCGCGGAGCTTATCCAGGGATGAATACCCTGGCTTGCTGTAGAGATCACAAAAGAAGCTTCGTGCTTCAGTTATCACCTGATCATGTGCAGAAGGTCCGGATTCATGTCGGATGAAATTGGACAACGCTGGCTGTTTGTCAACATGCTGGAGTGCGACTTTCACTGCTCTCTTCATACCCCGTTTGAAAGGATAGCTCACCGAATCACAACCTGACCGAATGTAGGAGATGAGCAGTGTGTCTGTGAGTGCCAATACGTCCTTTCCAACTGCTGTGGCCAACTCATTCACCAAGTCATGGATGGGGAGGAACAGATCATCCTTTTCCACCCATAACTCAACAACGTTTGTCAACCGAGGGAAATGATACATTGACAAGACGATGATATCTGTATCTGTAGCCTGAATGACAACTACGCTGTTGTCACAGCTAGCAATGTGAGCAAAGATTCTGGTGTCCGCCTCCTCGTGGTTAGGGCAGTACAGCTCATCAACATTGGTATGTTCCGTCTGCGTCACACGAGTTGCCTGGGCGTTGACCCCAAGGACCAGGCAGAAGCCATCAGGCCAGGATGCCTCCTGGGACCAACGTGAAGCAAGATACGACAGCAGATTGGTCTTGTTACAAGGGTTTGACAGGAATGTGTTCCAATCAGGGATTTTCATGATGTCCGCTGGAACAAACTCTGGCAAATTGGTATTTGACTCCCGTCTCTGGCGTTCAACCACTTTTAGACTCTTTAACCCAAAATCATATTGATCGCCCACGAAATGCACTTCAGTGCAATGTCTGGGTTTCATGTTCAAGAGTTTGTTCCTGTACCTTTCCTGAAGTTGGTCAAATGTACTCGAACCAAGTGTGTTGAACCGCTGGATGAATGCCATTGCATCGACTACATAAACTGCATCAGATGCAGAAGGAGGCAACTCTTTTAACGGTTCCCATGACTCGGCAACCTCTGCCTGTAGAGTGGATAGATAGTTGGATTTGCAACCTTTCCGCATGGAAAATCCATTCTTCTCTGGCTCAAACAACGAGGGAGGGTACTCAAGCCATTCGTAACTAAATGCCTCAGTCCGTGCCTCATCACTCAGGTCCTGTGCGAAACAAAGTGCCCTTGTCACTGCACTCTCCTCTCTGATGACTTCTTTCACAGTGTCCATCTTTTTCTTACTTTTCTTCAGATGTGTGGCGAATGTTTCTATCTTCGGTTGGACAATCTTGTCTCCATTCGTCGTCGTGGCAGCATCCATTGCCTCCAAGCCTAGACGTTTGGCATCTACCAGGGTAGTTGCTGCAAGAATCTGACCTGTGGATATGTTCATTAGTTTATCTGTCGCAAGTGAAGGATCGAATGGGTTTTGCATCTTCTCTTCCACGGTCCGTTTGATCTGCAACACGGCTTCCATGTCGTCTTTCCTCAGCTTCTCGTGGTGGTCAGATTGCGTCGAGGCCATGTGTGCCATCTGTTTTACACTTTCAGAGACAGAGGTCATGAACGGTAGAGCCTTGATGTACTTTTCTCGTGCTGATTCAGACTGTGTTATACCCTTAAAGAGGCTTGTTTTGCCTTCCCTATTGTAGGTCTGTTCAAGGGCAAGGTCTGTCCACACACCATTAAAGTCTCCTGCAGTCTGGTGAACTGTGAATTTGCCAGCTGCAAACTCCTCGTGCACTTCTGGTGCTGTTTCTGGAAGCTTTTGCATCTCACTGAGATAGATCGGAAGGCAGGACATGTACTTACTATGGCCGGAAGCAATGGTATAGGGTAGCATATTCTGTACCTCTTGTAAGTGCTGTTGCCAAAGCCCAGCTCTCTCAGCATGGATGTAATGCCTTAGGATAAGCACCATGTCTATGTACATGCTCCAAAGATGGTCTGTCACTCCTAATCCCTTCTCAAAATCTCCCCAGAGCGACTCCAGTGACTCTAGGCATTTCATGACTTCCTTCATGAGTGCAGCAAATTCGTCCTTCTCTTTCCTGTCAAAGGCATTTCTAAGACTTTCAAGCAGAGATGAAAGCAAAGAAAGTGTCTCCTCATTCTTCTCAAACAACAGCCATTTCTCAAATGCCTCCCACTTCAGCATGAACAATGCCTCACTCAACCATGAATGATAACGGACCATCATATAATAATCTTTTCCTGCCATGACTTTATTGGCTGTACCTCGACCACAGATATCACTAGAAACCAGAATGTCCTCTATGCCACTCTCCATTATGAAAAATCCAATAGATCCCAAGAAGTTCTGGGCAATATGGAATCCTCCAAGTCGAACAATAACATCTTTGTACTTTTCCGATTCCTTCCTAAACAACCCCTTTACTATGTCATATATCGCCTGGTCACAAGTCACCACCGTCTTAGCCTGACCCATCTTAAGACTCAAGGAGACAAAGTAGTCCAATGAGGTCTGGACTACATCTGCGTTGGTTGGGTTTTGTGGAAGCAATGGTCCATAACCAATCTTTGTTTTCTCTGTATGTTGCCCAGATCTGTATTCAAAGAAGCTGCTCCATGTCAGGCTACCAGTGTCCTTGTCGTTTTCACCCGTCATCAACTGTGTTGGATACATCCTCAGTAGGAACCAAACGATGTTCTTGTCAGCTAGAAAGCAGGCTTCCCCCTTGTCATCATGAGGAAGTTCAATATCATGTAATGACCTAGCCTGTCTTCTGTCCTTCAGTGTCAGTTTACTACTTACTGGAACGAATTTGTCTGGTTCACTGATAGTCAGTTTCCTGGTTTTCTTAAGGGGCACTGCCCCCACTACCTCCCCACTTCCTTCTCCCTCAAATGTGTACTGATAAATTATATTTGTTGTAGCATCAAAACTACCACCATCTTGTGTCTCTGAATGGAAGTTTAAGGCTGAAGATCGATGGTAATCATAAAGATCAGCAAGAGTGAAGCAAGTTGCTGAAACAAATGTAGCATAATAATCCCTAGCACCACACAAAAGATGAAAAGCATCAACCACCACAGTAAACCATCACTATTACGATCAATATAGGCCAGAAACAGTCGAGGGATGCAAAGAACATATTGTGACATATACATATGTGAATTATTTGATAAAGGAGCTAAATTTTCAGCTTAACCCACTTTCTGTGACCTTTTGACCTCTGCTGACCTCATGGATGGTCCAATCACGATGAATCATGTTTCATATAAAAGCCAAATTTATAACAAAAAGAATGAGTGGTAATTTGTTGCACTCACCCCTGTATTATGGGATATATGGTCAATTGAATTTCCCCTACCCCTAAATTTCTTGCTTTTTTACAGTTGACGCCCCAAGTTAAAAAACGTCCTTACAGAATTCGCGCAATCCAAACTACCTTGCTAAAGTCACTTTTCTGGTGGCTAACACCCCCACAGACATGATCTAGGGGTCAAACATTTTATAGCAGGGGTGTCACTTCAAAATCACTTTTTTACACATTTCCAGGCCTCGGCTCCCAGACTACTTGTCATGATGCAGCTGCAAATTTTGTTCAATGGGCTAATGACCAGCTGGATGAAAAGGATGTAAATCTTGTTATGGAAGAGTCCCTTCCTATAAAACGGCAAAGACGGCACAAACGTATTGATGGCGAACTGTCCATAGATGAGGCTACATCAGCTTCTGACCCAGTAAAGAAGTATTGCATTGAAGTGTACAACCGAATAGTGGACACTATTGTGAGCAGCATCGAGCAGCGGTTTGACAGATCAGCAACATCAACATTGTATGCTGATCTCTCACTTCTTCACCCAAGGAACTTTGATCAAGTGCCATCGGGAGCTCTGGAAGAGCTGCACAAACATTTGCTGAGATTTGATGATGGTGTCACTGCGGAACAGCTACGAAAAGAACTGCGAAGCCTTGGAGAACAATGGTCAACACTGAAACAATCAGTAGCAGATGCTTATACAGTGCAGGAGGACAGTGAGTCTGAACAGGACAGGAAGACTCTGCCAAGTACATGCAAGTCATGTAAAGCCTGTCCTCTCTGCTGATACAAGGTGCTCCTCAAGTTGAACCTCTTCACTGATGTCTACAAGAGCATTGGGCTTGCCTACACGCTGCTGCTAACGCTGCCCGTGTCACAAGTGGCATGTGAACGGTCTTTCTCTGCTTTGAAGAGAATCAAAAGCCGTCTGCGAAGTACAATGACACAAGAACATCTTGAGGCGTTCATGTTGATGTCTGTGGAAAAAGGGAACCTGGCCAAGCTTGACACTGAGGATATCATTGATGGTGTGCCTGCCAGAAGCAGCGAACTGCGCAGGCACCTACTCTCTTAGACATGACATGTGCTTGTGTTACTGAAAATAAATTTAATTTTTAGTGGATTTTTTTTTTTCAAGCATTTTGTCTATTTCCTCAGATAAGCAACATATAAATGAATAATGGGCCGACCTAGGTGAAGGATGCCCGGGCCGGTTTTAAGACCCAGTCCGCTACTGCGTCTCAAGCGAGGCGTGCTTCGGTGGTCACGTGATCCACAGGTGTAGCTCATTATACCCGCACGCGCGGCACGCTTTGGCGGTCACGTGACCAGCCACTCTGGCGCCGTGGATCCCCGCCGGTGACGTCACCGGCTGGAGCAAGGAGATTCTGATGCCGGTCTTGCTTGGGGGACCCATGGGTCGCTACACACGCCCCCCCAGAATGGACTTGGTCCAGGGAGGTCAACCTGAGGGGGGTCCGGATGACCCGACCGAAACGACCCCTGGCCAGTCGCGGGGGGGGGGGGGGGGGGTCCGGTGTGGTGGTGGATGGTCGGACGGGGGGGTGTAGTGGACGGGGGGCGGCCGCGCCGCGGTGGCAGAGCCAGCCGTGCCGTGGCGGCTGGCCGACGTCCATGTGGGCCGGTTTGAGGCGGTCCAGCGAGATCTGGTCCGCCCGGCCGCCGGTTAAGGACTTGTTGTCCCGGCGTAGGACCCGGAAGGGTCCGTCGTAAGGTGGCCGGAGTGGCCCCCGGTGCGCGTTGTGGCGCACAAAGACGTACTCCACCGTGCGGAGTGCTGGGGGGACGTAGGAGTGGGGGTCGCCGTGGCGGGACGTTGGCACCGGGGCGAAACGTTGGGCGGCCTCCTGGAAGTCCGTGCGCTGGCGCGCGGCGGACCGTGGGCTGGTGGCGTCAGGCACGAACTCGCCCGGGATGCGGAGAGTCTGGCCGTACACCAGCTCGGCGGTGGACGCCTGGAGGTCCTCCTTGGGGGCCGTGCGGAGGCCCAAAAGGACCCACGGGAGCCGGTCGGCCCACCCGTCATCCTGGAGGCCGGCCATGAGTGCGGCCTTCATGGAGCGGTGAAACCGCTCACACAACCCGTTGGCTTGGGGGTGGTAGGCCGTGGTGCGGTGCAGAGTGACTCCCAACGAGCGGGCACTGCGCCCCAAAGTTCGGACGTGAACTGTGGGCCGCGGTCGGACAAGATGTCCGCCGGTGCGCCGAAGCGCGCGACCCAGGTGGCGATGAACGCCTGCGCCACGTCGGCGGTGGTGGTGGAGGTGAGGGGCACAGCCTCCGGCCACCTGGTGGTCCTGTCCACCATGGTGAGCAGGTGGGTGAACCCCCGCGATGGGGGCAGGGGACCCACCAGGTCCACGTGGACGTGGTCGAAACGCCGCTCGGGCACGGTGAAAGGAGCCAACGGAGCCAGGGTGTGACGGTGGACCTTGGCCCGCTGGCAGGCTGTGCAGGCGTTGGCCCAGTCGCGGACGTCTCGTCGCAACCTGTGCCAGACGAAGCGTGCCGACACCAGCTTCTGGGACGCCTTCCGGCCTGGGTGCGAGAGGTTGTGGAGGGAAGCGAAAATGCGGCGCCGCCAGGAGACCGGCACGACGGGCCTTGGTCGGCCCTGGGAGACGTCGCAAAGCAGGACCGTGCCCGCGAAGGGGACGTCAGCCAAGCGGAGGCCCGTGTCTGCCACCCTGAGCGCCTGCACCGTGCCGTCGGTGGTCTGGTCCGTCGCCATCAGGGCGAAATCCACGCCGATGTGGACGGCGTTGGCGCCGGCCCGAGAAAGGCAGTCAGCCACGGTGTTGTCTTTCCCGGCGACGTACCGGATGTCCGTGGTGTATTCCGACACGGCGGAGAGGTGGCGCTGCTGGCGGGCCGACCACGGCTCCGTGACCTTGGCCATTGCGAAAATCAATGGCTTGTGGTCGACAAAGGCCGTGAATGGGCGGCCCTCCAGGAGGTGGCGGAAATGGCAGACGGCCAGGTACAGCCCGAGGAGGTCGCGGTCGAACGTGCTGTACTTCAGCTCGTTGGGCAGGAGTTGCCTGCTGAAGAACGCGAGCGGCTGCCAGGCCCCGTTCACCCATTGCTCATGGACCGCGCCCATGGCGTAGTCAGAGGCGTCCGTGGTGAGGGCGATGGGGGCATGGGGTACCGGGTGGGCCAGCAGCGTGGCGTTGGCGAGGGCCCGTTTCGCGCCGGCAAAAGCCACGTCCATGTCCGTGGACCAGACGACATCGTGCTTCGCCGGCTGGCCTCGGAGGGCGGCGTACAAGGGCCGCATGAGTTGCGCCGCTCGGGGCACGAAGCGGTGGTAGAAGTTCACCATCCCGAGGAACTCCTGCAGCGCCTTGACGGAGCGGGGGCGCGGGAAAGCGGCGATGGCCTCGACTTTGGCCAAAAAGTCGATCGTCGCCGCACCAAAGTGACATTTGGCCGGGTTGACAATCAAGCCGTGCTCGCTGAGGCGGCCGAAGAGCGTCTGGATGTGGGTGAGGTGCTCGGCTCTGGACGTGCTGGCGACGAGGATGTCATCCAGGTAGGTGAAGAGGAACGGCAGGTCGCGCAGCACGCCGTCCATCAGGCGCTGGAACGCCTGCGCCGCGTTTTTGAGGCCGAAGGGCATCCGGAGGAACTCAAAGAGGCCAAAAGGTGTGATCACGGCCGTCTTTGGGATGTTGGCCGGGCGGACGGGCACCTGGTGGTACCCCCGAATCAGGCCCACTTTAGAAAAAATGGTCCGCCCCGCCAACCGGGTGGAAAAATCCTGGATGTGCGGGACGGGGTACCTGTCGGGGGTAGTGGCGTCGTTGAGGCGGCGGTAATGGCCGCCATCCGCCCCCCGGCTTCGGGACGATGTGCAACGGCGAGGCCCAGGCACTGCCGGAGCGCCGTACGATGCCGAGGCGCTCCAGCGCCGTGAACTCGGCCTTGGCGACGGCGAGTTTGGCGGGGTCGAGACGGCGAGCCCGGGCGTACACCGGCGGGCCCGTAGTGAGGATGTGATGCTCGATGCCGTGCCTCACCGCGATGGCCCGAAAACGTCGGCCGCGTGAGGGCCGGGAACTCCGCGAGGAGACGTGTGAAGTCGTCCGCCGATGGGAGGGCACAGGAAAACTCGGTGGGTGCGGCCCGGCTCAAGGCGCACGCCAGGGAGCTGAAAGTCTCAGCGTTGACGAGCCGCCGGCATTTCACGTCTGCTAGCAGCCCGTGGGCGCACAAGAAATCGGCCCCGAGCAAAGCCATGGGGATGTCCGCCGTCACGAACTCCCAGTGAAAGAGCTGGCTGCCGAAGCGGAGGGCGACGGTGCGTGGGCCGAAAGTGCGGATGGCGGAGCCATTGGCCACGACCAATGGGGGGCCGCAGACGGCGGTTCATTGCTGGGCGGGAACGCCGGCTCGCCCGTTTCCCGGGGTCGAACGTGCACGGGGGTCGGCATGATCGGGCCTGCCGCCCGAACCTGGTGTGGAAATAGCACCAGGCCGGGTCCGGCGGGTGCTCCGGTCGACGCGTCGGGACCGGGCGACGCGGCGTCGCCGCTGCCAGTCGTGCCGGCCCGGCGGTCTCCGGGAAGGAGACTGCGTCGCGGGCATCGGGCGGTGGGCGGGAAGGCTCCCGGCCGCCACCCCGACGAGCTGGCTCGCCGCTCCGGCGAGCTGGCTTGCCGAAGCGATCTTGTCGGCCTCCTTGGCGAGGTCGCGGGGATTTACGATGGTCGTACCTGCCAGGGCGACCCGTACCGGGGCCGGGAGCTGGCGAAGAAAGAGCTCCTGAAACAGGAAATCCGAGGGGTGCTCGCTGAGCAACGCGAGCATGTAGTCCATGCGCTCGGACGGGCGCGTATCACCGAGCTCCGGTAGGTCGAGCAGGCGTCGTGTGCGCTCAGCCGGGGAAAGGGCGAACGCGCCCAGCAGAAGTGCCTTGATGGCGTCGTACTTGCCGTCAGCGGGCGGGTACTGGAGGAAGCTCAGGCAGCGGGCGGCGGTCGCGGAGCCGAGCGCGGCGACCACGTAATGGTAGCGGGTGGCGTCCTCCGTGATGCCACGCAGGGCGAACTGGGAGTCCGCCTGCGCGAACCAGACAGCGGCATGTGCTTCCCAGAAGGTGGGCAGCTTGAGGGACACTGCGGTGTCCATTGCCGTGTTGCAAATTCGGGGTCACCAGTGAAGGAGTCTGGACTCCAGCAGAATACGGATAAAAGGATGGCAAGGCACAAACTCGTCCGAGAAGATGTTTATTCGTAAAACCAACTCGGGAACACTAAAAAGCCCGTTTATCGGGCTGCCTTATAAAGCAAAACCAAAAACCCAAACCGAAACCGAAAGCCACGCCTCTCAAGCGAGGCGTGCTTCGGTGGTCACGTGATCCACAGGTGCAGCTCATTATACCCGCACGCGCGGCACGCTTTGGCGGTCACGTGACCAGCCACTCTGGCGCCGTGGATCCCCGCCGGTGACGTCACCGGCTGGAGCAAGGAGATTCTGATGCCGGTCTTGCTTGGGGGACCCATGTGTCGCTACAATGGTAGCATATTTACCCTCGCCTGAGGAGAGTGCATTGCATTTTAGTCCGTTTGTGTTTGTTTGTCCGCACAGAATAAATATGATTTTCTCTGCAACCGTTGGTACGATTGACAGGAAATTTTCACCACAGGTGCAACTCCACCTGTATAATTTTTAATGATAATTATGACGTCATAGATCACGTGGTCAGGCGCCATCTTGGGAAAACCGAAAAAAATTGCACCTCTATAGCTCTGAAACCACTGAATATAAAAAATTGAGACATGGCTCATTGTAAAGAACTTTCCATGGGGAATAAAATATGTTAATGATGATGTCATATGTGCCTCCATTATGACGTCATAATTTGACAAGTACAAAACTTCATCCGATCAAGATGAAATTTCTTGAACATAATCTAGGAATAAATTAGTGGAGAAAAAAAATAATGATGTTGTCATCGGTCACGTGGTTCTGCCGCTATATTTGTTTCAGAACAATAGCCTTAAAAACCACTGAAAATACATCCTGGTGAGGGTTTGCAATCTCTGATTGCTCTTTCTTGTTAATTTTGATATTTGCCTCTTTTATCCAATATGGCCAAACGTTGTTTAATTTGATGCCCGATGTTAAATTTGATTGGTCAAAGATTGTTAAATTTGATGCCTGATGTTAAATTTGATTGGCCAAATATTCCTTCAGGTGAAACCAACCATAGTAAAATTGTCATTCGACTGCTGGATTGCATGTGTGAACAACAAGTTACCACAACAAAAAATATTCATTACAGGATTGTGATGATTCATGTGTTGTTCATACACGAAAATGGTAAATAAGAACACCTATGGACTGCAATCTTCAAGTCTCGCCATAAATGTTCAATTGGGTTCAAGTCAGGACTTTGACAGAGCCACTGAAGAACATTTATTTTCTTCTTATTCAGCCACTTCATTGTGGCTTTCGCTTTGTGCTTCAGATAATTGTCTTGCTGAAATGTGAATCTCCTACCCAGTTTCAGATTCATGGCTGACTCAAGCAGGTTTTTATCAACGATTCTCCTGTACTTTGCACTGTCCATTCTCCCTTTTATCCTGACAAGGGTGCCAGTCGCTGTTGATGAAAAGCAGCCCCATAACATGATGATGCCACCACCATGCTTAATACAAGGGATGGTATCCACTGGATGATATGCAGTTGGGCTTGCACCAGACGTAACGCTCTGAATTTAGACCAAAAAGCTCAATTTTTGTCTCGTCTGAGCACAAAACATGCCTCCACATGCCGGCAGTCTCATTTAGATGCTTTTTCGCAAACTCCATACAAGCTTTTAGATGCGTCTTTTGCAGTAATGGCTTCTTTCTTGCTACCTGCCCAGAGAGGCCAGCTTTGTGAAGGGAATAGGATATTGTGAAGAATATTGATATTGTTGATTGATTAACACTGACCCCAATCTCAAAACACCGAACCTTGCAGATCTTTCAAAGTCATTGGTGGATTTACAGGTGAAATCCCGAACAGTTTCCTGCTTTGCCCGGCTGCTGTGTTTGGATGGGTGACCTGATCTGGGTAGAGTCTGGGTGGTATGATTTGTCTTCCACCTCTTGATGATGGATTTCCCCGTACTCAAAGTGATAAGTGACAAATATTCTTATAAGCCTCTCTTGAACGATGCTTCTCCACCATTTTATGTCTGACGTCTTTGGAAAGCTCCTTGCTTGACCAATTGAGTTGCACCTTGAAACTTAGATAAGTCAGGGAGCTTAATTTTTAAGTTAAATCACTGATTACATGCAGGTGAAAGCTTTTACATTTATTATGTAACCTTTCACACAAATAATTTCCTGAAGTATTTAGGGTTAATTCGGCAAAGGGGGTGAATAATTATGCAACTGAGAATCATCTGATTTTGTTTGCTAATCAAACTTATTCACATTTTATCTGCATGTTTTAGTTTTATCAGTTTGGAGTAGTTTATGAAGATTATATATTTCGTTTAATTTGAAAATATCATGACATAACAACAGGTGGTATCAAAATGTGAAAACTTTGGGGGGTGGGGAGGGGGGCTGTATATTTAGATGTTTTGCACCACCTTAACTTTGACACCTGCTTTTACAGGTTTAGCAAGCACAATTTGGCCGACATGATTGAAGGAAGCTGCAAAACCTTGCAAGTGCAAGAGTGTGTTCTCCACCCAGAGGTATGTCAAGTAAATTATCATTAAATATGAAATATTCTGAGCAGGTATCTCGAGATAGCATCATATATTTCATATGGAATATGTATGCCTAAAATCACAGAGCAATTTTTATTTTTTTATTTTTTTAAATACTGAATCGAGGCTCGTGAAAGAGCTGACAACCGCGAGGGAAAGACAGTACAGGGGGACCACGAGGAAAAGACAGCACCTGGGGGCCACGAGGGAAAGACAGCACAGAGGGACCACGAGGGAAAGACAGCACAGAGGGACCACGAGGGAAAGACAGCACAGAGGGACCACGAGGGAAAGACAGCACAGAGGGACCACGAGGGATAGACAGCACAGGGGGACCATGAGGGAAAGACAGCACAGGGGGACCACGAGGGAAAGACAGCACAGAGGGACCACGAGGGAAAGACAGCACAGAGGGACCATGAGGGAAAGACAGCACAGAGGGACCACGAGGGAAAGACAGCACAGAGGGACCGCGAGGGAAAGACAGTACAGTGGGACTGCGAGGGAAAGACAGTACAGAGGGACCATGAGGGAAAGACAGTACAGTTGGGACCGCGAGGGAAAGACAGTACAGAGGGACCGCGAGGGAAAGACAGTGCAGTTGGGACCGCGAGGGAAAGACAGTACAGTTGGGACCGTGAGGGAAAGACAGTACAGAGGGACCGCGAGGGAAAGACAGCACAGAGGGACCGCGAGGGAAAGACAGTACAGAGGGACCACGAGGGAAAGACAGTACAGTTGGGACCGCGAGGGAAAGACAGTACAGAGGGCCCGCGAGGGAAAGACAGCACAGAGGGACCGTGTGGGAAAGACAGTACAGAGGGTCCGCGAGGGAAAGACAGCACAGAGGGACCGCGAGGGAAAGACAGTACAGTTGGGACCGCGAGGGAAAGACAGCACAGAGGGACCGCGAGGGAAAGACAGCACAGAGGGACCGCGAGGGAAAGACAGTACAGTTGGGACCGTGAGGGAAAGACAGCACAGAGGGACCGCGAGGGAAAGACAGTACAGTTGGGACCGCGAGCAAAAGACAGCACAGAGGGACCGCGAGGGAAAGACAGTACAGTTGGGACCTCAAGGGACCGCGAGGGAAAGACAGCACAGAGGGACCGCGAGGGAAAGACAGTACAGTTGGGACCTCAAGGGACCGCGAGGGAAAGACAGCACAGAGGGACCGCGAGGGAAAGACAGTACAGTTGGGACCACGAGGGAAAGACAGCACAGAGGGACCGCGAGGGAAAGACAGTACAGTTGGGCCCGCGAGGGAAAGGCAGCACAGAGGGACCGCGAGGGAAAGACAGTACATTTGGGACCGTGAGGGAAAGACAGCACAGAGGGACCGCGAGGGAAAGACAGTACAGTTGGGACCGCGAGGGAAAGACAGTACAGTTGGGACCGCGAGGGACAGACAGCACAGAGGGACCGCGAGGGAAAGATAGCACAAAGGGACCGCGAGGGAAAGACAGTACAGTTGGGACCACGAGGGAAAGACAGCACAGAGGGACCGCGAGGGAAAGACAGTACAGTTGGGACCGCGAGCGAAAGACAGCACAGAGGGACCGCGAGGGAAAGACAGTACAGTTGGGACCTGGAGGGACCGCGAGGGAAAGACAGCACAGAGGGACCGCGAGGGAAAGACAGTACAGTTGGGACCACGAGGGAAAGACAGCACAGAGGGACCGCGAGGGAAAGACATTACAGTTGGGACCGCGAGGGAAAGACAGCACAGAGGGACCGCGAGGGAAAGACAGCACAAAGGGACCGCGAGGGAAAGACAGCACGGGACCCAAAAGCACAGGCCCTGTGCAGCACAGGACCTGTTCGACCCAAAAGAGCCTCCAAGCTTCTTCTCTGCATGCTGGAACAAGATTATTATTATTGCAGTTGTTCATTTTTTGCATTATTGCATGTATTGCAGAACAAAATTATTGCAGTTGTTCATGTTACGAGTGAAGGACCATGTTCCAGATGGGCTCATTCCCCCAACATGTCACTACGATAAGTGGATGCTGAAAGAAGATGATAATTCCCCCAGAAATGGGTTAGTTTAGTATGGCATTTATTTTAGTTTGGCCCTCCCAACTGTAGCAGTGCTATAAGATATACGTTAAAATATACAGGGACTGGCAGGAAGGCCTAGACTCTTCGAGGTATGTATACTCGTCTCTAAGCTGTCTCGCCTGGGTTTGAATCTCTGCCGAGCCATAAACTATTCCACAGGCAGCTTGATTTAACAATGTGTCTGCTGTCCCTCGGATAGGCGTTAAACTGGGCGACCTGTCCGCCAGCATTAGTTGGTGGACGTTAAGATCCTATTGTGTCCTTTGTGAAGAGTACGGGAACCCCCAGGGGTGGGGTCAAAAGGTAAAATGCCAAAAAATGCAATTACGGGCACATTGCAACATCTATCTATAATTCCAGTAATCTCTGTCTGTACGTTTGTCTGTGACCGCTGTTTCTCGACAACCACGGGTCCGATATACTTTTAACTTGCCAGGTATATTGCTGGGGACCCGAGGATGTGCCTTTTCAAGGTTTCATATTAATCGGACAATTACTTACCGAGCTATGTCCAAAAAACGATTCAACCAATCAGAGAGCAGCGAACGATCGCGTGTGCCGAACGTGGCGGACACACTCTGCCTCGGATGGCACATTTGACAGCGTATTCATTTATTTCACGTTGGAAAACTATGTTGCCGTTAAACTATGTTTTAATAAAGTTTTAAAACTAATAAAAACGAATTTGCGATTCATTCGCTTTCCTGCGCGTTTGTGCACGCGATGGCGATTGCTTTACCAAACTCCGGAAGCCGTTCGCTTTGGACCAAACCATTTCATGTAAATAGAGGGGGGGGATATAATTTTAGATATAGATATAGTACGGGCAATGCCCTAGTCTATCTATAATTCCAGTAATCTCTGTTTGTACGTTTGTCTGTGACCGCTGTTTCTCGACAACCACGGGTCCGATATACTTTTAACTTGCCAGGTATATTGCTGGGGACCCGAGGATGTGCCTTTTCAAGGTTTCATATTAATCGGACAATTACTTACCGAGCTATGTCCAAAAAACGATTCAACCAATCAGAGAGCAGCGAACTATCGCGTGTGCCGAACGTGGCGGACACACTCTGCCTCGGATGGCACATTTGAGAGCGTATTCATTTATTTCACGTTTGCAAACTATGTTGGCGTTAAACTATGTTTTAAAACTAATAAAAACGAATTTGCGATTCATTCGCTTTCCTGCGCGTTTGTGCACGCGATGGCGATTTCTTTACCAAACTCCGGAAGCCGTTCGCTTTGGACCAAACCATTTCATGTAAATAGAGGGGGGGGGATATAATTTTAGATATAGATATAGTACGGGCAATGCCCTAGTATTTTTAAATGAAACTTTGTATTTGCAATCAACATTGGGGATGCATGAAATGTGTAACAAGTTTTTAGATTTGACCCCAGGTTCATGCCTCGGGGTGGGGATTTGAAGTCACAGGGGCCAAAACGGGGAAAAATATTTTAACTAGAAGTTTGAAAATCGGGTAATTTCTGGTGAATCTTTCAATCATGCTTTCGGTGGGAAGCGTGGGGATTTTTGAGATTTGGGATTGCGTGCCATAGACTTCGCTCTAGTCTTGATTTGCCAGGACTGTGATTCATTGCAGTTCAAAGTGCTTCAGCCTTTTTTGGAAAGCCTCCCAACAGTTTCTGAGGCCTTGCTATTCAGATTCTCCGTGAAGTCAAATAATGGTGTGTTGCCGAATAGTGCCAATATTCTCCCAAATAAAGCTCTGGAATGTCATTGCACCAATGAGACACTCTTTGTCTCATCTGATATGTGGAAAATTGTCCAAATGTCTAATTGACATGTGGAAAAATGTACTGAACTGCTTTCTTGCAAAAGATTCATTTTATATCTGATGAATATTGACAACCTCAAAAGAAAAGAAAAATAATAATTTGTTTTTGCCCACCCTGTATGAATCTTGAATGAATGAAAATTTTGGCCTCTTAATGGTGGCATGCATGGATCATGCACTGGTACGTCATGGCTATTCCATGACACGTGGGTGGGGGAGGGGCTATTCCATGACACGTGGGTGGGGGAGGGGCTATTCCATGACACGTGGGTGGGGGAGAAGCTATTACATGACACGTGGGTGGGGGAGGAGCTATTGCATGACACGTGGGTGGGGGAGGAGCTATTCCATGACACGTGTGTGGGGGAGGGGCTATTCCATGACACGTGGGTGGGGGAGGGGCTATTCCATGACACGTGGGTGGGGGAGGGGCTATTCCATGTCACGTCGGTGGAGGAGGGGCTATTCCATGACACGTGGGTGGGGGAGAGGCTATTCCATGTCACGTCGGTGGGGGAGGGGCTATTCCATGACACGTGGGTGGGGTAGAAGCTATTACATGACACGTGGGTGGGGGAGGAGCTATTGCATGACACGTGGGTGGGGGAGGAGCTATTCCATGACACGTGTGTGGGGGAGGGGCTATTCCATGACACGTGGGTGGGGGAGGGGCTATTCCATGACACGTGGGTGGGGGAGGGGCTATTCCATGTCACGTCGGTGGAGGAGGGGCTATTCCATGACACGTGGGTGGGGGAGAGGCTATTCCATGTCACGTCGGTGGGGGAGGGGCTATTCCATGACACGTGGGTGGGGTAGAAGCTATTACATGACACGTGGGTGGGGGAGGAGCTATTACATGACACGTGGGTGGGGGAGGGGCTATTCCATGACACGTGTGTGGGG
This sequence comes from Myxine glutinosa, assembly GCF_964187855.1. NCBI lineage: Eukaryota > Metazoa > Chordata > Myxini > Myxiniformes > Myxinidae > Myxine > Myxine glutinosa. The sequence continues at coordinate 179,232,014 of NC_136261.1, forward strand.
GAGGGGCTATTCCATGACACGTGGGTGGGGGAGAGGCTATTCCATGTCACGTCGGTGGGGGAGGGGCTATTCCATGACACGTGGGTGGGGGAGAGGCTATTCCATGACACGTGGGTGGGGGAGAGGCTATTCCATGTCACGTCGGTGGGGGAGGGGCTATTTCATGACATGTGGGTGGGGGAGGGGCTATTCCATGACACGTGGGTGGGGGAGGGGCTACTCCATGACACGTGGGTGGGGGAGGGGCTATTCCATGACACGTGGGTGGGGGAGGGGCTATTCCATGACACGTGGGTGGGGGAGAAGCTATTACATGACACGTGGGTGGGGGAGAAGCTATTACATGACACGTGGGTGGGGGAGGAGCTATTACATGACACGTGGGTGGGGGGAGGGCCTATTCCATGACACGTGGGTGGGGGAGGGGCTATTCCATGACACGTGGGTGCGGGAGGGGCTATTCCATGACACGTGGGTGCGGGATACACCAACATTCTTCCACTTAATCTTACGCGACCTCGTGTTCCAGCATGGAAGCCCTATCCGCCATTTTATTGGTTGATCCACCATCTTGTTAATTTCCTCGATGCACGAAATAAACAAAAACCCTTTGAAATACAACAAACCACCTCAGCACACCATGTACAGAAATTTGGAATTTTATTTTGAAGTCATGTTCGAATCCGGTTCCTAAAGGCCAGGTGTTGTTTGTACACCGCCCACCTGATCACGCAGCCGATCAAACAGGTTGGCGGTAATAGGTACACGGAGGGAGCTTCGAAGTGGAACTTGGTGTTCAGTGAGATCGGTCACGTGGTCAGAGCGGTGTGGGGATCGACCTGATTCGGTCCGTGGGAAACTCATACCGGTTATCATGGTTAACTTAATCCCCCAAGATAAACTTTTCTGTGAAAAAGCGTCGCGTTGGAGGATCAGAGTGTAATGAAATATGGATTTGTGAAATAAAAATCACACGAACACGAAACGTGAACGAACAGATCGATCGGGACGAGGAGAGACGATTATAATCAATAAATAAACACAATCAGGTGCAAGGAAACGAACCAAGGATCTTCAATTGTCTTCAAAAATTCTAGTAGCCGAATCCGGATCTTCACCAAAATCTAATCATTTCGTCCTTGTCACACACTACTTATCTGCCAAATTTCGTCCGAATCCGTCCACAACTTTCTGAGATATCTTGTTCACAAACAGACAGACAAACAGACAGGGGTGAAAACATAACCTCCATCCACCTTTGGTGGCGGAGGTAAAAATGAGCTATCCTGGTCTGTTAGTGCCTCTCGTTCTATTTAGCAGGGAGACATTATGGATGAAAACTAACTTGCATGAGTATATTTTGGATTAAACAAATTCCAGTGCTAATGAAAGGTCATGATTGAAACAAACCGAATAAACTGTGATCGTGGTTATCAGGAAAAGTAACGCAGCACTGGAATCTTGCAAAGCAACAGGGCACGCAGGAAACCAAGCACTTCCAACAAAGAGCTCTTTTCTCCAGACCAGCGCTTTTGTTTTTCATGCTGTAGGTCTGGCCGTTGCCATGGAAATGGTATTCAGCATAGTGGGCGCCCCCCGCACTGTCATCTTGCGAAATAAAGTATACACCCACACACCCAGCTGGTGATCCTCAAAACTGCTCAGATTCCGATGTGTCATGAAACTTCACTCCTTTTTTTTCCAATAGTCCATATTTAGTTGAATTTTAGTGCTGGAAGGATAGCTGCCCCAGACGTATGCACACTGGCCTCTGAGCTATCTGTCCTGGGTTTGAAATGTCGGCCCAACGATAAACTCGGTCACCCCATTGTTTTCATGACATGGTGATTCATCAATTTTATGTGCCATCCCTCGATGGACACTAAAATGTGCGCCTCATCTGCCAGCATTAATTGTTGGACTGTTGGATAAAAGATGCTTCCACTGCGTCCATCGTGAAGACTAAGCGAGCTATCACCGACCCACCCTGGCCAAATTCCTAATTATTGCTATTGAAGGAATTGCGGATGACGAGAGGACGAGACACTTCTCAGCTGTTCAAAGCTCCTTTATTCCAACAGAACTAACTCGCGACCGGAACTCATCAATCATTTATAACGCAAAATCACTCCACGGGGGACGTGGCTCCAACAACCGCGCGCACTCCACACCCATACAATCAATAGCCCAACTGGACCCGTGCCTGTGGATTATGTCCCAAAGGGGTAACCCCCACATGCGCCCCCCAGAATTCACTCGCACGGGCAATGCCCGTTTTCGGGGGTTGAGCCAACCGAGGGGCTGGTCTAGGTCCAAGTGAGCCGGCTTGAGGCGGTCCACCGAAAGGTGGTCTGGTTTGCCGTCGATGTCGACCACGAAGGACTTGTCTCCAGAACACGGAAAGGCCCGTCGCAAGGCACCAGGGCCACGTTTACCTGGTCAAACCGTCGCTCGGGGCGATGCACCTTCGAGGGTTGACACTCGACGCAGGTGTTGGCCCAGTCGGGCACATCCTTCATGAGCCCGTGCCAAACGAACTTCGCCGCCACCAACTTTTGCGATGCCTTCCTGCCCGGGTGAGAAAGACCGTGGATGGCATCAAACACCAGCCGTCTCCAGCTGGTGGGTACAACGGGGCGAGGCTGACCCATGGAAACGTCGCACAGTAGCGTGGTGCCCGTGTCCTTGAAGGGCACGTCAGACAGTCGAAGCCCCGTGACCGCCGCCCTGCAGGCCTGGACCACCGGGTCGGCAATCTGATCGGCTGCCATGTGGGCGTAGTCGATGCCAAGGTGGACCGCGCTGACTATGGACCGGGAGAGACAATCGGCGACCGTATTATCCTCCCCAGCAACATGTTGGATGTCCGTCGTGAACTCGGAAATGAAGGAGAGCTGGCATTGTTGACGGGCGGACCACGGCTCTGAGACCTTGGCCATGGCAAAAGCCAGGGGCTTGTGGTCCACAAACGCCGTGAATGGGCGGGCTTCCAACAGGTAACGGAAGTGTCGGACAGCTAGGTAGAGGCCAAGGAGCTCACGATCGAAGGTACTGTACGTTCGTTCGTTAGGGCGAAGCTGCCGGCTAAAAAAAGCAAGTGGCTGCCACGCCCCATTGACCCACTGCTCGTGCACAGTGCCAACCACGTAGTCCGAAGCGTCCGTGGTGAGGGCAATCGGTGCATCGGGCAACGGATGCGCCAGCATGGTTGCAATGGCGAGCGCCAGTTTAGCATCCGTGAAAGCCGTGGCCATCCCCTCGGTCCAGCCAATGGGCATTTGGTAAGCTTGCCCTTGAGGGCCTCAAAAAGGGGCCGCATCAGCTGGGCCGCACGGGGCATGAAACGATGGTAAAAGTTCACCATGCCCAAAAACCCCTGCAGGGCCTTGATGGTGAGGGGGCGCGGAAAACCCTTCACAGCCTCCACTTTAGATGGCAGTGGGACGGCCCCCCCCCTTCGTGATGTGGTGGCCGAGAAAGTCAATTGAGGTCAACCCGACCAAGCACTTGGCTGGGTTAATAAGGCCGTGCTGACTGAGGCGTTCAAAGAGCGCTCGGAGGTGAAGCATGTGCTACGTCCTGGAAGCGCTGGCGATGAGGATATCGTCCAGGTAGACGAACAGAAACGGCAAATCCCGCAACATGCTCTCCATCAGGCGCTGGAAAGCCTGGGCCGCGTTCTTGAGCCCAAAAGGCATACAGAGGAATTTGAAAAGCCCGAACGGTGTAATCACCGCGGTCTTAGGAACGTCCTGCGGCCGAACGGGGACCTGGTGGTAACCACGAACGAGGTCCACCTCAGAAAAAAAAACTTTCCCGGCCAAGTGGGCAGAAAAATCCTGGATGTGCGGGATTGGGTAGCAGTCGGGGGTAGTGGCATCGTTAAGGCGGCACTAATCCCCGCACGGGCGCCAACCGCCACCCGGCTTCGGCGCAATGTGGAGAGGCGAGGCCCACGGGCTGTCAGACCGTCGCACGATGCCAAGACGCTCCAACGTGTCGAACTCCGCCTTTGCGATAGCGAGTTTCCCCGGGTCGAGGCGTCGAGCCCAGGCATACACAGGCAGGCCGGTAGTCGGAATGTGATGCTCCACCCCGTGCTTGACGGCAACGGCCGAAAAGGTGGGCCGTGTAAGGGCCGGGAACTCGGTGAGGAGGCGGGCAAACTCATCGGAGGTCGAGAGCGTGCACGCGAGCCCCCTCGAGGCGGACCCGCTCAGCAAGCATTGAAGAGAACTGAAGGTCTCCACATTAATGAGCCGCCGATTTTTAACATCTACCAATAGGCCGTTGGCGCAGAGGAAATCAGCACCCAGCAAGGGGGTGGACACCTTCGCCGTGAAAAAATCCCATGTAAACCGCTGCCCGCCCAAGCACAGTGCCACGGTCCGTTTGCCAAAAGTCTGAATAGCACTGCCGTTGGCGGCTTCCAGGGCGAGGCCGTGACTCCCGGCTTCCCGGTCCAATGCCGATGCAGGTAGAACACTCACCTGGGCCCCTGTGTCACAGAGGAAACGACACCCGGAATCGGTGTCCGAAATGAACAGCAAACTGCCTGAACGGCCGACGCTCATGGCAGTTAACGAGCGCCGGCCATCTCGTTTCCCGACTCGCTGAAGCTGCAGGGTGGCCGGCATGCCTTGGCCCTGGAACCAAACCTTGCATGGTAAAAGCACAAGCCTGGGGCCTTCCGCCGCTGGGCCATAACGGCGGCCGCGACGGTGTCCACCAGCGGCGCAGGCTCGACGGGGCCGGGGTCCCATGCGGCCGCGCTACATTGCTGTCTGGCGGAGAAATACTTGTCTTCTTCCCTGGCCAGGGTGCGGAAATCCTTAACAGACGAGTTGGCCAGGGCTCACCGTACCTGACCTGGTAGCTGTTACAGGAACAGTTCTTTGAAGAGGAAACATGTTCGGTGGCTGCCCAGGAGAGACAATATGTGGTCCATCAGCTCAGACGGCTTGGAGTCGCCCAGCCCGGGTAGAGAAAGTAGTTCGCGGGTGCGCTCGGCCTCAGTGCGCTTGAAGGTTACGAGCAGCAGCGGTTTTGGCATCTCATACTTGCGGTCCTTCGGAGGATCCTGGAGAAGGCTCACCACTCTGGTCGCAGTGGAGCAGCTGAACGCAGACACGACATAATAATACTTCGTGTCGTCGGCAGACATGTTCCTAGTGGGGAACTGGGCCTCAGCTTGCTGCAACCAAACGGCGGCTTGTCGTTCTCAAAACTCCGGCAGTTTAATCGAAACTGCACTTGTGGCCATGTTGCGTGTTCAAATCACGTCGAGGTCACCAATGTAGGAGTTGCGGATGACGAGAGGACGAGACACTTCTCAGCTATTCAAAGCTCCTTTATTCCAACAGAACTAACTCGCGACCGGAACTCAGAAATCATTTATAAGGCAAAATCACTCCACGGGGGGCGTGGCCCCAACAACCGCGTGCACGCCACGCCCATACAATCAATAGCCCCACTGGTCCCGTGCCTGTGGATTATGTCCCAAAGGGGTAACCCCCACACTATAACCTACAGGGGGCGTTGCACAAATTGTACCGCCAACCAACTTCCTTTCCCCACCCCTATCAAATTATGCCATCTGAAGCCATGAGATGGATATGAAAGAAGAAGAAGAAACTTAGTTTCCATCTTTTGCCAAGGTCATATATGTAGGCATGTCACGATGTACTTACACCAAATTTCCATGAAAACATGTCTTGCACCATTTTAGTTTAGGTCTATATGATATATAAATAGATATCTAAACAAGTACAGATACATTCAGAGTACACCGCCCCCATGCTAAATAATTAAATATCCTCCAGCGCGGCATTGCCGGGGCACCTGAGGCACCCAACGATACCGCCGTGCAGATCATGGAGACTGTATTTGGAGGGAGAGGTGCACAATATTTGATTGATTAATTGCATAACTAAAACCAATAAAAGATTATCATAAAATATTTTCTTAATCAATTGGCTAATAGCATAACTAAATCACTCGTGCTTCATCCGAAGAAGTAACTTTTAGAAATTTAAATGAAGAAGTTATTAATAAATAAAAAAATTAATTTATTAATCAACAAATAATTAATCGAATGATTGAATTAATCAATAAATCAAAAATAGCCTTTGCTGCCAAATCACCTGGTCATTGGCATGTCCAAATCTCAGCTTCCTAGCTCAAAAGGTGCCTGAGATATTGCCCAGATGAGAAAGAAAATAAATAAATGATTAATAATGAAAATAAACAAGACAAGTACAGATACATTCATAGTACACCGCCCCCATGCCAAATAATTTAATATCCTACAGCGCGGCATTGCCGGGGCGCCTCCGGCGCCTGGCAATACCGCAATGCAGCTCATAGAGGCTGCATTGGGAGGGAGAGGTGTACGCTAATTGATTGATTAATTGTATAATTAAAATCAATAAAAGATTATCACAAAATATTTTCTTCATCAATTGGCTAATAGCATAACTAAACCACGAGTGCTTCATCCGAAGATGTATCTTTTAGAAATTTAATTAAATAAGTCCTTAATAAAAAATTAAATAATTAATTGATTAATCAATAAATAATTAATCAATAAATAATTAATCGATTAAATGATTAATCAATAAATCAAAAATATCCTTGATAGCCACATCACTTGGTCACTCATGTCCAAATATTAGCTTCCGAGCTCAAAAGGTGCCTGAGATATTGGCCAAATGAGAAAGAAATCTATGAATGAATGAATGATCGTTTTAAGGCCATTTTCCCCGCAAGAGCGGTGGTTAGCCTTGGGGGCCCCATGACAATCATGGTTTCCTGTTTGAGGCAATATTTTTATGGCCGAATGCCATTCCTGACGCCAACCCTTGGTCGCCTCTTACGATGCCCAGGGATACGGTGTACCTATTTTAAACCGGGGTACACACCGTGATCATTCATCCCAGCAAGCTGGTACTCAATTTGCCGACCTCGGAAGGATGAACAGGCTGAGTCAACCCCCCTGGCGTTAATTCAGCGATCGACCGGGATTCGAACCCAGGATCCTAGGATCCCAAGCCTGCATCCTTAACTGCTAAGCCAACGCCAGGCTGGCCAAATGAGGAAGAAAATTTAAAAATGATTAATAATGAAAATAAATAAATAATAATCATTAAAAAATTAAATTATTAAGCAATTCGGTCATCAAACACATAAACCACCACCATTTCATCAGAATCTGTAACTTAAAAAAAAAAAGTAGTCATTAATCGAATAATTAAATAATTAATCGATTAATTGATTAAGTGATTAATTAATAAATCAAAAATAGCCTTTGCAGCCAAATCACCTGGTCATTGGCATGTCCAAATATCAGCTTCCTAACTCAAAAGGTGCCTGAGTTAATGGTCAGAAGAGAAAGGAAATTTGATTAATTAAATAAGTACTTAATTAATCGCTAATAATTAAATAACTCCTCAATTAATTGATTAATCAAAAAATAAAAAATTCTGTTTTTGAGAAAGGACTTGCTCACTATTGTGCCGAAATTTCAGCTTCCAAGCTCAAAGGATGGCTGAGATATCGCCCGGACAAACAAGCAAGAAAGAAAACAAGAAAACAAGTACACATACATTCAAAGTACACCGCCCCCATGCCAAATAATTAAATATCCTACAGCGCGGCATTGCCGGGGCACCTATGGCGCCCGGCAATACCGCAGTGCAGCTCATAGAGGCTGCTTTGGGAGGGAGAGGTGCACGCTAATTCATTGATTAATTGTATAATTAATATCAATAAAAGATTATCACAAATTATTTTCTTAATCAATTGGCTAATAGCATAACTACGTGCTCCATCCGAAGATGTATCTTTTAGAAATTTAATTAAATAAGTCATTAATAAAAAATTAAATAATTAATTGATTCACCAATAAATAATTAATCGATTAAATGATTAATCAATAAATCAAAAATATCCTTGATAGCCACATCACTTGATCACTGTCATGTCCAAATATTAGCTTCCCAGCTCAAAAGGTGCCTGAGATATTGGCCAAATGAGAAAGAAAATAAATAAATGATTAATAATGAAAATAAATAACTAAAAATCATTTAAAAATTAAATTATTAATCAATTCGGTCACAGAACACATTAACCACCACCATTTCATCAGAATCTGTAACTGAAAAAAAAAAAAAATTAGTAATTAATCGAATAATTAAATAATTAATAGATTAATTGATTAATTGATTAATCAATAAATCAAAAATATCCTTGATAGCCACATCACTTGGTCACTCATGTCCAAATATTAGCTTCTGAGCTCAAAAGGCGCCTGAGATATTGGCCAAATGAGAAAGAATGAATGATGAAGGAATGAATGAATGAATGAATAAATAATCATTAAAAAATTAAATTATTAATCAATTCGGTCATAGAACACATAAACCACCACCATTTCATCAGAATCTGAAAGTAAAAAAAAAAAAAAAAATTAGTCATTAATCGAATAATTAAATATTTAATCGATTAATTGATTAATTGATTAATTAACAAATCAAAAATAGCCTTTGCAGCCAAATCACCTGGTCATTGGCATGTCCAAATATCAGCTTCCTAACTCAAAAGGTGCCTGAGTTAATGGTCAGAAGAGGAAGGAAATTTGATTAATTAAATAAATACTGAATTAATCGCTAATAATTAAATAACTCCTCAATTAATTGATTATTCAAAAAACAAAAAATACAGTTTTTGACAAAGGACTTGCTCACTATTGTGCCAAAATTTCAGCTTCCTAGCTCAAAGGATGGCTGAGATATCGCCCGGACAAACAAACAAACAAGTAAGAAAGAAAACAAACAAGTACACATACATTCAAAGTATACCGCCCCCATGCCAAATAATTAAATATCTTACAGCGCGGCATTGCCGGGGCGCCTCCGGCGCCCGGCAATACCGCAGTGCAACTCATAGAGACTGCATTGGGAGGGAGAAGTGTACGCTAATTGATTGATTAATTGTATAATTAAAATCAATAAAAGATTATCACAAAATATTTTCTTAATCAATTGGCTAATAGCATAACTAAACCACTAGTGCTTCATCCGAAGATGTATCTTTTAGAAATTTAATTAAAGAACTCATTCATAAAAAAATAAAAAAATAATTGATTAATCAATAAATAATTAATCGATTAATCAATAAATAATTAAGCGATTAAATGATTAATCAATAAATCAAAAATATCCTTGATAGCCACATCACTTGGTCACTGTCATGTCCAAATATTAGCTTCCCAGCTCAAAAGGTGCCTGAGATATTGGCCAAATGAGAAAGAAAATAAATAAATGATTAATAATGAAAATAAATAAATAATAATAATCATTAAAAAATTAAATTATTAATCAATTCGGTCACAGAACACATAAACCACCACCATTTCATCAGAATCTGTAACTGATTTTTTTTATTTTAAGTAATTAATCAAATAATTAAATAATTAATCGATTAATTGATTAATTGATTAATCAATAAATCAAAAATATCCTTGATAGCCACATCACTTGGTCACTCATGTCCAAATATTAGCTTCCGAGCTCAAAAGGTGCCTGAGATATTGGCCAAATGAGAAAGAAAATAAATAAATGATTAATAATGAAAATAAATAAATAAAAATCATAAAAAAATTAAATTATTAATCAATTTGGTCAGAGAACACATAAACCACCACCATTTCATCAGAATCTGTAACTTAAAAAAAAATAAAAAATTGTCATTAATCGAATAATTAAATAATTAATCGATTAATTGATTAATTAATAAATCAAAAATAGGGTTTGCAGCCAAATCACCTGGTCATTGGCATGTCCAAATATCAGCTTCCTAACTCAAAAGGTGCCTGAGTTAATCGTCAGAAGAGAAAGGAAATTTAATTAATTAAATAAGTACTTAATTGAAATGAATGAATGATCGTTTTAAGGCCATTTTCCCCGCCAGAACGGGGGTTAGCCTTGCGGGCCCCATGACAATCATGGTTCCCTGTTTGAGGCAATGTTTTTATGGCCGGATGCCCTTCCTGACGCCAACCCTTGGTCACGCTTTTACGATGCGCAGGGATACGGTGTACACACCGTGATTATTCATCCCAGCAAGCTGGTACTCAAATTGCCGACCTCGGAAGGATGACAGGCTGAGTCAACCCCCCTGGCGTTAATTCAGCGATCGACCGGGATTGCGAACCCAGGATCCAAGGATCCCAAGCCGGCACGCTAACCGCTAAGCCAACACCAGTACCAAATAAGTACTTAATTAATCGCTAATAATTAAATAACTCCTTAATTAATTGATTATTCAAAAAACAAAAAATACAGTTTTTGAAAAAGGACTTGCTCACTACTGTGACGAAATTTCAGCTTCCTAGCTCAAAGGATGGCTGAGATATCGTCCGGACAAACAAACAAACAAACAAGAAAACAAACAAGAAAACAAGTAAGAAAACAAGAAAGAAAACAAGTACACATACATTCAAAGTACACCGCCCCCCTTCCAAATAATTAAATATCTTACAGCGCGGCATTGCCGGGGCGCCTCCGGCGCCCGGCAATACCGTAGTGCAGCTCATTGAGGCTGCATTGGGAGGGAGAGGTGTACACTAATTGATTGATTAATTGTATAATTAAAATCAATAAAAGATTATCACAAAATATTTTCATAATCAATTGGCTAATAGCATAACTAAACCACTAGTGCTTCATCCGAAGATGTATCTTTTAGAAATTTAATCAAATAAATAATCAATAAAAAATTAAATAATTAATTGATTAATCAATAAATAATTAATTGATTAAATGATTAATCAATAAATCAAAAATATCCTTGATAGCCACATCACTTGGTCACTGTCATGTCCAAATATTAGCTTCCCAGCTCAAAAGGTACCTAGTGGGGCGGCTTAGCCCAAATATTCAAAAGAATTGTGCATTTTGTGATACAAGCACCAAATTTGGCACAAATGTACATTAATATGTTGCGAACATTTTCAGATATTGGGCCACTTGAAATTCTCTCTTTATGTCCGCCATATTGGATTTCAAAATGGCCGCCACTTGAAATCTACATTTGCTATTATCTCTGGACGTAATGCAGCTATTGACTTGATTCTGGTATCTAAATGTATGTTTTTGGGGGCAAGGAATCCAATGGTACCAATTTCAACTTAATATTATCTATCACAGTCTGTTATATAATTTTATTTGGAAATTATCTAGGCAAATATTGGATTCAACACAATACTTTGAAAAGAATGTCTTAGTTCTGTAAATATAAATAAATAAAAAAACTATACTAAATCACTAGTAACAACTCAGACAAGCTCATATATACTGGCAGTCTAAAATATAAATTCATATCCCATTAGGAAACAAAGTGACCCATTCATTTGTGTTTTTCATATGCATATTTTATGTAACATTACATTCATATTGTCAATAAATACCAAACATGCATAATCCCCTTTTCCTAGACCCTTTAAGCCATCTTTTGTGTTTCTAGAGTACAGAAATTTCTTGTGTAGGCTTCCATCTGTCTTGTTTCCTTAACAATGCACTGTAGCATGTCTTTAACAATGTTTACAAACATGACTCCACTACATGTCTTTAATCACAGCCCTGACCCAAATAAAAGAGTAGAGAGGCTGCATGTGTGTTGACCCACATCAACTGTGTTCTTTGTGTGTGGCTGTGTTTAAATCACCTTGTGACTCCACATAAATGAGTTAATTACATACAATCTGGGCTCAGCTAGACAACATTGTGTGGTCAGCAATGAAGACGAGAGTCTGAATTACATGTATGCAAAAGACCTTGTGAACCAGTGAAGCAAATACACGGGTAAGCATGAATTAAATCTAGGGCATGATATAATTTCCATGATGTTTACCTCTACACTCAATGGTGGAAGGAGGTAATGTTTTGATCCCAGCTTGTCTGTATGTCTGTTTGTCTGTTAGTCCACAAAATTCCAGACAAAGCTTGTAGTAGTGGTAGTTGTAGTGGTAGTGGTGATAACAGAAATTGTTATATAGAACTGAACTTATATTATTATTATATGCAGAAAATAACTTCATTTCTATATGCCCTGCAGTGGACAGGTTAATTGGTTTATGCACTGAAGGGGTCACCCTGGTGTGCACTGCTGTGTTCTGCCTCACTGAGTTGTTCAGGTATGATGTACTCAGCACAAGCTTACCTGATACACATGTGTGCTGGCTAAAACCACTTGTCTGGTGGGCACGACAGAGGCAGGTTGTCTAATAGCCAACCTGGTCTTACTTTTTTGGGGTTTATCTGAAATTCTTACTATAAGGCTTTAAATTAGAAATGTTTTATATAAAGTAGTATTTTGAGTGAAGTGTGTATTCCACACTGACAGTTTTGACATGTTCTGAATTTAACACGAAGGCTGTAATTAACAGAACGGGGTATGTCTGGAAAATGTACTGTCCAACCTAATAAGAGTTTAGACTGATTTATATTTAAATCTTGGCTGTGTAAATATTGTAAGAATTTATGAATTCAAATGTTTTGTAAATATTCAATAAATTTGGGAATATTTTTTAACTAAAGAATCTCATGTGATTTTATTTCTCTTCTTGCCTCCGGTATGGGTGAAAATTTAATTCCGGCATAATCTCACAAAACTAATTCCCTAAGTGTGCCAACCTAAATGCTCTACGATATAGAGGAATTATCCTCCTCTCCATTAGTATGGCGGAGGAAACCCCTCTATTATATATATAACAACCTGCCCTAACCTGCCCTAACCTGCCCTAACCCTAACATTATATCATTGTATCGTTGCAGATTCAGAAGACAGTTCCACCATGTCCAAGAGCTTCAGACTAGCTGATGTTGAGCGAACTTCACCATCAACATCACAGCACCTCACCACAACTGACTGGAAGTTATGCCTTATATGTCAAGAGGACAAGACGGAGACACTGACCAAACCTGACCAATCAAAGAGAAAAGACATTGGGAGTGGGTACAGTTCACTCGCAGAGAACTTGGTCAAATTCAGTGAACTTGGAGAGCTTCCAGGATCATTTCACCTGGAAAGACTCGATGATGGTCATGGCATTGAAGCTGCGATGGTTGCACATGGTGCAAAATATCATCAGACATGCAGGCTCCAGTACAACAACACCAAACTGCAGAGAGCACAAAAGAGAGCACTCAAGAAAGAATGTGAGAGCGATGAGGAACAAGCTGCATGCAAACGCACCAGGATACATTCACGCTCATCGAGTACAGAGAAGAAGGTCCCAGAAAATTGTTTCTTCTGTGAACAACCTGCTGGGGCTGACAGTCTTCGGAAAGCTGCAACATTCCAAATGGACAAACGGGTGCGTGCCTGTGCAACCCTTCTTGGTGATACAGAACTGCTGGGCCGTCTCAGTGGTGGGGACATGATAGCGTTGGACGCCCAGTATCACCCACGGTGCTTGATAGGACTTTACAATCGCACAAGAAAGGCCAACAGGATCACAGGACACAAAACAAGAGCGAGCAATGTCGGCAGTTGTCTTCGCTGAACTCGTCCTCTACATTGAAGAAACCAGACAAGATGAGGAGACGGCACCAGTATTCAGATTGGCTGACCTTGTCCAGCTCTATCAGTCCAGAATGGAACAGCTAGGAGTCCAGCTCGACACGAGAGTCCACTCCACACGACTGAAACAGAGACTGTTGGCTCAGTTTCCTGACATGCGGGCACACACCAAGGGGAGAGACATCCTGATGGCATTTGAAGAAGATGTCGGTGCTGCTCTTGCCAAAGCCTGCGAGCTGGACAGTGATAGTGATGCAGTCAATCTTGCCCATGCTGCACAGATTGTTCGCCGTCACATGTTTGGAGAAGCCAAGCCCTTCACAGGATTCCCTGAAGTATGTCAAGAAGAATCTGTGCCACCGTTGCTGCTTGCCCTAGTCAGTATGATCCTAGAGGGACCCAGCATCAAGGAACAGATGGCAGACACTAACCCTGCAGCAATTGCCACAGCTCAGATACTGAAGTTCAACAGCATCAAACACAAGCGAACACGTGGCACCACATCATCCACCAGTGTCAGGCACAGTGTTGCACAGGAGACCCCACTTCCAATATACATAGGGATGATGCTGCATGCTCATACACGCAAGAAGGAATTGGTCGACAGACTGTCACACCTTGGCCTGAGCATCTCCTATGATAGAGTGCTCCAGCTCTCAGCACAGATGGGCAACAGTGTCTGCCAACAGTTTCACAGAGAACGAGTGGTCTGCCCTCCGAAGATGCGTGGCAAAGTGTTTACAACTGCCGCTGTAGACAACATAGATCACAACCCCAGTGCAACAACATCAAAGGACTCCTTCCATGGTACCGCTATCTCCCTCATACAACATCCTTCTTACACTGGTGAAGGAGTGGATCGGAGTATCGTCATTGTTGGAGGATCTGGGGATGCACGGTCCAAGACAGTCGCCCCCTTGCCGCTGGTTTCTTGCAAGTGCAAGAAAGGGTGTGTGAGGCGCTGCAAGTGCAAAAAGGCTGCCCTTCAGTGCACAGCCCTCTGTGTGTGTGAAGGGGACTGCACATGACGATGAGTCAACAACATACATGTACTTGTGGCAATGCTGAACTTGTTAACATGACACTGTTTATGTACACGTATCTTCAGTACCGGTATATACCTAGCCTCAGATACCAGTACACCTAGCCTCAAATACTAGACCATGTAGCATGTCAGTATTATACCTAAGACATTTACAGAACTAAGACATTCTTTTCAAAGTATTGTGTTGAATCCAATATTTGCCTAGATAATTTCCAAATAAAATTATATAACAGACTGTGATAGATAATATTAAGTTGAAATTGGTACCATTGGATTCCTTGCCCCCAAAAACATACATTTAGATACCAGAATCAAGTCAATAGCTGCATTACGTCCAGAGATAATAGCAAATGTAGATTTCAAGTGGCGGCCATTTTGAAATCCAATATGGCGGACATAAAGAGAGTATTTCAAGTGGCCCAATATCTGAAAATGTTCGCAACATATTAATGTACATTTGTGCCAAATTTGGTGCTTGTATCACAAAATGCACAACAGGTTTGCTATGCTGCTACACTACCTGAGATATTGGCCAAATGAGAAAGAAAATGAATAAATGATTAATAATGAAAATAAATAAATAATAATCATAAAAAAATTAAATTATTAATCAATTCGGTCAGAGAACACATAAACCACCACCATTTCATCAGAATCTGTAACTTAAAAAAAAAAAATTTTTAGTCATTAATCGAATAATTAAATAATTAATCGATTAATTGATTAATTAATAAATCAAAAATAGCCTTTGCAGCCAAATCACCTGGTCATTGGCATGTCCAAATAACAGCTTCCTAACTCAAAAGGTGCCTGAGTTAATGGTCAGAAGAGAAACGAAATTTGATTAATTAAATAAGTACTTAATTAATCGCTAATAATTAAATAACTCCTCAATTTATTGATTAATCAAAAAACAAAAAATACCGTTTTTGACAAAGCACTTTCTCACTATTGTGGCAAAATTTCAGCTTCCTAGCTCAAAGGATGGCTGAGATATCGCCCGGACAACCAAACAAACAAGAAAGAAAGAAAGAAAACAAACAACCAGAGTGAAAACTGAGTACTCTCTTTCAGCGTGCGTCACTGCCGAGCCCCCTTCGATGCCCAGCAATGACGATTTGCAATGCCTGGAGATGGCATAGGAAAGGAGCGGTGTACAACAAGAAAGAAAACAAAGAAACAAGAAAACAACCAGAGTGAAAACTGAGTACTCCCTTTCAGCGTGCGTCACTGCCGAGCCCCCTTCGGTGCCCAGCAATGACGATTTGCATTGCCTGGAGATGGCATAGGAAAGGTGTACTTAACCACTGCTGTGCCGAAATTTCAGCTTCCTAGGTCAAAGGATGGCTGAGATATCGCCCAGACAAACAAACAAACAAGAAAACAAACAAGAAAACAAACATGTACACATACATTCAAAGTACACCGCTCCCATGCCAAATAATTAAATATCCTACAGCGCGGCATTGCAGCGCGGTGTACAACAACGAGAGTGAAAACTGAGTACTCCCTTTCAGCGTGCGTCACTGCCGAGCCCCCTTCGGTGCCCAGGCAATGACGATTTGCAATGCCTGGAGATGGCATAGGAAAGGTGCGGTGTACAATATTAAACAATTAAAGATACATTCAAAGTACACCGCCCCCATGCCAAATAATTAAATATGCTACAGCGCGGCTCATAGAGACTGTATTGGGAGGGAGAGGTGCACAATGCACTTTGGCGTCCGTTGATGCTGCACTGCGTGCATTGTGTACAAATGCACTTCTGAGGTAAATGTGCACAAATAATACTTCCGAGAGTGACATCGGCGGGCAACTAAAGTGCCCGCCGATGTCACCATGCGGCACCCTGAAACAGAATTGGGAGGGGCTGTTGTACAAAAAAGACCATAACGATTTGGTATTATATTTATTGAAATGACGTAAGTTGGCAAATTGTCCACATTTTCAATGCATAGCAAAATGACTCATATGTTCACCCATAGAGCATAATAACAGGAGTGAAACAAGTACAGATAACAGGTAACAATGTAGCAAACACAGATAACAGGTAACAGCATACGCAATACCTCTTAGTAGGTATTGGAGGAACATACTGCTGTTGGAGGAATCTACCAAACCTCTCTGTAGCATGCAAAAATGGTCGTAAATTCAAACAATTCCAGAACCATGGTGGTATCATCAAGAATCACAGACTGTGTTTCGAAACATTTTTGTTTTAGAGCAACTTCTCTCTGTCCATCATGTACACTATTGGTATAACCACATTCAGTTTCTTAATCCTCTTCAAACATTTACTTTCTACATAACTCACAACCCTTTACTTTCCACATAACAACAACTATATAACTGGTAGAAAATCGCACTGATATTGCTTTGTGGTCACTATAAAAATTAGTGAAGCAACTAGAAACAAATGTAAAGGGAAATTTCGAATCTAATAGGATATGGTCTAGTTGTCCTCCATTTATATGTGTCATGGCTTTCAAAGCTTGAACACACCCAGTACTTTCACAAATGTACTTCAAATGATCTTCCTTATGTGTAAGACCTGAGAGAGTATCCATATTGAAGTCACCCATTATAATCTTTGCATTAATTTGAATTGCATTCAGGTGCTCCAATGAAGTTCGTAAGATCTGCGAGATCACTTCTTTCATATTTTGGGTGAAGGTAGAGGAACATAATTAAGGCTACATTTAACTTACATATGATTATTTGACCTTTTCCTGAAGCTAGTTTAAAGCCTGAGCATGAAAGCCAAACTAAATCTGTATTCTTTTTCTTGTAAATGACTAATCCCATTGATTTTGACGAAACATCGATTCTTTCAACTATTTCGAAATCTTCAAGTGCAATCATTGAATTGTCTACATCAGGTCCTAGTTTGGTCTCAGCTATGCACAATAAATCAGAAAACCCTAAATTATTATCTTTTCTTAAACATTCAAGATGATCAGCATCCTGCAAACCGTTAATATTGATATATGAAACCTTGTAATCAGTCAACACCATATCATCCTTTGAGCACTCGAATGCCTTCTCATCCAAAAATTTGGGTGAACATTCATGAACAGCAGATGTTTCCAGTCGAGCTAATTCTTGTTTTACAGATGGATGACAATAAATATAACCTCTTTGAAAATTCTTCAGAAACACACCTTCTAAAGTTCTTGACCGACTGACAGCAACAAAGAAACAACCATGTTGTCTTGTAAAACTTTGACATTTTGTTGTGTAGTCGACCACAACTCTGTCTCTCGTGATTCCTTGTGCTGAATTGCAGGTAATGGCATATGCAAGTAATAATGGATATTGAGTCCGCCGAAAACTTACTCTCTCTGTTGATTTTTTCCATGTTACAATCTCCTTCAACGGCTTTATCGGTACTGCATACCTGTCTAGGCTACACTTAGCGTTGCAGATACTTCTTGTCATGACACCGGTATCATCATCAAACCTACACCAAACAATGCGATTTTTGGTATCCACATCAACTACATAACCAAATGTGCCATTAGTTAGCTTGTCAACTTTATTGATGTTGCTTGTAATTTTAATAGGTGCACCACTCTTTAGGTGAAGAAGATTTGGAAGACCCTTGAGTTGTGTTTCGTTAGCTTTGCTGAGATCAGGCATAACAGAACTTTTCTTACTTGGAATATCTTTTGCTGGTAAAATATACGAATCTCCATGTGGCCTCTGAATCTGTTCATCATTAAAGGCATCCTTGACCTGATGTGTTTTTGCAATCAAAACTTGCTTCCTATCTTTGTACCAAGCATTTTCATTTCTCGTTGGACATTCCTTAACCCGAGATTTGAGGACCTCTGTCTTCATATGTTACTTCGTCCCTACCTATACGTGTCTGAAGTTCAGAGAAAGCAATGTCATCTTTAGATCTCATTTTCTGAGTTAGCATATACATTCTGATGTATCGTTTCCATGTATTCACAGCTGTAAAATTTGCACGTGCTCTGATTGTAGGTGTTTCAAATATTCGCTTGTCTAGAACAGGTGGTAGTTGTAATAAATCATCAGTTATTATTATGCTCAAACCTGCAAACGGTCCATCTTGTTTTCCAAGAATCTGTTCCAACCTTTGATTTATCTTGAAAAACAAATTACTTCCCACCATACTTATTTCATAAAGAATTATTATCTTTACTTGCAAGAAGTCGTTTGCAAGTTTGGCCTCACTTGAAAAGTTCAGAAGTCGTTCAAAGTTTTCACCACCCATCATTTTCAACTTCCCATGGATTGTATCCCCTGAATTCAGGTGCTTGGCTGCAGCAGCTGTTGGTGACATGACCAATAGGAGCTCCTTGTTTAGTTCTACACCTGATTTCATGTGTTTCGCCCACAGTGCTTGAATGAGTGTATTGATCAGGTACGTTTTTCCAGTCCCAGGATCACCACTGATGTATAAGCTGAACTGTTGGTCATCTGGCATCTCAATCAAGTCATCAAATATTTTACGTTGTTGCTGATTTAAAGAGTTGATGTTTTTGTTTAGCTTTCGTCTTTCTTCAATATTGACTGATTTTCCATCATAAATCCTTGATGCCTTTTTCATAAAATCAAGAATTTCCTCATTTGTTGTTGTTTCTTCTTCAACATATTCACTTGGTTCCTCTACTTCATCATCATCAGTCATATCAAAATTCTCAAGCTCAACCAAGACGTCCTTATTTGATTCAAATTCCTTCCGCTTATTATCAACCTCTTCATGAACATCTCGGTATTTACTAACTATGCTGTTATAATCATGTATTTCAGCAACTTCATTTCGGAAAGGACAGAAAAGCATCATTAGTGCCTTCATGTAAGAACTCTCATCATCACTGCTAAGGAAGTATCTTATGATAGCCCTTCTCTTTCGCTTTCTGAGTGTCCCCATGTTGTTCATTAAGACAAGAATGCCAGCATGTGATTCACATTTTTCATCCTCAACATCAGAATGATCATCTTCCGGAATATTGTCCAAGTTATTGTCTTTCTTGTTACCCCGATTATAAATGTCATAGTCACTTGTGAACTCTGCCAAGGTCAATTTGTCAAGTGATGCTGGCCTGTTTTCATAATATTGCACGATATTTGGGTAGAATACTATGTCGTCATTGTCACCAAGATCTTCAATGTTTGCTTTTAGCAGGCCGTCTCTTTTAGCAGGTGGAGCGGTGTTTATAAATTTCTGTTTCCTTGAGAAGGCACACATTTTGTATCCAAAAAGACGGTATATGAGTTCCTGGAGTGACACTTCTCTTGTATCATCAAGTACCTTCCCCAGCTTCTTAAGTTTCACATCTTTTGAGTCTCCACTTCGAGATGATTGCTCCTCAATTGCTTGAAGCAACTTGCTTTGTCCAGTCTCGGCTTTCAGTATATACCCACAGCAATACTCTGCAACACTGTAAGGATCACTAACAGCTTGAAAGTCCATATTTGCATTGTCTGCTTCTAATAGGCTTGGATTGAAGTTATTAATGAAAACATCTTGGCATGAGCGTTTGTACAAAAAACTTGTAACTTTCTTTTGGTAACAGTCGACCTTAGAGCCTCTAGGTAGACCTCATATGGCATGCCTAACCTATCCAACGTTTCAGGAAAACTCATGGCTAAGAACTTTGAGCGACATTCAGAACCATATGTTTGTCTCAAGATGTATTTCTTTATCTTGGTGGCATTGACTTTAGCTGTCTTTATATTTTCAACAGGTGTATCTTTGGAAAATGCCTCGAGAACTGTTGTCCTCATTATGGGATATTTGGGGAAACCAAAGTGACATACTGGGAAAAGGAGCTCCTCACCTTTCTCTTTTCCATCTAGTGCACCATGACCTTCTGTCTCTTTTATTGTTATTAATTTCCGACCTTTCTTCTCGCAGGTAAAAGTATGGTTATGTGTTTGGTATTTTGCTATTAGATTATTAATACCAGCGTTGTCTGATTTAGTTTCCTTAGTTGTCTTAATTATGCTGTCAATGAAGGTTAGGAAACTCTCTTTTGAGGACTCACTGTTCACATCAACAGCTGGTGGAGGATTACCTGCCTCATCAGCCAACCAGGGCACACAATGGGCATGCGCACTTCCTCTTTGCTGAAATTAAATTCTGTAAAAATAGTCAACTACCTTGTACTTTCCTAAGCTACTAGGTTTCTGTAATGCCTGCAAAAGTGTTCTAAACCTTGCATCGAAATGGTGGACAACATCTACTGGGTATTTCTTGAGAAGCATATACTTCTGTTTTTTGCTCAAGCCTTCAACTTCCTGGGTTGCCACGTGTTTATTCTTTTCCTTTTCTAATAATGCCTTCATTAGTTCTATCCAGTTGAGCTCATTTGCACTCTTTGTGTAAAAGATATGAGGAGACCCCAATTGACGAAGCATGGCAAAAAGCTTTTTCTTATTCTCTTGGAAATAGGGTGCTGTACCTCTCACATTTTAAAAAGCCTTAAAGCCCAAGTCTGTTCTTTCCATGTATGCCCTGTCCATGTCCTTGATAGATTGCTTTGTATATTTAGTTCTATCCATTTTGGTCTTTCTGAGGAATGTTACACGCGATCTCTTTATTTCAAGTGCTTCTTTGACATGATATAAGAAGCAAATATACAAATAATCATTACTGTATCGGCGGTCTATTCCATTAAGCCTTTGTTTGATGTAATTGCTAAACATAACCCCTTTGTCTACATATGTTGATAAGTAGCCTCCAATACCATGAGGAAACAAATGAGGGAAAGCTTTTTCCTCAATGTTAATGTCAATGTCAATCTTTCCAGTTTACAAATTTACCTTCTGCAGTCGGTGCCAATACAACTTTCTTCCAAGGTGTTGAATAATTATTTTCAGGTGTAGTTGTCCGCTCATGAGTCAGAATTAACTCTGCCACCCAGTCAGTAGCTCCATTTGCTCTATCAGTTTTAGTGTTGAATGTCTCTAACATTGTGTCCTCGTTAATTTCTGTAATAAAATCAGGAATATTGGCATCACTGCTTCTTTGTTCCTGCTGGCTTCCTTGAGATGGGCTTCTTTCTGCAGCATCTGTGTTCTCTTCACCATTTTGAATAATACCTTCATCCTCATCAGTTTTACCTCCTGTGGCATCTTGGGCATCTCTATTAGCAAGTGCTTGTGTGATAAAGTCATCCAACCTTCCTCCATCAAATACTTCTTCTTTAAAAAGAGGATTATGCAGTTTGAAGTAATTGAAATATTCTAGAACTTTGCTCTTCGATATCACCTCCTCTACGACACTGCCTTTGTAGTTTGGCTTTCGTTTCAGGGAGATTGGTATAAATTCCTGATTCCGGGGCAATATTTTCTCCATTGACTGCTTCACATCAGCTTCAACTGTTATCATTGGCCCCTGCACTTTGAAGTCTGGTGATCTTGGCAAGTGAGCAATTCTGATGAAGGGAATGATCAGTTTCAATAAGAAGGCCTCGCATTTGTAAAGTTTCATGGACTCATTTTGAAATTTGTTTGGCACATTGGATATAATGAACTCAAAGGCTTTCTCATTGCAATTTGGAACTCCACCTTTTTATTGTATCCTTACATGCCTTACATACGTAATAATTGCCATCCATGGATACAGTCTGATCATTGATTGTCAACTTACTTAGCTGTTCTCCATGGAAAGTTGTCTTTGCTCCCTCAAATATTATTTTAGTCATGCTGGACTTTGGGCGATATCGGCACTCTGACCCACATATGTAAATCATTGAAGTGTTTTCAATAAGCTTTTCTTTGCAAAATGCAAAGCCTAATAACCTCTGATGTTGATTCCGATCTCTCTGTCTTTCAAGTCTTTTTCTCTTTTCT
Organism: Myxine glutinosa; assembly: GCF_964187855.1. Lineage (NCBI taxonomy): Eukaryota > Metazoa > Chordata > Myxini > Myxiniformes > Myxinidae > Myxine > Myxine glutinosa. The sequence continues at coordinate 179,254,467 of NC_136261.1, forward strand.
ACCTCAGTTTCTGCAGCTATCCGTTTTTGATTACGTGATTTTTGTTCTTCTAATCTTTGACTTTTCTCTACCTCAGTTTCTGCAGCTATCCACTTTTGATTACGTGATTTTTGTTCTTCTAATCTTTGACTTTTCTCTTCCTCAGTTTCTGTCGCTATCCGTTTTTGATTACATGATTTTTGTTCTTCTAATCTTTGACTTTTCTCTACCTCAGTTTCTGCAGCTATCCGCTTTTGATTACGTGATTTTTGTTCTTCTAATCTTTGACTTTTCTCTACCTCATTTTCTGCAGCTATCCGTTTTTGATTACGAGATTGTTGTTCTTCTAATCTTTGACTTTTCTCTACCTCAGTTTCTGCAGCTATCCATTTTTGATCACGTGATTTTTGTTCTTCTAATCTTTGACTTTTCTCTTCTTCAGTTTCTGTCGCTATCCGTTTTTGATCACGTGATTTTCGTTCTTCTAATCTTTGACTTTTCTCTTCCTCAGTTTCTGTCGCTATCCGTTTTTGATTACGTGATTTTTGTTCTTCTAATCTTTGACTGTTCTCTACCTCATTTTCTGCAGCTATCCGTTTTTGATTACTTGATTTTTGTTCTTATAATCTTTGAGTTTTCTCTTCTTCAGTTTCTGTCGCTATCCGTTTTTGATCACGAGATTTTTGTTCTTCTAATCTTTGACTTTTCTCTTCTTCAGTTTCTGTCGCTATCCGTTTTTGATCACGAGATTTTTGTTCTTCCAATCTTTGACTTTACTCTACCTCAGTTTCTGCAGCTATCCGTTTTTGATCACGAGATTTTTGTTCTTCCAATCTTTGACTTTTCTCTACCTCAGTTTCTGCAGCTATCCGTTTTTGATCACGAGATTTTTGTTCTTCCAATCTTTGACTTTTCTCTACCTCAGTTTCTGTAGCTATCCGCTTTTGATCACGAGATTTTTGTTCTTCTAATCTTTGACTTTTCTCTACCTCAGTTTCTGCAGCTATCCGTTTTTGATCACGAGATTTTTGTTCTTCTAATCTTTGACTTTTCTCTACCTCAGTTTCTGCAGCTATCCGTTTTTGATTACGAGATTTTTGTTCTTCTAATCTTTGACTTTTCTCTACCTCAGTTTCTGTAGCTATCCGTTTTTGATTAGGAGATTTTTGTTCTTCTAATCTTTGACTTTTCTCTACCTCAGTTTCTGTAGCTATCCGTTTTTGATTATGAGATTTTTGTTCTTCTAATCTTTGACTTTTCGCTACCTCAGTTTCTGCAGCTATCCGTTTTTGATCACGAGATTTTTGTTCTTCTAATCTTTGACTTTTCTCTACCTCAGTTTCTGTAGCTATCCGTTTTTGATTACGAGATTTTTGTTCTTCTAATCTTTGACTTTTCTCTACCTCAGTTTCTGCAGCTATCCGTTTTTGATCACGAGATTTTTGTTCTTCTAATCTTTGACTTTTCTCTACCTCAGTTTCTGCAGCTATCCGTTTTTGATCACGAGATTTTTGTTCTTCTAATCTGAGACTTTTCTCTACCTCAGTTTCTGCAGCTATCCGTTTTTGATCACGAGATTTTTGTTCTTCTAATCTTTGACTTTTCTCTCCCTCAGTTTCTGCAGCTATCCGTTTTTGATTACGAGATTTTTGTTCTTCCAATCTTTGACTTTTCTCTACCTCAGTTTCTATAGCTATCCGTTTTTGATTACGAGATTTTTGTTCTTCCAATCTTTGACTTTTCTCTACCTCAGTTTCTATAGCTATCCGTTTTTGATCACGAGATTTTTGTTCTTCTAATCTTTGACTTTTCTCTACCTCAGTTTCTGCAGCTATCCGTTTTTGATCACGAGATTTTTGTTCTTCTAATCTGAGACTTTTCTCTACCTCAGTTTCTGTAGCTATCCGTTTTTGATCACGAGATTTTTGTTCTTCTAATCTTTGACTTTTCTCTACCTCAGTTTCTGCAGCTATCCGTTTTTGATTACGAGATTTTTGTTCTTCTAATCTGGGACTTTTCTCTACCTCAGTTTCTGCAGCTATCCGTTTTTGATTACGAGATTTTTGTTCTTCTAATCTGAGACTTTTCTCTACCTCAGTTTCTGCAGCTATCCGCTTTTGATCACGAGATTTTTGTTCTTCTAATCTTTGACTTTTCTCTACCTCAGTTTCTGCAGCTATCCGCTTTTGATCACGAGATTTTTGTTCTTCTAATCTTTGACTTTTCTCTACCTCAGTTTCTGTAGCTATCCGTTTTTGATCACGAGATTTTTGTTCTTCCAATCTTTGACTTTTCGCTACCTCAGTTTCTATAGCTATCCGTTTTTGATTACGAGATTTTTGTTCTTCCAATCTTTGACTTTTCTCTACCTCAGTTTCTATAGCTATCCGTTTTTGATCACGAGATTTTTGTTCTTCTAATCTTTGACTTTTCTCTACCTCAGTTTCTGCAGCTATCCGTTTTTGATTACGAGATTTTTGTTCTTCTAATCTGAGACTTTTCTCTACCTCAGTTTCTGCAGCTATCCGTTTTTGATTATGAGATTTTTGTTCTTCTAATCTTTGACTTTTCTCTACCTCAGTTTCTGTAGCTATCCGTTTTTGATCACGAGATTTTTGTTCTTCTAATCTTTGACTTTTCTCTTCCTCAGTTTCTGCAGCTATCCGTTTTTGATTACGAGATTTTTGTTCTTCTAATCTTTGACTTTTCGCTACCTCAGTTTCTGCAGCTATCCGTTTTTGATCACGAGATTTTTGTTCTTCTAATCTTTGACTTTTCTCTACCTCAGTTTCTGTAGCTATCCGTTTTTGATCACGAGATTTTTGTTCTTCCAAGCTTTCACTTTTCTCTACCTCAGTTTCTATAGCTATCCGTTTTTGATCACGAGATTTTTGTTCTTCTAATCTTTGACTTTTCTCTACCTCAGTTTCTGTAGCTATCCGTTTTTGATCACGAGATTTTTGTTCTTCCAATCTTTGACTTTTCTCTACCTCAGTTTCTGCAGCTATCCGTTTTTGATCACGAGATTTTTGTTCTTCTAATCTTTGACTTTTCTCTACCTCAGTTTCTGCAGCTATCCGTTTTTGATCACGAGATTTTTGTTCTTCCAATCTTTGACTTTTCTCTACCTCAGTTTCTATAGCTATCCGTTTTTGATCACGAGATTTTTGTTCTTCTAATCTTTGACTTTTCTCTACCTCAGTTTCTGCAGCTATTCGTTTTTGATCACGAGAATTTTGTTCTTCCAATCTTTGACTTTTCTCTACCTCAGTTTCTATAGCTATCCGTTTTTGATCACGAGATTTTTGTTCTTCTAATCTGAGACTTTTCTCTACCTCAGTTTCTGCAGCTATCCGTTTTTGATTACGAGATTTTTGTTCTTCTAATCTTTGACTTTTCTCTACCTCAGTTTCTGCAGCTATCCGTTTTTGATTACGAGATTTTTGTTCTTCTAATCTTTGACTTTTCTCGACCTCAGTTTCTGCAGCTATCCGTTTTTGATTACGAGATTTTTGTTCTTCTAATCTGAGACTTTTCTCTACCTCAGTTTCTGTAGCTATCTGTTTTTGATCACGAGATTTTTGTTCTTCTAATCTTTGACTTTTCTCTACCTCAGTTTCTATAGCTATCCGTTTTTGATCACGAGATTTTTGTTCTTCTAATCTGAGACTTTTCTCTACCTCAGTTTCTATAGCTATCCGTTTTTGATTATGAGATTTTTGTTCTTCCAATCTTTGACTTTTCTCTACCTCAGTTTCTATAGCTATCCGTTTTTGATCACGAGATTTTTGTTCTTCTAATCTGAGACTTTTCTCTACCTCAGTTTCTGCAGCTATCCGTTTTTGATCACGAGATTTTTGTTCTACTAATCTTTGACTTTTCTCTACCTCAGTTTCTGCAGCTATCCGTTTTTGATCACGAGATTTTTGTTCTTCTAATCTTTGACTTTTCTCTACCTCAGTTTCTGCAGCTATCCGTTTTTGATTACGAGATTTTTGTTCTTCTAATCTTTGACTTTTCTCTCCCTCAGTTTCTGCAGCTATCCGTTTTTGATCACGAGATTTTTGTTCTTCTAATCTGAGACTTTTCTCTACCTCAGTTTCTATAGCTATCCGTTTTTGATTATGAGATTTTTGTTCTTCCAATCTTTGACTTTTCTCTACCTCAGTTTCTGCAGCTATCCGTTTTTGATTACGAGATTTTTGTTCTTCTAATCTTTGACTTTTCTCTACCTCAGTTTCTGCAGCTATCCGTTTTTGATTACGAGATTTTTGTTCTTCTAATCTGAGACTTTTCTCTACCTCAGTTTCTATAGCTATCCGTTTTTGATTACGAGATTTTTGTTCTTCTAATCTTTGACTTTTCTCTACCTCAGTTTCTGCAGCTATCCGTTTTTGATTACGAGATTTTTGTTCTTCTAATCTTTGACTTTTCTCTACCTCAGTTTCTGCAGCTATCCGTTTTTGATTACGAGATTTTTGTTCTTCTAATCTGAGACTTTTATCTACCTCAGTTTCTGTAGCTATCTGTTTTTGATCACGAGATTTTTGTTCTTCTAATCTTTGACTTTTCTCTACCTCAGTTTCTATAGCTATCCGTTTTTGATTACGAGATTTTTGTTCTTCTAATCTGAGACTTTTCTCTACCTCAGTTTCTGCAGCTATCCGTTTTTGATCACGAGATTTTTGTTCTTCTAATCTGAGACTTTTCTCTACCTCAGTTTCTATACCTATCCGTTTTTGATTATGAGATTTTTGTTCTTCCAATCTTTGACTTTTCTCTACCTCAGTTTCTATAGCTATCCGTTTTTGATCACGAGATTTTTGTTCTTCCAATCTTTGACTTTTCGCTACCTCAGTTTCTGCAGCTATCCGTTTTTGATCACGAGATTTTTGTTCTTCTAATCTGAGACTTTTCTCTACCTCAGTTTCTGCAGCTATCCGTTTTTGATCACGAGATTTTTGTTCTTCTAATCTTTGACTTTTCTCTACCTCAGTTTCTGCAGCTATCCGTTTTTGATTACGAGATTTTTGTTCTTCTAATCTTTGACTTTTCTCTACCTCAGTTTCTGCAGCTATCCGTTTTTGATCACGAGATTTTTGTTCTTCTAATCTTTGACTTTTCTCTACCTCAGTTTCTGCAGCTATCCGTTTTTGATTACGAGAGTTTTGTTCTTCTAATCTTTGACTTTTCTCTACCTCAGTTTCTGCAGCTATCCGTTTTTGTTTACGAGATTTTTGTTCTTCTAATCTGAGACTTTTCTCTACCTCAGTTTCTGTAGCTATCTGTTTTTGATCACGAGATTTTTGTTCTTCTAATCTTTGACTTTTCTCTACCTCAGTTTCTATAGCTATCCGTTTTTGATTACGAGATTTTTGTTCTTCTAATCTTTGACTTTTCTCTTCTTCAGTTTCTGTCGCTATCTGTTTTTGATCACGTGATTTTTGTTCTTCTAATCTTTGACTTTTCTCTTCCTCAGTTTCTGTCGCTATCCGTTTTTGATTACGTGATTTTTGTTCTTCTAATCTTTGACTTTTCTCTACCTCATTTTCTGCAGCTATCCGTTTTTGATTACTTGATTTTTGTTCTTCTAATCTTTGACTTTTCTCTTCTTCAGTTTCTGTCGCTATCCGTTTTTGATCACGAGATTTTTGTTCTTCTAATCTTTGACTTTTCTCTTCTTCAGTTTCTGTCGCTATCCGTTTTTGATCACGAGATTTTTGTTCTTCCAATCTTTGACTTTTCTCGACCTCAGTTTCTGCAGCTATCCGTTTTTGATCACGAGATTTTTGTTCTTCCAATCTTTGACTTTTCGCTACCTCAGTTTCTGCAGCTATCCGCTTTTGATCACGAGATTTTTGTTCTTCCAATCTTTGACTTTTCTCTTCCTCAGTTTCTGTCGCTATCCGTTTTTGATTACGTAATTTTTGTTCTTCTAATCTTTGACTTTTCTCTACCTCATTTTCTGCAGCTATCCGCTTTTGATTACGTGATTTTTGTTCTTCTAATCTTTGACTTTTCTCTTCCTTAGTTTCTGTCGCTATCCGTTTTTGATTACGTGATTTTTGTTCTTCTAATCTTTGACTTTTCTCTACCTCATTTTCTGCAGCTATCCGCTTTTGATTACGTGATTTTTGTTCTTCTAATCTTTGACTTTTCTCTTCCTCAGTTTCTGCAGCTATCCGCTTTTGATTACGTGATTTTTGTTCTTCTAATCTTTGACTTTTCTCTACCTCATTTTCTGCAGCTATCCGTTTTTGATTACGAGATTGTTGTTCTTCTAATCTTTGACTTTTCTCTACCTCAGTTTCTGCAGCTATCCGTTTTTGATTACTTGATTTTTGTTCTTCTAATCTTTGACTTTTCTCTTCTTCAGTTTCTGTCGCTATCCGTTTTTGATCACGTGATTTTTGTTCTTCTAATCTTTGACTTTTCTCTTCCTCAGTTTCTGTCGCTATCCGTTTTTGATTACGTGATTTTTGTTCTTCTAATCTTTGACTTTTCTCTACCTCATTTTCTGCAGCTATCCGTTTTTGATTACTTGATTTTTGTTCTTCTAATCTTTGACTTTTCTCTTCTTCAGTTTCTGTCGCTATCCGTTTTTGATCACGAGATTTTTGTTCTTCTAATCTTTGACTTTTCTCTACCTCAGTTTCTGCAGCTATCCGTTTTTGATTAGGAGATTTTTGTTCTTCTAATCTTTGACTTTTCTCTACCTCAGTTTCTGCAGCTATCCGTTTTTGATCACGAGATTTTTGTTCTTCCAATCTTTGACTTTTCTCTACCTCAGTTTCTGCAGCTATCCGTTTTTGATCACGAGATTTTTGTTCTTCTAATATTTGACTTTTCTCTCCCTCAGTTTCTGTAGCTATCCGTTTTTGATCACGAGATTTTTGTTCTTCTAATCTTTGACTTTTCTCTCCCTCAGTTTCTGCAGCTATCCATTTTTGATTACGAGATTTTTGTTCTTCTAATCTTTGACTTTTCTCTACCTCAGTTTCTGCAGCTATCCGTTTTTGATCACGAGATTTTTGTTCTTCTAATCTTTGACTTTTCTCTACCTCAGTTTCTGCAGCTATCCGTTTTTGATCACGAGATTTTTGTTCTTCTAATCTTTGACTTTTCTCTCCCTCAGTTTCTGCAGGTATCCGTTTTTGATTACGAGATTTTTGTTCTTCTAATCTTTGACTTTTCTCTACCTCAGTTTCTGTAGCTATCCGTTTTTGATCACGAGATTTTTGTTCTTCCAATCTTTGACTTTTCTCTACCTCAGTTTCTATAGCTATCCGTTTTTGATTACGAGATTTTTGTTCTTCCAATCTTTGACTTTTCTCTACCTCAGTTTCTATAGCTATCCGTTTTTGATCACGAGATTTTTGTTCTTCTAATCTTTGACTTTTCTCTACATCAGTTTCTATAGCTATCCGTTTTTGATCACGAGATTTTTGTTCTTCTAATCTGAGACTTTTCTCTACCTCAGTTTCTGCAGCTATCCGTTTTTGATTATGAGATTTTTGTTCTTCTAATCTTTGACTTTTCGCTACCTCAGTTTCTGTAGCTATCCGTTTTTGATCACGAGATTTTTGTTCTTCTAATCTTTGACTTTTCTCTTCCTCAGTTTCTGCAGCTATCCGTTTTTGATTACGAGATTTTTGTTCTTCTAATCTTTGACTTTTCTCTACCTCAGTTTCTGCAGCTATCCGTTTTTGATCACGAGATTTTTGTTCTTCTAATCTTTGACTTTTCTCTACCTCAGTTTCTGTAGCTATCCGTTTTTGATCACGAGATTTTTGTTCTTCCAATCTTTGACTTTTCTCTACCTCAGTTTCTATAGCTATCCGTTTTTGATCACGAGATTTTTGTTCTTCTAATCTTTGACTTTTCTCTACCTCAGTTTCTGTAGCTATCCGTTTTTGATCACGAGATTTTTGTTCTTCCAATCTTTGACTTTTCTCTACCTCAGTTTCTGCAGCTATCCGTTTTTGATCACGAGATTTTTGTTCTTCTAATCTTTGACTTTTCTCTACCTCAGTTTCTGCAGCTATCCGTTTTTGATCACGAGATTTTTGTTCTTCCAATCTTTGACTTTTCTCTACCTCAGTTTCTATAGCTATCCGTTTTTGATCACGAGATTTTTGTTCTTCTAATCTGAGACTTTTCTCTACCTCAGTTTCTGCAGCTATCCGTTTTTGATTACGAGATTTTTGTTCTTCTAATCTTTGACTTTTCTCTACCTCAGTTTCTGCAGCTATCCGTTTTTGATTACGAGATTTTTGTTCTTCTAATCTTTGACTTTTCTCTACCTCAGTTTCTGCAGCGATCCGTTTTTGATTACGAGATTTTTGTTCTTCTAATCTGAGACTTTTCTCTCCCTCAGTTTCTGTAGCTATCTGTTTTTGATCACGAGATTTTTGTTCTTCTAATCTTTGACTTTTCTCTACCTCAGTTTCTATAGCTATCCGTTTTTGATCACGAGATTTTTGTTCTTCTAATCTGAGACTTTTCTCTACCTCAGTTTCTATAGCTATCCGTTTTTGATTATGAGATTTTTGTTCTTCCAATCTTTGACTTTTCTCTACCTCAGTTTCTATAGCTATCCGTTTTTGATCACGAGATTTTTGTTCTTCTAATCTGAGACTTTTCTCTACCTCAGTTTCTGCAGCTATCCGTTTTTGATCACGAGATTTTTGTTCTTCTAATCTTTGACTTTTCTCTACCTCAGTTTCTGCAGCTATCCGTTTTTGATCACGAGATTTTTGTTCTTCTAATCTTTGACTTTTCTCTACCTCAGTTTCTGCAGCTATCCGTTTTTGATTACGAGATTTTTGTTCTTCTAATCTTTGACTTTTCTCTACCTCAGTTTCTGCAGCTATCCGTTTTTGATCACGAGATTTTTGTTCTTCTAATCTGAGACTTTTCTCTACCTCAGTTTCTATAGCTATCCGTTTTTGATTATGAGATTTTTGTTCTTCCAATCTTTGACTTTTCTCTACCTCAGTTTCTGCAGCTATCCGTTTTTGATTACGAGATTTTTGTTCTTCTAATCTTTGACTTTTCTCTACCTCAGTTTCTGCAGCTATCCGTTTTTGATTACGAGATTTTTGTTCTTCTAATCTGAGACTTTTCTCTACCTCAGTTTCTATAGCTATCCGTTTTTGATTACGAGATTTTTGTTCTTCTAATCTTTGACTTTTCTCTACCTCAGTTTCTGCAGCTATCCGTTTTTGATTACGAGATTTTTGTTCTTCTAATCTTTGACTTTTCTCTACCTCAGTTTCTGCAGCTATCCGTTTTTGATTACGAGATTTTTGTTCTTCTAATCTGCGACTTTTATCTACCTCAGTTTCTGTAGCTATCTGTTTTTGATCACGAGATTTTTGTTCTTCTAATCTTTGACTTTTCTCTACCTCAGTTTCTATAGCTATCCGTTTTTGATTACGAGATTTTTGTTCTTCTAATCTGAGACTTTTCTCTACCTCAGTTTCTGCAGCTATCCGTTTTTGATCACGAGATTTTTGTTCTTCTAAACTGAGACTGAGACTGAGACTTTTCTCTACCTCAGTTTCTATAGCTATCCGTTTTTGATTATGAGATTTTTGTTCTTCCAATCTTTGACTTTTCACTACCTCAGTTTCTATAGCTATCCGTTTTTGATCACGAGATTTTTGTTCTTCCAATCTTTGACTTTTCTCTACCTCAGTTTCTGCAGCTATCCGTTTTTGATCACGAGATTTTTGTTCTTCTAATCTGAGACTTTTCTCTACCTCAGTTTCTGCAGCTATCCGTTTTTGATCACGAGATTTTTGTTCTTCTAATCTTTGACTTTTCTCTACCTCAGTTTCTGCAGCTATCCGTTTTTGATTACGAGATTTTTGTTCTTCTAATCTTTGACTTTTCTCTACCTCAGTTTCTGCAGCTATCCGTTTTTGATCACGAGATTTTTGTTCTTCTAATCTTTGACTTTTCTCTACCTCAGTTTCTGCAGCTATCCGTTTTTGATTACGAGATTTTTGTTCTTCTAATCTTTGACTTTTCTCTACCTCAGTTTCTGCAGCTATCCGTTTTTGATTACGAGATTTTTGTTCTTCTAATCTTTGACTTTTCTCTACCTCAGTTTCTGCAGCTATCCGTTTTTGTTTACGAGATTTTTGTTCTTCTAATCTGAGACTTTTCTCTACCTCAGTTTCTGTAGCTATCTGTTTTTGATCACGAGATTTTTGTTCTTCTAATCTTTGACTTTTCTCTACCTCAGTTTCTATAGCTATCCGTTTTTGATTACGAGATTTTTGTTCTTCCAATCTTTGACTTTTCTCTACCTCAGTTTCTATAGCTATCCGTTTTTGATCACGAGATTTTTGTTCTTCTAATCTTTGACTTTTCTCTACCTCAGTTTCTATAGCTATCCGTTTTTGATCACGAGATTTTTGTTCTTCTTATCTTTGACTTTTCTCTACCTCAGTTTCTATAGCTATCCGTTTTTGATTACGAGATTTTTGTTCTTCTAATCTTTGACTTTTCTCTACCTCAGTTTCTATAGCTATCCGTTTTTGATCACGAGATTTTTGTTCTTCTAATCTTTGACTTTTCTCTACCTCAGTTTCTGTAGCTATCCGTTTTTGATTACGAGATTTTTGTTCTTCTAATCTGAGACTTTTCTCTACCTCAGTTTCTGCAGCTATCGGTTTTTGATTACGAGATTTTTGTTCTTCTAATCTTTGACTTTTCTCTACCTCAGTTTCTGCAGCTATCGGTTTTTGATTACGAGATTTTTGTTCTTCTAATCTTTGACTTTTCTCTACCTCAGTTTCTATAGCTATCCGTTTTTGATCACGAGATTTTTGTTCTTCTAATCTTTGACTTTTCTCTACCTCAGTTTCTGTAGCTATCCGTTTTTGATTACGAGATTTTTGTTCTTCTAATCTGAGACTTTTCTCTACCTCAGTTTCTGTAGCTATCCGTTTTTGATCACGAGATTTTTGTTATTTAAATCTTGTTTCCATTTCCTCCACTGTTTCCTCACTTCTTGACTTCCTTTTCCGAGTAGCTTCCTTAGATTGCTTGTAATATTCCTTGTTCATTCCATACTTTTCTCGAAGGCTCAAATATTTTGAGGTATTTGGGGAAGATTGGCTATTCAAGTATTCTTGACTTAATTTACAATCACCTTTATCTTCAGAAGAGGTTAATCGGGATATTTTTGGTCTACCCCTTGTACCGCCTTTAAAACCAGAAATATGTGTGTGATCAGCCATCTCTTTAGTTAAATCGGGAATGAAAGTTGTATGGAAAGTCTCTCCGTAAGTGAAGGAGCTCAAACTATGAAGCTCGTGCAACACCGGATGTCCGCACTTCACGTGGCAGCGGTTCAAACTTGCATTGAGAGAACGAATCAGCGCCAAACTCAGACCTGATCTTCACTTTCTTTTCAGAATCTAAAATATAAACGGTGAATAAAAACATTTCATTAACACCAAACTTTCAGGAACCACAAGTTCTCTGTACAAAACAAACATCACGGACCGGGTCTGTGTACAAAACAAACACCACGTACCGGGTCCAGTATCCTGATCCTGGAGTCAAATGACGATGTAATTCATTGTTCTGACTCTGAGGGAGAACTTCCCGGACTGAGCACGTTTCCTCAATCGCTCGTGGTGTGAATATCAGGTGGTTTGCTTTGTGATCTTCACCAAAGAGCTATCTCGTTCTGCTGCACCACACGGTACTGTGAGAATGCCAGTGACTAAGCTGAGTGCGGGGGGGGGGGGGGGGGGGGGGTGGAGGAGTTGAGGAGAGAGTGAAGGGAAATTTGTAATCGCATCATTTGAACTTCTGAGGTGAATGTGTCAGCCGATAACAAAAAGCATTTCTGACGTGAATGTGTAGAAAAGCATTTCTGAGGTGAATGTGTAGGCCTATTAAAAAAAAGCATTTCTGACGTGAATGTGTATTTTTTTTTTTTTTTTTTTTGTATACAAGATCGAGGCTCGTGAAAGAGCGAACATTAATCACACAGAAAGACAAACCGACACATAAAACATATAACATCGGGAGCGGTAGACAAGATGGGGAGAGAGGGGGAAGGACACAAACACAACATTTGAGAGCAGGGACCGAGAGACATGGAGACATCGAGAGATCTGAGAGAGGGCGAGGGCTTTGGGGGGGGGGGCATGGGAAGGGGGCGGTGGGAGAGGTATAAAACATATGGACACTGCCAGGACTTCCAGGAAAGAAGTTGGAATTTCAAACAAGGTGGATCTGGGGTGAATTAGCGGGGGTAGAAAAGATCAAGGTTTTGGATGGGGGAAGATAAGAGATGGTGGTGAACAGCTGTTTTAAAGACCTGGAGGGAGGAGTGGGATTGAAGGGAGTGAGGGAGTTTGTTCCAGAGGCGGGAGAAAAGAGGAATGAAAGAGTGAAGGTGAGCAGAGAGCCGAGATTTCGGCAGTTTAACCATCAGAGGGTTGCTGGCAGATCTTGTGCGACCTGTAGGAATATTTGGGGGACAGAGCACAGAGAGAGCTGGGGGTGCAAGGCCGGAGAGGAGTCGGTAGAAGACAGAAAGACCACCTACCTGCCTGCGGTGAGTGAGTGAAAGGCCCTCAGAGATAGCTTCATCGCGGGAGATTCCAATAATTCTGAAAGCTTTGGTTTCAACAGCGTGAAGCCGGGCTAGGTGGGAGGCAGGAGCACCGGCCCATAGGGGAGAACAGTATTCCATTGAGCTGCGGATGAAAGCCTTGTATGTGGTGAGGAGCTCAGGTGTGCCGAGGAAGGACTTCGCACGACGGAGGATGCCCAGTCGGCGACTGGCTTTGGAGGCCAGCTTGGAAATGTGGTTTTCCCAAGAAAGATCATGGCAGATAGTGAGACCCAAAATCTTGAGCGACAGAACTTCTTGGAGAGGATTGTTGAGAAAGTAGATGGGAGGGTTGTCCAGTCGATCTTTTCGGAGAGACATAGTAAGAGTGTGAGATTTGTCAGGATTGAAAGACATGTTCCACTTGTTTGACCAGTCTGTGATTTTGTCCAGGTCTTCAGAGAGTGAGGAGGCAGCAGACTGCCGATCTGAGGGAAGAGGAATGGAGCGGCAGAGAGTGGAGTCATCAGCAAAGAGATAGAGAGGATTTTCGAGAGAGTCAGAGAGATCATTGATGAAGACCAGAAAAAGCACGGGGCCCAGAACACTGCCTTGGGGAACTCCAGCCTGAACAGGAAGAGGAGATGAGAGAAACCCATTCAGGGCCACACGTTGACGACGACTAGAGAGGAAGTCCGCCAGCCATGCGTGGAGATTTCCATGGATACCAAAGGAGGAGAGTTTGGTGAGCAGAGCGGGGTGCCAGACCGTGTCGAAGGCACGTGATATGTCGAGGGAGACAGCTCTAATTTCCTGTTTGGCATTGAGGACCTCCATCCATTGTTGAGACAGCAGAAGCAGCATGTCCAGAGTAGAGTGACCTGGTCTGAAACCAAATTGATGATCAGAGATCAAGCCATTGGAGAAGAGGAAAGATTTCATATCCGAAGCAATGATGGATTCCATGACTTTGCTGATAATTGGGAGAAGGCTGATTGGTCTGTAGTTGCTAGGATCTGTTTTTGCACCTTTTTTGTGCAGAGCGGTGATGTTGGCTGATTTCCAAGCAGATGGCAGTTGACCTTGAGCAAAAGAGAGGGTGAAGAGAACAGAGAGAGGGTGAGATAGAGCGGCAGAGCAGGATTTCAGGACCCGTGGGCTGATGCCGTCGGGTCCAGTTGCAGAATCAGAGTCGAGGGTTGACAGAAACTTTTCCACCTTGTCAGGAGGAAAGGACACGGAGTCCAGGAGCAGCAGGGTACGACTGGGTATGGTGGGTACAGAGAGGGATGGGTTTGGGACACAAGATTTAGAGGCAAACACAGAGTTGAGGCATTCAGCTTTTTCACGTGCGGAGTCAGCTGTGTAGCCGTTTGAGGTAAGGGAGGGGATGGAGGGGGAACAAACACCAGAAACGGATTTGACCAGACGCCACCAGGATTTGGAAGAGGGAGACAGATAAGAGAGTTCGGTCTTGAGAACGGAGAGATATTGTTTCCTGGCTCTCCTGAGGGTGGACACACACTTGTTTCGGGCTTTGTGAAAGGAAATGAGATTTCCTTCCGTTGGATTTGCTTTCCAGGAGACGAAGGCAAGTTGTTTCTGGGCAACAGCCTCACCACAAGATTCCGTGTACCATGGACGGGAGGAAGGGTATGACAACTGAAGACGAGATGGGATAAATCTGTGCATGAGAGAGAGCAATTTACTTTGGAAGAATTCCCAGGATGAGTTGATGTCAGAGGTGGTAGAGATGGGAGACCAGTCCAGATGATTGATGGCTGCTTGAAGACCGTGCCAGTTGGCCTGAGTGAAATGCCAGACTCGTCGACGCTGAGCAGGCTCCCTGAGGATGGTCAGAGAGATGTCCACTTTAACAAGGACATGATCAGATGATCCGATCGGAGCAGAAGAAGAGCAGCAGACATTTTCAGGGAAGTTAGTCATAACCAAGTCCAGAAGAGAAGATGTTCCGTTGACTGAGATCCGGGTCGGGAAATTGACAGATTGTGTCAGTCCCAGTGAGTCGCAGAAGTCCTTTGCTGAAGAGCCATGGCTGGTGAGAGAGGTACCCACACCCAGCCAACTGGCATGGTGACAATTGAAATCACCACATATGAGGAAGAGAGAGTTGGGATGAGTAGATAGAAGTTGGTCCATATCATCAGACAGCGAGATGTAGATGGAGTCATCACTGTTTGGTGGACGGTACAACACACATATGAACAAGAGGTGGGAGCGAAGGGGAAGCCGTAGCCAGAGGTATTCCTGGGGGTGAGGTGGAGAGAGTGCAGTGCAGGGCGAGTGAGGAAGAGAGTTTTTGATAAAGATAGCAACCCCGCCTCCAGGACGAGGCTCAGGTCTATCATACCGGAGGAGGGAGTAGCCCGGGAGAGATACTATGGAATCAGAGACATCATAAAGGAGGAAAGTTTCTGTTAAGCAGATCACGTCTGGTTTGACAGAAGCAACCTGTATGGAGAGATCAGTTAAGTTTGAACGAAGGCCCCGGATGTTTGAGGTCCATACCGTTAATGAAGAGGAAGGGGGAGCATCAGATACAGAACAGGGGGGAGGAGGGGTAGGGTAAGATGTGGAAGAGGTGGAAGAGATAGGGAGAGCTGTTGAAGGTGTGTCAGAGATTTCAGAATAGCTCGGAGAAAGGGAAGGATGGGGCGGACAAAAGGTTTGATGGTGATTGGGTGAGCCACAATGAGGTGTTATTTGAGGAGGGGGAAGAGCGAGGCAGAAGGTTGGGGGAGATGGAGGTGAGAGTTTGAAGGGGGAAGAAGCGGGGAGGACGCTTTGAGGAGGGGGAGTGAGAGGGGGGAAATTGAGAAGCAATGAGGGTGGGGAGATTTGAAGGGGAGGGGTGAGGGGGGAGTTTGGGAGGGAAGGGACAAGGGGAGGGATTTGAAAGGGATGGGATATGGGGGAGATTTGGAGGGGAGGGGTGAGGCAGGAGTCTAGGAGGGGAGGGGCGAGGGGGCGTCTTGGCGGGGAGGGGTGAGGGGGTAGTTTAGGAGGGAGGGGGCAAGGGGGGAGATTTGAAAGGGATGGGTGATGGGGAAGATTTGGAGGGGAGGGGTGATGGGGAAGATTTGGAGGGGAGGGGTTATGGGGAAGATTTGGAGGGGAGGGGTGAGATTGGATTTTTGAAAGTGTACGATTTATGGGAAACGAACATTTATTGCAAAATGAGTTTCTTGTGACCTTCGAGTTAAAAATACGTTTAAGGACGCTGGATGGAGGATGGAGTGCAGGAGAGTTTAGGGAATGTAGAAAAAAGGCACTATAGGAGATGGATATTTTTTTTGGGATGAATTGATTTGGTGAGCAAGTCGAAAGCAGCCTTTTAAAGAAGAAGAAGAAAAAGGTGTTATAAAATATGACGGAATACATAACTTGAGGGGAAAGTGTAAACATTGAAGGTTAATGAGTAAAAACTATCTGGGGAAATGGGGGAGAAACACGTGGTCGAAGAACGAACGAACGAATAAGAATGAATAAACGAATGAGAACAGGGAAGGGAATTTTTTTATTTTTTATTTTTATTTTTATTTTTTTTGAGTTGAGATTTACACAAGGAAGTAGGCTATGGGTGAAAAGCCTGGGAATACAGAGAACGAAAGTTATTGGATCACAAACGACGGACCGCTGAGAGAAAAACAAAGCCTCAAGGTTGTACAGTGCACACTGTACAAGGCCTCAAGACACGACACGGCAAACAGACGATCAATTTATGAAAGATAAACACCGAGAAACAACCAAAGTTGCACACAATAACTTCACACACCGAAAGATAAATACAGTTTCGACAAAATACAATTGTGAACAGACTTAACTTGGAAAAACGTGGAGACCGTGTGGAGCTTCGAAAATCCCTCCCACCGTCTCCGAGATCTCGCGAGATCCTCAAAGCAAAGTATAAAAGCATTTCTGAGGTGAATGTGTCGGCCTATAAAAAAAAGCATTTCTAACGTGAATGTGTATAAAAGCATTTCTGAGGTGAATGTGTAGGCCTATAAAAAACAAGTACAAAAAGTTTTAATTAAAACAAAAGCCGCGTCGATGTTACACAATGCCTAGATGCAGCTGTGCCTATAACATCGATGTTATAGGTACAGGACATTCCTATTGATTCGATTACTTGATGTTATTTTTGTGCAAAGTGAAAATATATCTCGGCAATTTCCCATGTGTGGCGACGAATTTTTAATATATCTCGGCATTTTCCCGTCTGTTATTTCAGGCGGTGTATGACTGACCATGCCGCGATTTAAAAAAAATATATCTCGGCAATTTCCCGTGTGTGGCGACACATGAACGAAGCTATGCTCCTCTCTCCACATTATTGTGACGACGTATAAATTAAATATTTCATCGTGACGATTGTCATCAAATGGACGAATTTTTAATATATCTCGGCAT
The DNA here is from genome assembly GCF_964187855.1 of Myxine glutinosa. Taxonomy (NCBI): domain Eukaryota; kingdom Metazoa; phylum Chordata; class Myxini; order Myxiniformes; family Myxinidae; genus Myxine; species Myxine glutinosa. Next base: position 179,271,460 of record NC_136261.1, read on the forward strand.
TTTCCCGTCTGTTATTTCGGGCGGTGTATGACTGACCATGCCGCGTTTAAAAAAAAAAAAATCTCAATGGACTTGAAGTTACAGGCCTTTGAGAATTCATTTCGTTCTATAAAGGGCAACTTTCATCGGATTTTCTTCCCGTTTTTTTTCAACCGAGTCTAAAACTATGTTAGCGACTGTGAAAAATGAAATGATATATCGAATTTGATTTGAAATAAAACTGTGTGAGAGAGGAAGACACCACGGGCCTACAAAACAGGCCTCAAAGCTATGCGAGTTAATAAAATGGTGGATATTTGTTTATATGAAGGCTCTCCCAGAATGGGTGGAGCTATGGTTCCCAGAATGGGTGGAGCTTTGAGGTTTTGTCTTCTCTGCAAGAACAAGAAGAAGAAGAAGAAGAAGAAGAAGAAGAAGAACAACAACAACAACAGCAGAGGGCACTCTATGAGCAGCGTCTGCGACGCGGCTAAAAAGCATTTCTGATGTGAATGTGTACAAAAGCATTTCTGAGGTGAATGTGTAGCCCTATAAAACAAAAAAAGCTTTACTGAGGTGAATGTGTCGGCCTATAAAAAAAACATTTCTGACGTGAATGTGCATAAAAACATTTCTGAGGTGAATGTGTAGGCCTATAAAAAAAAAGCTTTACTGAAGTGAATGTGTCGGCCTATTAAAAAAAAGCATTTCTGACGTGAATGTGTATAAAAGCATTTCTGAGGTGAATGTGTAGGCCTATAAAAAAAGCATTTCTGACGTGAATGTGTATAAAAGCATTTCTGATGTGTCATCTTTACAGATCATTTCTTTACAGGTGTGCTTCGTCAACTGTTAAGGTGAAATAAATTTACCTAATTGAAGACACTTATTGCAGGAAACCCCTTTTCCGTAGTCGATGACAAGCCTGCCTCTTGGCTGCAATCTCACAATTTCCCACGATTTCCTCGCGTGTTTCAGTCACGAGCTTCACCATCGCTACGACTGGGTGGTGTCATTAACGTCCTTTCCGGCGTCATGTGCATCAGCGTTTTGCCTCCCTCCGTGGCGGATTGTAATCGATTTGCGTTTCCATGTATAATGCCTGAGCCTAAGGCTGCGTTATCCAAAATATGGTGAACGAGAACGGCACTTGGTAGAACGACCCCCGCCAGGCTAAACAGTTTGTTTGTATGCACTGATAGACCAGATCTGGATTCGGACCTGAACCAAAATCGAATCGGCTTGTTCTTGTCACCGAACCGACTCGTCCACAATGTTCAGTCATAACTCGTCCATAATTTTTTTAATATCATGTTATATATCGCTTTTGGTCCGATCTCTCAATGGTGAAGAATTACTTCGGAAATTAAATAATACTTGTATCCGAATCCATATCCACATCTTCACCAAAATCGCATCGATTCTGTCTTGTCACACACCCAACCTGTCCATCAATTTTCGTCCAAATCCGTCCCTAACTTTTTGAGATATCGTATTTATCGATATCTATCGATTTTAGCCCTATAACTCAATGGTGAAAAATCACTTTAAAATTATCTGATCCGTATCCGCATTCGAAACGTCATCAAAATTGAATCACTTCTTCCATGTCAGACATACAACCTCTCCACCAAGTTTGTCTGAATCCGTCCACAACTTTTTGAAATATCCTGCTATGTATCGTTTTTGGCCCTATCTCCCAATGGTGCAGAATCATTAAAAAAAATTCTACCAGCCGGATCCGAATGCGGATCTTCACCAAAATCTAATCATTTCGTCCTTATCACATAAGTATGCTACCTCTCCTCCAAATTTCGTCCGAATCCGTCCACAACTTTTTGAAATATCCTGCTATGTATCGTTTTTGGCCCTATCTCCCAATGGTGCAGAATCATTAAAAAAAATTCTACCAGCCGGATCCGAATCCGGATCTTCACCAAAATCTAATCATTTCGTCCTTATCACATAAGTATGCTACCTCTCCTCCAAATTTCGTCCGAATCCGTCCACAACTTTTTGAGATATGTTGTTCACAGACAAACAGACAGACATGGGCAAAAACACAACCTCCATCCACCTTCGGTGGCAGGGGTAAATATGGCAGCCACATGGAGACGGAATTTGGAGGGAGAGGAGTACAATAATTGATTGATTAATTGTGAAATTAAAATAAATAAATGATCATAAAATATTTTCTTAATCAATTGGCTAAGAGCATACCTAAACCACCAGTGCTTCATCCAAAGCTGTAACTTTTTGAAAATTAATTTTAAAAGCTATTAATCGAAAAAATTAATTAATTGATAAATCAGTAATTAATTAATCAATTAGTTGATCAATCAAAAAATCAAAAATATATTTTAGAGCCACATCACTTGGTCACTGTCGTTTCCAAATATCAGCTTCCCCAGCTCAAAAGGTGCTTGAGATATTGCCCAGATGAGAGAAAATAAATCAATGATAAATAATGAAAATAAATAAACAATAATCATAAAAAAATTAAATAGTTAATCAATTGGCTCATAGAATACATAAACCATCACCATTTCATCAGAATCTGTAACTTAAAAAATTAATTAATTAGGTTATTCATCGAATAATTAAATAATTAATCGATTAAATAATTAATCAATAAATCAAAAATATCCTTGATAGCCACATCACTTGGTCACTGTCATGTCCAAATATTAGCTTCCCAGCACAAAAGGTGCCTGAGATATTGGCCAAATGAGAAAGAAAATAAATAAATGATTAATAATGAAAATAAATAAATAATAATCATGAAAAAATTAAATTATTAATCAATTCGGTCACAGAACACATAAACCACCACCATTTCATCAGAATCTTTAACTGAAAAAAAAAAAATCTTTAGTAATCAATCGAATAATTAAATAATTAATCGATTAATTGATTAATTGATTGATCAATAAATCAAAAATATCCTTGATAGCCACATCACTTGGTCACTCATGTCCAAATATTAGCTTCCCAGCTCAAAAGGTGCCTGAGATATTGGCCAAATGAGAAAGAAAATAAATAAATGATTAATAATGAAAATAAATAAATAATAATCATAAAAAAATTAAATTATTAATCAATTCTGTCAGAGAACACATAAACCACCACCATTTCATCAGAATCTGTAACTTCAAAAAAAAAATTTTTTAGTCATTAATCGAATAATTAAATAATTAATCGATTAATTGATTAATTAATAAATCAAAAATAGCCTTTGCAGCCAAATCACCTGGTCATTGGCATGTCCAAATATCAGCTTCCTAACAAAAGGTGCCTGAGTTAATGGTCAGAAGAGAAAGGAAATTTAATTGATTAAATAAGTACTTAATTAATCGCTAATAATTAAATAACTCCTTAATTAATTGATTATTCAAAAAACAAAAAACTGTTTTTGACAAAGGACTTGCTCACTACTGTGCCGAAATTTCAGCTTCCCAGCTCAAAGGATGGCTGAGATATCGTCCGGACAAACAAACAAACAAGAAAACAAGAAAGAAAACAAGAAAGAAAACAAACAAACAGAGTGAAAACTGAGTACTCCCTTTCAGCGTGCGTCACTGCCGAGCCCCCTTCGGTGCCCAGAAATGACGATTTGCAGTGTCTGGAGATGGTATAGGAAAGGTGCGGTGTACAACAAACAACTAGAGTGAAAACTGAGTACTCCTTTTCAGCATGCGTCACTGCCGAGCCCCCTTCGGTGCCCAGCAATGACGATTTGCAATGTCTGGAGATGGTATAGGAAAGGTGCGGTGTACAACAAACAACTAGAGTGAAAACTGAGTACTCCCTTTCAGCATGCGTCACTGCCGAGCCCCCTTCGGTGCCCAGCAATGACGATTTGCAATGCCTGGAGATGGCATAGGAAAGGTGCGGTGTACACCAACCAGAGTAAAAACTGAGTACTCCCTTTCAGCGTGCGTCATTGCCGAGCCCCCTTCGGGGCCCGGCAATGACGATATACAGCGCCTGGAGATGGCATAGGAAAGGTGCGGTGTACAACAAACAAACAAACAAACAACCAGAGTGAAAACTGAGTACTCCCTTTCAGCGTGCGTCACTGCCGAGCCCCCTTCGGTGCCCAGCAATGACGATTTGCAATGCCTGGAGATGGCATAGGAAAGGTGCGGTGTACAACAAACAAACAAACAACCAGAGTGAAAACTGAGTACTCCCTTTCAGCGTGCGTCACTGCCGAGCCCCCTTCGGTGCCCGGCAATGACGTTTTGCAATGCCTTGAAATGGCATAGGAAAGGAGTGGTGAACAACAAACAAACAACCAGAGTGAAAACTGAGTACCCCCTTTCAGCGTGCGTCACTGCCGAGCCCCCTTTGGTGCCCGGCAATGACGATTTGCAATGCCTGGAGATGGCATAGGAAAGGTGCGGTGTACAACAACCAAGAAAACAAACAAACAACCAGAGTGAAAACGGAGTACTCCCTTTCAGAGTGCGTCATTGCAGAGCCCCCTTCGGTGCCCGGCAATGACGTTATGCAGCGCCTGGAAATAGCATAGGAAAGGTGCGGTGTACAACAAGTAAATAAGTACGATACTTTACAATATGTAGCCTTCACTGACAGAGTGTTTGGTGCTGCTGAAGCAGTTTCTTAGCAAGGGAGGGTTTGGGTGGTTTGCCATTGACTTCACAGCAGTAGTTAGGGCAGGAATTTGTCATTTGTTCATGGTGCTGGTGATAGGTTAAATACTCTTTGCTGAGGACACCGTGTGATGTTTAACATCCACTATCTAATTCTGGCACACCCATTTAAAATCCATCCAAGGGATGGATCCAATCACCAATCAAAATCCATCCAATCACCCTGCCTTTGAAACATCAGGATGACAGTTTTGTGGTGCGTTGGATCAACCGGAAGACAGGTCAGCTGGGGGCGAGGTCTACAGCCTCGAACAGTGGAGGCAGGCCTTTGGACGGGTCCCTGGTTTTTGGTTTTGTGAGCACAATAAAAGACCGACAGTGCACTCAAACTGCCTTGTCTATCTCATACGATGATGCTACTCACACTGTGGGAGTTTATCAAGATCAAATTTGATGGCACCTACTTGCTGAAGGAACTCTGACATTTGCCAACAATTCCAGAATAAACTGGAAATCAACCTCCCGTGTGGAGACCAGTTCCCGGAACGAGTGGAGTCAAATCTATTGAGAGGCCCTTATCCCCAGTTCCCGGACCAAGTGAAGACCACTCTAATGGGAGACCCTCCTTCCCAGTTCACAGACCAAGTGAAGACCACCCCAATGGGAGACCCACCTTCCCAGTTCCCAGACCAAGTGAAGACCAATTCTAATGGGAGACCCACCTCCCCAGTTCCCAGACCAAGTGAAGACCAATCTAATGGGAAACCCTCCTTCCCAGTTCCCAGACCTAGTGAAGACCAATCTAATGGGAGACCATCCTTCCCAGTTCAAAGACCAAGTGAAGACCACCCCAATGGGAGACCCTCCTCCCCAGTTCCCAGACCAAGTGAAGACCAATTTAATGGGAGACCCTCCTTCCCAGTTCCCAGACCAAGTGAAGACCGATCTAATGGGAGACCCTCCTTCCCAGTTCCCGGACCAATTGAAGACCGCCCTCTTCCCCAGTTCCCGGAACAAGTGGAGTTGGCTCCAATGGAGAAAACCCATTCTCCCAAATCTCAGTGTGAGACTCATCGAAGCAAGGACCCAGTTGCCCAGCGACGACAATGAAATCCACCTTACCTATGAGAATCACGATTAGTCCCGACATGATTTGACCATTACTGAAAGCACCTGCACAGAAACAAACTCACGTGGGTTGAAAAAAGCTGCATTCCTCCATATTGACAGGCACCCGCAAGAAGGAGAGACTCAAACACGAGTCTCAGGCAAAGAAACCAAAATGGAGTGGGAAGGAAGGCCCAGCAAAGATGGGGAGTTTTAATGTGAATAAAAAGAAGGGGGTCCTGTTATTGTTCTTCCCCTCCTTTTTGCTTGATACTCCTCCATTCCCCTATGCCCTCAGCCAACTCTCTCTATTCCCCAATCACCCCCACCTTACTGATATCCCTCTTCATACAATCCTCCCATCTCAACCATGGTCTACCTCTTTTCCTCCTACCTTGTTCCCTTAACCTATCCACTCTCTTTGCCATTCTCTCTTCCCCATCCATTCCAATGTCCAGCCCATCTCAGCCGGTATTTCACCAATCTCCCCATCAAGCTCATATGCACACCAATCTCCTTCCTCAGTTTATCCATTCTCCTTCTATCCACCGTCTTCACTCTCACAATCCTCCTGACCCAGTTGTTCTCACAAACCTGCAGCTACTGTTGTTGTCTCTCTGTCAGTGCCACCGTTTCCAGACTGTAAAGGTAGGCCAGCATTACACACGACATCAGAAGCTTTCTGTCATTACTAAAAAAAAACTTTAAAAAACATCATTACTTTCGTTGATGCAAGAAAGGCTGTCGCCTATTTCATTGATTCCCACGTTCTTGCCGGGATAGGAAAATTGTACCCTTGATTTTTTTTTCTTACCCCAAGGTAAAGTCGTGGCCAAAAGTATTGGCACCCTTGCACTTTTTTCAAATAACTCACAATTTTCTCAAAAATTAGTTGAAATTTACAAAAGTATTTGGTCTCCTCAATTCTTCATTTCACTGTTAAGATTATAGAACCTTTATTTTTGATTCAAAACTTAATATATCCTTTTAAATCAAACAATAAAAAGAAATGGCATTGACGAAATTATTGACACCCTAGACTTAATATTTGATAACGCACACAGCCTCTGGACAAAATATCTGCAGTCAAGCGCTTCCTATAGCCATGAATGAGCTTCCTACACCTCTCTACCGGCACTTTGGCCCACTCTTCTTGTGCAAACTGCTCCAGCTCTCCCAGATTTGAAGGGTGCCTTCTCCCAACTGCTGTTTTCAGATCTCTCCACGGGTGTTCAATGGGATTTATATCTGGACTCATTGCTGGCCACTTCAGAACAGCCCAGCGGTTTGTCTTGAACCATTCCTGGGTGCTTTTTGAAGTGTGTTTGGGGTCATTGTCCTGCTGCAAGACCCATGACCTTCGTCAGAGACCCAGCTTTCTGACACTGGCTTGAACATTGCGCTCCAAAATGCCTTGGTAATCTCCTGATTTCATGATTCCATGTACACAATCAAGGCACGCAGTGCCAGAGTTAGCACAGCAAACCAAAACATCACTGAACCTCCTCCATGTTTGATGGTAGGGATGGTGTTCTTTTCTTTGACGGCTTCATTTTGTTTTCTGTAAACAGAGATTATGTGCTTTACAAAAAAGCTCTAACTTGGTCTCATTTGTCCATAAGATATTCTCCCAGAAGGATTTTGACTTGTTCAGGTGTATTTTGGCAAACTCCAGTCAAACTTTCTTAGCAGTGGGGTCCTCTTGGGTCTCCTACCATAGAACGCCCTTTCATTGAGTTGGTGATGGATGGTGCGAGTTGAAACTGTCGTACCTTGTGTCTGAAGGTCGGCTTGAATCTGTCAGTTGATTGAGGTGCTTTTTCCACCATTCTAACAAAGCTTCGCTGCAATCTTTGATCAAGTTCTCTCTTGCGGCCAGGTCCAGGGAGGTTGACTACAGTTCGAACTCTGGATGATCGTCGGGGTGCAAAGCCGCCACACGGCTCCACTGGTGGTGCTGCAACAGCGTATGGTGGACACAGTAACATCAAGGTCTCTGGAGACGGACTTGTACACTTGAGATTGCCCATGCTTGGCTACAATCTTGTGTCTGACCTCCTCAGACAATTCTCTGGTTTTCTTTCATTTCTCCATGCTCATTGTGGTACACACATTGACACAAAACAGCAGAATGACTCCTTTTCTCCATTCAAACTGGTTGAATGAGTGATTTTATATTGCAGGCACCTGTAACTCACCACTGGTGAGTTCAAATCAAAAGTAAAGGAGAATCACCTGCTTGAAATCTAATTATTTCTAAGATCTTCTAAAAGGTGCCAATAATATTGTCCTGTCAGCCCGAACAGTTAACACCGCAGGGTGACGAATGGCTGTAACGGTTTTAAATTCCGAGGCACGTAGCCGAGACTGGCGGGTGGTCCGTCGCGCGTGAATGAGGGGACCAAAATGCTTACCTGCATGTCGCTCACGGGGCTTATCCTCGGACCCACAAACACTGAAACGAGACAAGGAAAATCAACAATACAACGAATGAAATGCAACAATTAATGGTTTAATAAAATTAAGCATGGCAAAGTAAAGGCTGAGGTAAAATAAATATTTGCTACTTTGAGGGACCCTCATGCTGACACAAAAACACACAAGGGGAATAATAAAAGAAAATAAAATGATGTTCTTTTGGGGGGGGGGGGGGGGGGGAGGCACTCAGCTTGCGTCTCAAAATGTGTCTGGGAGCTTGATGTTCACGGCAATCCGTGCAGCCACCTGCGCGGGTAACGTTCCAACAAATGGCGCCGAAAACGCGCAGGTGTGAGCAAGCAGACAGCCGGCCCCTCTTCACACTCACCACCAAGTGAGACGCAGCTCTCTTCCCACAAAAAGTACCGCAGTCAAACGACTCCCCCTCCTTCGACTATTCAAATGTTTGAAAGCTCCAATCCAAAAGCGCACAAACTCCAGCCGCAGCCGAGAGCCAGAGACAAAGGCGACCACCTCCACCGAAAGCCAGCACGAGAGACTCAGTCGGAGTGACTCTTCTTCCTCTGCAATGCTGCCCACACAGCCAAGAGCTCCTCACTCTTAAAAACCGTAAACCAAAACTCACACGAGCAAAATTGCACCAACACGAACAAAGAGAAATATGGCGTCGCTTCTTGTTGAAGCCAGAACCAGCAGTGAAAGTGATTCTTCTTCCTCCCCTGCTTGAACCTTCTCGCTCTGTGACGTCATACGACCAATCGCAAAAGCTCGGGGCGTGGCCTTTTCCTTACCCGGTTGATGGGTGGGGTTTAGTTGCCTGTTACGATATTTTGGAGGCGGGGTTTATTTGCCGATCATAATGTCCGGGTACTGTTGGCGGTGGTGGGACGGGGCACAGCCCGATCGGGAATGTTCGGGTTGCTGTTGGCATTTATGCCGGCAGTTGTTGTTTATTGGAGCGCTCGTTGTTATTGTAAGAACATAGGGGAAATCACAGGAGGCAATCACATACTGGGGAGATTAATCTTAAACCCTAGAGGTAATTAGTCCTGCTTGAACCTTCTCCGTCCCTCTGCTGGCCGTTGGGGAATTCACCCTCTTCCGCCCGTGCTGTTGGAGTCGACTGGGCTCTCATCCACCAGATGTGCAGAGCCGTCTGCCATTTAAACCGCACTGAGGACCGTTACCCTGGTAAGGGGGGCTGACGGGTACTACAGTACACCTTGCCCACAAGTGACTTGGGGTTATGTAAGGCAGGGGCATCCATTTCCTTGAGGTATCAGAATACACCCGCATACCCATGTTGATACTGTAATGTATCAGGCTGGGAAGACAGTTTGAGTGCACCATCGGTCGTTTATTGCGCAGCCGGGAAAACCACAAGCCCCCAGCGTAGGCCCAGCTTCCTCTGCCAAGCCGTATACCCCACCTGTTTTATATCCACCTTCCGGTTTAATCCCATGCAATACATAACATCTCCCCCCCTCCCATTAACAGTGAAAATATCAAGTGAAAATAACAGTGAAAAGCATACCAATGCATACAAAAATACAGACGTACAAAATTGCGAAATTGCAAATGCAAAATTGAATGCGAAAATTGAATTGAAATTGAAAATCGAATGCAAAATCCATACAAGAATATTAGCTACAAGTCAAGGCGAGTAGGCGCCTTTCGAACTCTGGATGATCGTCGGGGTGCAAAGCCGCCACACGGCTCCACTGGTGGTGCTGCAACAGCGTTATGGGGTTCAGCCTCAGGGAGTGGTGCAAAGACATCACACGGCCCCACTGGTGGTGCTACAACAGCGTTATGGTGTTCAGCCTCAGGGAGTGGTGCAGTACTATCTGCGGCAACAATGTTGCTGTTCACAGGTTCAGGAAGTGGCGAGATATCCTTTGTGAAAATGACAGGATCACAGGACCGATATCGGACATGGTCAAGGTGCCTCCGGACGACTCGATTGTCCTCTAGTTTGATAACGTAGGACAATGGTCCCTCATTTTTGTGAACCCTGCCTGGTAACCAAACCATTCCGCGACAAAAGTTTCTCGCAAACACCGGGTCCCCGATCTTTATAGAGCGCTATACAGCATGTTTGTCATGGTGAAGTCTCTGTTTCCACTGATTTTGATACACGACCGACACCACATTTGGTCTTAGACAATCCAGTCGTGTACGCAAACGTCGTTTCATCAGCAGCTCAGCCGGTGTCACCCCTGTTGTTGTGTGGGGAGTGATGTGGTGAGCAAAAAGCACACATGATAGTCTGGTCTGAAGGATCCGCCGGGTATCTTACTGAGACCAGACTTGACGAAACTCACAGAGCTTTTAGATAGTCCATTTGAAGCTTGATGGTGTGGGCTCACAAACCTGTGAATTATACCATTCAGGCGGGTGAATTCAGTGAATTCAGAACTTGAGAAACAGGTTCCATTGTCCGTGACTATCAAGCGTGGCAAACCATGAGTGGCAAAGCACTGGCGCAGCCTCTCTATGGTAGCGTGCGAGGTTGCTGTATGTGTTACATAGGCGTCGATCCATTTAGTGTGAGCGTCCGTAACAACAAGGATCATACGGCCTTCGATGGGTCCAGCATAGTCAAGCTGAATCCTCTGCCATGGTTCAGTGGGCCATTCCCAGGGGTGTAATGGTGCCTTAGCAGGGGCGTTTCGACTGCTTTGGCATGGATAACAATGTTTCACACACTGTTCGATGTCAGAGTCGAGGTGAGGCCACCAGACATAGTTCCGTGCCAGCGATTTCATCTATCTATAATTCCAGTAATCTCTGTATGTCTGTGTGTATGTCTGTGTGTCTGTGTGTCTGTGACCGCTGTTTCTCGACAACCACGGGTCCGATATACTTGAAACTTGCCAGGTATATTGCTGGGGACCCGAGGATGTGCCTTTTCAAGGTTTCATATTAATCGGACAAGTAGTTACCGAGCTATGGCGATTTAGCCGTTCGCCGTTCGCTTTGGCTTTGCGAATGGACCAAACCATTTCATGTAAATAGAGGGGGGGGGTTCTGTGGTCGTTGCGAATGGACCAAACCATTCATGTAAATAGAGGGGGGGGGGTTCTGTGGTCGTTACTGCCACGTGGTTTCAAAGATTTTTTTTTGTTGTTGTTGTTTGCACGCATGTTTTTTTGCACGCACGTACGGGCACCCACGTACGGGCACGTCCTAGTTCTTACAATGCCTGGATGACAATCGTGAAGCTGATCCAAAATCTTTGTGCGCAAGTTTGGGGGAATGACCACTCGGCATCCCCACAGCAAGCAGCCATTCTCGACACTTAGTTCATTTTGCCTGACCTTGTAAGAATTCAATTCAGGGTCAGCATCGCGTAGAAGGCCCCACCCATGCCCAGTAGCAGGAATGACCTTGGAAAGAAGTGGGTCACGCCTGGTGTAGGTCCGTATCTGGTTGGCATCAATTGGGTTGTCATTCAAAAAGTCCATCAGAGATATCACGCTGCCAGGTAGAGGGGGGTCAAACACTGTGTCCGGAAGCGGTAGGTGACTCATGGCATCTGCATTTGAAATTGTGGAGCCAGGTCTGTACGTAATATCGTAATCATAAGCCGAGAGTGAAAGTGACCAGCGTATGATCCGAGGCGGTAAGACCTCTGAGGTAGCCTTTGATGGACCAAACAAACTAATCAGTGGCTTGTGGTCCGTGTAAATCGTGAAATGCCGACCGAAAACGTACTGGTGAAATTTCTTAACTCCGAATACAATGCCGAGTCTTTCTTTGTCCAGCTGACTGTAGTTCTTCTCAGCAGGAGACAGTGTACGAGATGCGAATGCTATTGGTCTTTCTGTGTGATCTGGCATGATGTGTGACAGAACAGCACCAACCCCGTACTGACTCGCATCACACGACAGGACCATGTCTTTGTCTGGGTCATAGTGAACTAGCACATTTGAAGACCGCAGCATGTCTTTTGACTTCTGGAAGGCTGCTGACTCCGGAATGTCCCATTTCCAGCTGATGCCTTTTTTAACAGGCAATACAGTGGGCCAAGCATGGTAGAAATGTTTGGGATATACCTGCTGTAGTACTGCGGCATGCCAATGTAAGCCTTGAGTTCAGTGATGTTGGTCGGAGCAGGGGCATCTTTGATTGCTCTGATCTTCTCTTCTGTGGGATGTAAGCCTTCGGCGTCGATACGATGCCCTAAATAGGTCGCCGACGGAACCATGAACTCGCACTTGTCTCTCCGCAGGCGTAGTCCAGAGTCGGAAATAATACGTAGAACACGTTCGAGGTTGTCCAGATGATGAAGCTCTGAGCGGCCAGTGACTAGGATGTCGTCTTGGTAAACAACAACGTGTGGTTCAGCAGCGAACAGGCTATCCATACAACGTTGGTAGATTCCTGGCACCGATTTGACACCAAAACTCAAGCGGTTGTATCTGTAGAGCCCCCGATGCATGTTGATGGTGAGATATTCTTTGGAATCCTCATCCGGAACGACTTGTAGGTAGGCCGATCTCATGTCGAGCTTGGTGAAGGACTGTCCTCTGCTCAGTTTTGCGTATAAGTCATCGATCCTTGGTATGGGATATTTGTCCAAGGTGGAACATTTGTTGATCGACATTTTGTAATCCCCGCAAAGGCATATCGATCTGTCTGCCTTCACAACAGGAACAACTGGAGCAGCCCAATTTGAGTACTGAACTGACTCAATGATACTTAACTTTTCCAGTCTGGCTAATTCTGCGTCAACTTTTTCTTGCAATGCGAGAGGGACTGGGCGTGCTTTGCAGAAAATTGGCTTCACATCTTTCTCAACGTTGAGCTTGGCAGTGAAGCCCTTCAATGTCCCAAGTTCATCCTTGAAGATGTCCAGGTATCTCATGAGGAGGTGCTGCAGTACAGTTGCTGGCTTGGAAGCCTGTAGTTGGTGAATGTGTTCCCAATTGAGTTTGACAACATCGAGCCAGTTTCGCCTGAGAAGTGTGGGTCCATCCCCAGGGACGACCAAGAGTTGTAATTGGTGAGTGTTGTTTCCGTAGGTTACTGTGACAGCACACGACCCGCGGGCTTGTATTGACTCACCAGTATATGTGGTGAGTTGGATTGGGGACCAATGGAGGCTGGGATGTTCACAATTCCCCCACAGGTTACGGAAAGCTGCCTCGCTCATGAGTGAGACGGCAGCCCCCGTGTCTATCTCCATTTCCACGTTCCGTCCATCTATATCTACTATAACCAGTATTGGAGTAGACTGTCTGCCAGACCTTGTGTAGAAAAGGTCATACGACTGAACGCTGTGGCTGTTAGGGCTGTCTCCATCAGTCACATCTTCTTGGTTATGCTCTGAGTCAAGGAGGTGGGTTTTGCATTCCTCTCTCCTTGCCCTCCGTTTTCGAGACAAGCACGCAGAGGCGATATGACCCACCTTGTGGCAGTAGTTGCAAGCGGCATTCTTGAAACGGCACGTAGTGGCAGAATACTCCCCATTGCAGCGGAAACATTTGTCAGCACCAGCTGCCAAGCAGTTTCCAGGTGTTTTGGCGTTGGATTTTCTGGTCGGATGTTGTCCCACCCAGTTGACAGATGACAGGTTAGCTCTAGGCTGGTAAGTGATGGAGCGTGCAATATCTGCAGCATTTTTGTCTGCACACTCCATTGCGATAGCGATGTCCTTTGCACTGGAAAATGTCAGAGTCCGTTCAGCAAGTAGGCGCCGGCGAATTCGATCTTGCTCCACTCCCGCTACGAGCAAGTCCCTTAGCATGTCGTCGAATGTAGCACCAAACTGGCAATGCTGGGCAAGGTGTTTCAGGTAAGCTGTGAATGCTGAAATGGACTGTGTTGAGGTTTGGCTACATGTAAAAATTGAATCGACTCACAATGACTGAGGGTGTAGGTTCACAGTGCTCCTTCATTGCTGCCACAAGCTCGGCATGTGTTAAATCCATCGTGGTCCTGGGCATGGCGAGATTCTTCAGAATAGTAAACGTCTCGCTGCCGCATACCGACATCAGGATTGCTTTCTTCCTGGCATCATCCTCGATGCCGTTAGCTTGGTAGTAATACTGTAGACACTCAATGTACGCCTCCCAGCTTCCTTCGCACGGGTTGAACTCGTCAATCCGGCCATAGGACATGGTGCTCAAGTAGCGTATGCCGTGAAAGAATGAGTTGGTAGGCCAACAGCTAACTGCAATAGCTCAGCTTGCTTTGCACGCACTCACCAGAATCCCATCCTCGTCGCCATGTAATGTATCAGGCTGGGAAGACAGTTTGAGTGCACCATCGGTCGTTTATTGCGCAGCCGGGAAACCCACACAAGCCCCCAGCGTAGGCCCAGCTTCCTCAGCCAAGCCGTATGCCCCGCCTCTTTTATATCCACCTTCCGGTTTAATCCCATGCAATACATAACAGATACATACCCATGTATGTTCTAAAAGAAAATGAAGAGTAACTTGGGGCACATGAAATAGCATACAGGACCACCGTCAGCAACTGTATTAATGTGTTCAGCTTGAACTGCATGAAAATCAAAATGCCGCTGGGTGGAGTCAGCCTTCCAACTAATGACGTCGTTGTGGGTGGAGTCAGGCCAGGTGTCCAAACCAAAGGGCGGAAAAATAGAAACAGATGGACAGAAAACTTTAATTTATAGATAACGATGAAGAACAAGTGAATCCTCTTGGATTGCGCTGAGGTTCGGGCATGGAATTTCTAGGAGGAAGTATAATTTGTATGCAATGAAAGTACATGTAATATGGGATCGAGTAAGATCGAGTAAGCTTCACCAGTGCGCGTGCGCGAATTTACGTCACGTCGGCAGCGAGAAGGCGTTCCCCAACACGAACCAATCAGGAACTGCCACGCCCACTTATATGATCTCAGAATTCCTGTGACAGGAATTAGCGTTACACTGGCTGGAAGTCATTCGCTAGAGGCGATTCCTCAGCGCCAATCACCAGTGCGCGTGCGCGAATTTACGTCACGTCGGCAGCGAGAAGGCGTTCCCCAACACGAACCAATCAGGAACTGCCACGCCCACTTATATGATCTCAGAATTCCTGTGACAGGAATTAGCGTTACACTGGCTGGAAGTCAATCGCTAGAGGCGCTTCCTCAGCGCCAATAAACAAGACTTATTACACAAAAACATCTGCATTGTGTTTCATATACGACTGCATCACTGGAGATTTGCCTTTGTCTATCTCGTTGAAAGAGGGAGGGGTAATAAGATAAAAAGAAAGGTCGTGGATAGCACTCATATCAACGAAATCCGTATAAAAAGAAGACCGATAGTCTAACAATGGCATAGCCGGGCATGTTTGATACTTTAGTTGAAGAGCATAGTATGACCTGGGTGGGGATATACCAGTTATAAA